>NC_135864.1:30339835-30667335 GCF_031162955.1 Sander vitreus | reverse complement strand
CCAGAAGGAGACAATGAGACAGACATCAGCTCATGACGTTACACCGGTAACCACTGTTCATATTGTCCCATATTTAAGTATTAGTGGCTTGTTGAAATAAGACACAAAAGCTGATTTTATGTGTGTGTGTGTGTGTGTGTGTGTGTGTGTGTGTGTGTGTGTGTGTGTGTGTGTGTGTGTGTGTGTGTGTGTGTGTGCGTGCATGTGTGTGTATATATAGGTGACATGATATCACTGTTGTAGATAAATGTGATAATGTACCAACAGACAAAGTGTCAGAGTTATGATTCCATCTTTCTCAACAATAAAAACACCAAAACATCTTCCAAACAGGCAAAGCTGCACAGGTCGGAAAAATGATTTCATCACACTGACAGACGTTTTCTTTTGTTTGAAGAAGAACTGATTTAAGATGTTTCCAATTCTCTATCAAAAGGACAGGCACAAGAAAACTCACCTCTGAGCAGAACCAAACAACTTTCAAGCTTTGAAAGCATTGTCCTCTGTCAAACCGCTGCTTTGTGCCGCTACGTGTGTGTGTGTGTGTGTGTGTATGTATTTATATATTTATATATACGCATCTCCTACCCACTCCATTTGTCACTTTGTCGATGGAGCGTGCGTCACAGTCACTCCCGCATTTGTCAGTTCTCTAGTGTGTTACGCGTGCACACACACACACGCACACACGCACGCACACACACACACACACACACACGTACGCACGCACGCACACACACACACACACACACACACACACACACACCGGATCCCCTTTGCTTTCTTCCTGTCCGTCATTAATAAAGAGAAGTAGTTGCACACCTGTTCACTGACAGCACCCTACAGAGAGAGAGAGAGAGAGAGAGGGAGAGTTGGGTAAAAGTGCAAGAGAGTGTGACAAAGGTAAATCTTGACAAAGGTAAAGGGTGAGTGGGATTATTGCAGTGATGGAGTACTGGAGTCCTGGACTCTATTAGCTATTCTCGGGACCCGTGACCGGACTTGGACTTGTGCACTGATGAAGAACTTGAGAATTTATGAAATTGGACTCGAGCATTCGTGAAATAGGACTCAGAAGTTGGATGAGGTTTAAGACTACTTTAATGTGTAATAGGCAGTGATGGAGTACTCTAGTCTTGGACTAGGACTTGAGTCGCTATTCTCTCGCCTCGTGACTCAACTTGGACTCGAACTCAGTTAATGGTGACTCGACTCAGACTCTTCTTTGGTGACTCAGACTCGACAGTCTGTGACTCGACTACAACACTGCATTATTGTGACTGAATAGAGAGAGAGGGTAAGGAATTAATGAGTGGTAAGAAACCCCTTTCAGATGTACACCTTGTTGTGTAAATATGTTGGCAAATTTTTCGAAGCTCATTTGGGATGTCTTTTAGTTTTTACCGTGTCCTCACAGAAATAAGCTTCAGGTGCAAAAGAGAGTCCTTTGAAATTCTTTTGCCCCAGTTTTCCAGACGCTGTGCGAGACCATCTGATTGCTGGTTTGTCTGCAGACACTACTCAAGAACTGCAAAAAGTACTTTGACCTTTTCCACGTGTTTCTGTTTTTTTCTTTTACAGCTATTCTTTTTTATAATGACACTAGAATTGTACATCTATCAAAGATTAGGCACTTAATCCTCTTTTCAGTCAAAATAAAATTCAAACATTATCTAAAGTACTATGGAAAATGAATCATGCCTTCACACAACTTTTGCTCTTTTGGTTCACCAACCAGTGGCTGTTTTTGGCAAGAAAACTGATACGCATGCTGTAGGCAACATGCCCAGCACCAAACAGCTGACACAAAGTTAGCAACTATGAACATAGTGGAACATTTAGCAGCCAAAGAGCCAGCTATTTCCCTTAGGAGTTGGCGGAGACCAGGGGTTGATGCATAGGATGCAAAGGTAAAGCCAAAACATCTCGATTGCCCCCTGATGGCTGGCTGCAGAATATACGTCCCTATAAACCCTGCCCCCCCTCCATGTTAGCGGATGGGACATGGGCCAAAATAAAAAAAATCAAAGCACACGTTAAATATGTTTTTCCCAAAGATGGTTTCTGTCATTTTAGTTAGTTCTGACCAAGCTGATGTATATATGTTAATAATTTTGGTAAGATTGGTTTTTATGAGTTATGATGCTATAAAAAGAGGATGAAACGTCATAATTGAAAGCTGTGATTGACTCGCCATTGGTCAAGCGAGTGTATGGGCAGAACAACACCGCTACACCGCCCGATCACTACTGTGCCAACTCTGGCTCCAAAATTACAAGATGGCAGCGCCAGTATCTGGGATATTTTGGCCTCACATTTGCAGTGGGAGGAACTGGAGATGGGTCGTCCATCTTTCAAGTCAATGGTGGAGACCAAAATAGAGCTAAAAAAGAGAGCGCATATTGGACTTATAATTGTTGGGGGACCACAAACACGAGTCCAAATTATTAACATTGCTCCCTGCTCGTTGTGTGTTTGTTTTCAGAGATCTCAGCTTGCTGCACAAATGTGGTTTCAAGCCACAGAGCAAAACTAAAATTAGGTTTAAAAATCCATCATTTGATATCATTACTCTCCAACTCCCCGTTGTCCTCCGGCAGCGCCAATGCTCCCTCTTACACGCCGGGTGCCTAATATCACAGATCTGTCTGACATGGTCCTATCACGTCTAATAAAACCGCTACTGAACATTTTGGTCATGGAGACTCATGTCTGAGTAACAAAAACCCATTTCTTTAACAGTTAGATGAAGCCAGCGGGTTCCATGGCTGAAAGGAGACAGAGGCCTGGGAGACTTTGAGTTTGATGACTGTAAAGATTCCTGATCTTGATGAGAGAGAGACAGATTCATTATTAGACTGTGATTAGACTGTACTGTATTATTATTAATATTTTCATGTTATAGCTGATATCCATCAGTTATGTTCTTGCAGTTGTTAAACATTGTTGACATGGTTGTTGCATTAGTCCCAGTTATTTCATGGATTCAGGATACTATGCATCCTGATAAAGTTCCCTTGGACTTTGGAATTAAAATAGCCCCCCCACATCATCACATACCCTTCACCATACCTAGAGATTGGCATGGGGTACTTTCCATAAGATCATCTCTCAATGCAAATCAAACCAGCTATTAGGTTAACTGAAATAAAACCATGCCAATCTCTAGGTATGGAGAAGGGTATGTGATGATGTGGGGCTATTTTAATTCCAAAGGCCAAGGGAACTTTATCAGGATGCATAGTATCCTGGATCCATGAAATAACTGGCCTTTAAAAATAAACATCTGCCTGTGTCTATGGGAATTTAACATAGGGGTGTACTCACTTTTGTTGCCAGCGGTTTAGACATTTACTAAAATGTGAGGGGTGTACTCACTTTTGTGAGATACTGTACATACTGTATATATTATATATTTTTTGCAAGTTAGACAGTGTGCAGGGTTTCTTTGCAACTTTTGACCTGCTTGTTCCCCTCCGACGCACCTGTCTCACGTTGTAGACGTGCAAAGTATTTTTCTGTATGGTCTGTATTATGTCAATATGGTCACGTAAATAAAGCCTCTTTGAATTTGTATTTGAGTTTGAGAGAGAGAGAGAGAGAGACAGAGAGATATTATTTTGTTCTGTCTGAATATTTGGACAAATTGTATTTTGTTGCTTTGGCAACATTGTAATTGGAACTTTCATGCCAATAAAGCCCCTTTGAACTTAAATTTGACTTTGAAAAAACAACAGAGAGAGCGAAGACCTTTTTCTAACACACCCAACACATTCATGACAGAGAGAGAGAGAGTGAGAGAGAGACTGTATGTAAAGCCAGAATAATGTGGTACTCCTACACCTGCCGCATGCTGATGAGCAATATGTGCAATATACATCTCAATAGAGTCATGCTAATAAAACCTTTTTGAATTTGAGAGAGACAGAGAGAGAAAAAGAGATACTGGGTTCTGCCCGAATATTTGGACAAATTGTATTTTGATGCTTTGGCTGCATTGTAATTGAAACTTTCATGCCAATAAAGCCCCTTTGAATTTGAATTTAAATTGGACTTTGAAAAAACAACAGAGAGAACACATTTATAACAGCAAAAGAGAGAGAGAGAGAGAGAGAGAGAGAGAGAGAGAGAGAGAGAGAGAGAGAGAGAGAGAGAGAGAGAAGGGGAGGGACATGGAGAGTTCACTGTATGTAAAGCCAGCAGAATAATGTAGTACTCCTACACCTGCCACATGCTGCTGACAGTCTCCTGGCAGCTTCACTTTCATCTTCCCTCTATCTTTCTGCTCCTCTTTCAGTCTCTAAATCTGTTCTCTGTATCGTCCTCTCGCTCCACCCACTGTCTAGAAGAAAAACTCAGGAGCAGCACAACTCGTTTCACTTACGTGAAGAAGGTTCGGGAGACCTTGACGACTTACACAAGAGGCATTCAATGAACACTCAAATTAGGAGACAATTTAGGGAGGCGGTACAGTTTATTCACAGTCATTGTGCAGCGCCGTCCCAACTCTCTCAAGTTCCTGTCTTTCTGAAGGTGTATTTTTAGTATTTTTGTTTTTGTATTTTTTTAGTAAATATTTTTAAAGTGCTCATATTATGCTCATTCAGGTTCATAATTGTATTTAGACTCTAAATAACCTGGATGGACCTGGATAATGGATAGGGGGGCGCTGGCACAAAAAAGGTTGAGAACCACTGATTTAGAGGTTATATCAGAATAGGTTTACATGGTTTCATTTTCAAAAAGCACTATATTTTTGTTGTACTGCATATTGCTGCAGCTCCTCTTTTTACCCTGTGTGTTGAGCTCTCTGTTTTAGCTACAGAGTGAGGCATCGCACTTCCCTTCCATCCATCGTTGGGAGTTGCACATGCGCAGTAGCTAAGTAAGGACTACTAGCCAGTCAGAAGCAGAGTATGAGGGCGTGCCACGCTAGCAGCTAGACGAGCATTATAACGTGTGTTACAAAGTGACGCACGTTCGTCACGGAAGTAAAGGCTGGACTACAATAGAGCTGTTTGGAGCAGTTTGTGAACAGTGTTTTCTGTTGGAGATGGTAAGTCCCTTTGGGGGGGACTTTGGGCTTTTTCACTTTGTAAACCTGCAACGTGTACAAAAAAGATATACAACACAATAAAGGAAAGGGAGAAAGCCAAAAAGCATAATATAAGCACTTTAAATCAACTGCAGTGGGATTGCTGAACGGCAGCAGGAACAGCCTGGGAGCACGTCTCCATCTGACGCAAACACACAGCACATCACATGTCAGTGTTCTGCGGTAACACGTTATAATAACCATCATTAATAAATGGTATATTAATAGTTAATTAGACTTTAGGTGATAGTTATTTCACCATTAACAAACAATGAAATTATGTTTAATAATGTTTACTAAATATTAGTCATGTTATAAGTAATGTTTTGTTTTTATCATTAGTTTAGTGTAGTACACAATAGGTTCATGAATTTGCTGAAACAGACCCTATGTTCCAGAAGAACTACATGAAGCAGGTCATTTAAAAACATTTGCAAATATCCACAGCTCCCTGTTCAGATGCACCAATCAGGGCCAGGGGGGGTCAAACTGCGTGTTAATCACTGCTCATGCACACGCATTCATTCTCCCTTGTGGGGGGAGGGGCTTAGGAGGCTGTTTTGGGCTTTAGCGGAAAGGGGGGGAGGGACTGAGAAGTTGTCAATGTTAAAAAATGTTGGCTAAGTCCTGGATCTTCACAATCCTACCTACAGCACCTTTAACAGTATAATAACTATTAACTGGAGATCAATTAACTATTAATTTAGCGTTTATTAGCGATGGTTCTTATGAAGTGTTACCCAATGTTACATTTTTAACTGATCCCAATGACCCTTTGTTCTTATCTGGCTGCACTATGTGAGGTTTCCGACACAGTAAAGTTGTTCAATCTCAGTCTAATCCTTAAACAGAGCTGCAATGGACTGAGTAATCACTTCTGAGGACACGGTGTCTTTTACTCTCCCCATAAAAGTTCAGACGGAAGGCCACATGATTTATTTTCATGGCAAAAAGAGATGAAGAATGTATGAGAGAGAGAGAGAGAGAGAGAGAGAGAGAGAAAGGACGGAAATATTGAAAGGAAGAGAGGTACATTGAGCAAGGCCAGAAAACATCAATGACTTTTGAGCAGTGGAAGTTGGAATCTGCAATTTGTGCCTGTGTGTGCTTCTAGATCAACCCGTTGTCATTCTCAAGTCGTGGGTGGCTTAAGGCTCGGAGGTAGAGTCGTGGCCCCGTAACCGCAAGGTTGGCCGTCCAAACCAAGGCTCCTCCCGCCACATGTCAAAGTGTCCCTGAGCAAGACACTGAACCCCAAGTTGCTCCCCGGGTGGTTTCTATATATAGCTGTCCACTGCTCCTAATACTAGGATGAGTTAAACTGCAGAGATAACATTTCACTACATTGTACTGTGTGTATGTGACAATTAAGAATAAAGTTGTTTAAGTTATTTTTGTAAAATACTGATGAGTGGTCAGTGTCTCTCAGCGTCAGATACCGATGCAAAAATCACCCTTTAGCGTCTGTATGGAACGGAGCAGCAGCTCGACCGCGGCGCTACAAGATAACGTAGTATTAAGAGAGACAGCGGTAGAGAGTAGTATTAAAGACCGAAGATCCACATGAGGAGGTTGGTTGGAGGGGGGGTGGATGGATCAAACAACACAGGACTTTCACCCAGGAGACCGGGGGTTTGTGTCCCGTTCTTGTCCCGCGTGTCACTGAAACGTACATTTTGTAAACCATCCCACGATCTTTTCCTAAACGTAACCGTCCCGTTCTCGTGCCGCATGTCAGTCAGTACGTCCCCACCCAGACTGTCATAAAATGACGCCATGAGCCCCGACTAAGTGCATCGAAATATGACGCCAAAGGGCTAGACACTAAAGGAGACTCAGAAACGTCAGTAACAAACGCCAAAGGCACCTGACAAAGCTGCTGGGAGTGAGAATGTGTTGTCTAGTCCTCCAAAGATGAGGAGATGCTCCAAAACGAGCACATTTTAACTATCCTCATTTGACAATGATGATAGTTGAGGGTTAAGATTTGCTTTAGGTGTTAACGTAAGGGACCAGGGATCATAATCTATATAACAATATACCCGTTTTTATAAAAGTGACAGATAAAATGTGTATATTTCGGATGTTGTGTACCCGACAGACAGAGTTTGGCAGGGGTTAGGTGACTGGGGTTTTCCTGTGCGAGTTGGTTTATGCCAGTCCTTCTGAAGTCTGACATGCAGGAGGGGGATACTGTGCCACCAAACCTGGCAACCTCACTCTTGTCCGGTCACCTTTATTACCTGCTGCTACAGTCACCCCTAAAACACACACACACACACACACACACACAGTTGACATGGTGGTTACGTGGAGTTCTCTGTCCTTCATTAACTACAGCTTTTTGAGGTACTTGTATATACTTTTCACTCCCTTTCTGAACTACCTCAAGAAAATATGACGTTTTTCAACAACAACAAAAATAAGCTATTTCACATAATTTTAGGGGTGGCAGTAGTTCAGTCCGTAGGGAGTTGGGTTGGGAACCGGAGGGTCACTGATTCAAGTCCCCATACAGACCAAAGTACGGAGTGTGGACCGGTAGCTGGAGAGATGCTAGTTCACCTCCTGGGCACTGCCAAGGTGCTCTTGAGCAAGGCATCGAACCCCCAACTGCACGGGGCGCCTGTCCAGCTGTAGCCCCCTCACTCTGACATCTCTCCACTGGT
Organism: Sander vitreus; assembly: GCF_031162955.1. Classification (NCBI taxonomy): domain Eukaryota; kingdom Metazoa; phylum Chordata; class Actinopteri; order Perciformes; family Percidae; genus Sander; species Sander vitreus. Next base: position 30,659,571 of record NC_135864.1, on the reverse strand, counting down.
GCATGTATAGGTACTGAGCATGTGTGTGTATTTCAGGCCTGTGTGTAACGCCGGCTACACACTGCCTGCGTGGCGTGAGCGTGGTGTGAGCGTGGCGTTTCTGTTGCGTGTCAGTTGCGCGGCGGCTGCGTGGCGTTTTCTATGTCTTTGCACACCAGAAACGTGTCTGACGCGGCGCTGATGCTGCTAGCCTCGTCTGTACACATGTATGTTTCCCATTGATAAACTGCACTCAAGCAGTAGTATACTTCATGTTAAACATAAATATTGATTTGATTACAGCAAAGACAACATCGGCAGTAGTAAAATAGGCTACAGAATATTTTGTTCTGTATTGACAGGTGCAATATTTATATCTGCATTTATGTCAAAACCTAGAGACTTTCAAACATCAACATGTCATTTATTAATATGTATTCGTGTCAAAATGACATATAAACATCTTTTCGCATTCTATTTTGAATGGAAATGCTTCCAACACGCTTGAGTGTCGCGTGAAAAATAGCCGTCGGTCCTATTTCTAGCATGCACGCGTTTTCAGCGCGGCTCGAGCAGCGCTTGAGACGTGCGTGTCACGCAGGCAGTGTGAAAGCTCTAACCTGTTAACACGGGAGCCGAAATAAAAACAGACACGCCACGCAGCTGACACGCTCACGCCACGCAGCCAGTGTGTAGCCGGCCTATTATGTATTCTAACAACAGAGTGAAACTATTGTAAATTCCCTTGTGGGATTAATTAAGTATAAATAACTTTTTCTTATTTTATTTTAATTTTTTTGGACCCTTATTATTACAACTATATCTCTGTCTGAAACACTGGAAAAGCTAGAACCGATAAGAAATAAATAACTCAAAAAGCTTAAAGACTAAACTTGCCAAAGAAGACTGGGGACCAACAACAATCACTGGCTCTGAGAAGCCTTTTAGTTAGTGATGATGCTCCCATTGATTTTATAATTAATTCGGTGCTGCCCATAATGGCTTGGGTGCTGCGCCTAAGCCTAACAGCTGGAACACACCGGGCGCGTAAGTGCAGCGTAGCGTAGATACGTGCCTGATCGTGCGCCTGGCCATTCACAACGCTGGCCACAGGGCGATGTTTCTCCTCTCAGCTCTCTCTCTATCTCCGATAGAAAGAGACAGGCTGAGTGGGCCTGATCACGTGTCTTTGTGAGAAGTCAAGACAGCCAAAATCACCATGAACTTAGCTGTTTTATTTTGGAATGTGTTTTATTTTTGCAAAGCATCTGGCTGTGGTCTTCCTGTATGTGATGACCTACCTGGCTTGACACATACGCTCGCGTCTCGCACAAGAAATGGAGACGCCGAAACGATGGCTGCACAGTGCAGGTTGACGCGGACGCTACGCGCCCGGTGTGGCCGGACAGATTGGATAACATGGGCGGCGAACTCAAAATAGCTGCGCTGCTATATGCGACGCGACAGATTTAGATTCAATCATTGCACTGATCCATAAATAGCACTTATGCAGTCAGAAACATTTTGTTTGCTGAAGTGCTGCACAAATTATCATTGTTATTTAATGAGATGCACCCAATTGACAGTTACAAATGTTTAATAACTCATGCGCTCATTATGGAGCATGTTTGTTTGTCTGCACACTTTGCTGTAATTAATATGACAAGTGATCCAAATTAAAGAGGCTGGGTGAGGAAAAGGAGAGCTCAGCAAACCATTTATTGGCTGATAAAAGAGCCGCGGTGCAAGAACTATTTATATCCTTTACTTAAGCAAAAGTACGAATACCACACTGTAAAAAATACTCTGTTACAAGTAAAAGTCCTGCATTGAAAATGTTACTTAAGTAAAAGTATGTAAGTATCGTCAGGGAAATGTACTTAAGGTATTCAAAGACAAAGTACTCAATGCAGAAAAATCGATCTGTCAAAACAATTAAGTAACTAAAGCTGCCAAGGTTAATGTAGTGGAGTAAAAAGTACAATATTTCTCTCTGAAATGTAGCGGAGTAGAAGTAGTAAGTGGCATGAAAAGAAAAGACTCAAGTAAAGTACCTCAAATTTGTACTTAGGTACAGTACTTGAGTAAATGTACTTCACAACTGTAAAAGAGAGATGTGAGTCGGCCACAGTTCAGAGACAGGACGCCCTGCCTTGGAGTTCCAAAAAAAATCTCCACGAGACTGATTATCTGCGGGATAAAAGAGCTAGTATTTGAGGATGAAGAGGCTAAAAAAAGTAAAGGATTAGACATATGTGGGGGTCACATGATGGTGCCGAGCAAGATGGCAGCTTAGGCTGGAGGCTGCGGCACCACTAGTTTACATTTCGTGTGAATATATAGGCATTCGCAATTTATCACATTGCTTTTTCCTCAAAAGTTGCTCATTATAAGCCTCTCCCACTACTGAGATGCCAAATCCCCGAAAAAAACAAAAATGCGTCTCAACAACAGCAAAGCGTCAGGGCTACCGCTAGCTCAAAAGCTGCCCAGGCCTCTCCTGTATCGCCGACACGTGAAGACGTGGATGAGTCCATATCCACTGCTAAAATACACGCGCTTCTGCAGAAACTATCAGACGAACAAGCTAAACACTTCACAGACATCTGCAAGGACGTCTCAGAAACGAGAAGAGCTGTCGAGGTGATTGAGGGTAAGCTAGCCGACATGCTAACCAGGATAACTAGCGCGGAGGCTCGTCTTGATATGCTGGAGGAGGTGGCGAGGCAGCGCGGCCACCCGCCCCCGGCCTCGGCTTCTGAGGTTGAAAAACTGAACGCCAAACTAACTGAGTACGAGGATCGGGAAAGGCGAGTAAATCTACGCATTTACGGGTTCCCGGAACGTGTTGAAGATAAAGATGCCATATCGTTTTTGAGGGTCACTCTCCCCGAAATCCTTCAGGATGACTTCCATGGGGGCTTAGATTTGGAGCGTGCTCATCGGTCGCTACTACCAGCTAAGCTCAGAGCCCCCCTAAGGCCATTCATCGTGCGGTTCCTGAGGTTTCAACAGAAGGAGCGGGTGAGACAACTTGCTAGAGAGATCGGGAACGTCCGCTGGCAGAACCATAACATAAGCTTCTATCAAGACTTCTCTAAGGCCACGCAGGAGCGACGACACTCCTTTTTGGAGTGTAAACGTCTGCTTCACTAAGCCAAGATCCCGTTTGGAATCGGCTATCCTGCAGTGCTCTCATTCACAACGCCAAGTGGGATAAAGCATCGTTTTGAAGATCCCAAGAAGGCCTTGAAATGCATCAAAAACCTTTGACTGTCCCCCGCCCTGCGCGGTGGTTTGCACCTTTCAGAGTGTCTCCGGTAAGACAATGTAATCTATGTTTCAATCTCCGTCTCCCCCTCTGATAGACATTTAGATGAACATTTCGGGTTTGTAACACTGAAGGCTGGAGATGTGTTTTCCTTTTTATTTGTTCTTTTGCCCAATTTTTGCACTCTATCCTCATGACTGTTATTATCTTTACTGTTGTTTTTATAGGTGGATTCTTTATTACAATTTGTAGACCATGGGCGCATTATTAACAGGTAGGCATTTTTCATTTTTGCCTGGGTTGCAGGTCATGTATGTCTGTCAGGTGGGGGGGGGGCGTCTTCGGGGGTGCCGCGGTCTGTTAAAGGTGTACCACACTGTTATAAGGCAGATGTTTTAATGTTGAAGAAAATGTTCACACTGCTGCTGTTTTGCTTTTTGGTAATTGGTGGTGCCGCTGCCACACTTGAGTGGCCATAAACTCTTAGTTCCTTGAGTTAGTTATCCAGTTGTGGGTTTATCGGGGAGGTTTGACAGTACTCTGCTTCCTCACCTTCCTTTTTCTTTTTTATGTTTTTTGTCTTCTCCTGTTTTGGGGTGTTTTTCTTTTATGGATCCAGACTTCTCTCTTACTGTTGTGGGAACAACTTCACAATTTCACAATTTTCCCAGCATATGACAGCTCTCAATCTCATTTCAGTCAATGCCAGGGGTCTTAACATTCCAAACAAAAAGACCACTGTACTAGAATTTCTCCGTAAGAAAAATATAGATTTTGCTATGATTCAGGAATCACATTTATTGCGCAAAGATGTGGGTCGATTAACCAATACGTTTTATCACCCTTTTGCAACTTTATCTGCAGCTATGAAATGTAAAAGAGTAATGATATTGTGTAAACGCAAACTAAAATTTAATGTGACTGACTCCTGGGCGGATGATGCAGGTCGGATAGCCATTGCCAAGATTTGCATGGATGGGAAAAACATTGCACTTATTTCTGCTTATGCCCCTAATGCATTTGATGGCACTTTTTTTGAACTACTAACTAAATCCTTGCTTGATCTCACAGGGTTTCATTTAGTTCTAGGAGCAGATTTCAATGCGGTGTGGGACAGCGGCATGGACAGAACAGGTGGCGGTAGGACTAGGGAGCAACGGCTTGCGTCTGAGGCGTTGCGCCACTGGGCATCCGAAACAGGCATGGTCGACATTTGGCGTCTGCTAAACCCTTCCCTAAAAGACTTCTCATTTTACTCAGGGAGACATAAATCTTTCTCGAGATTAGATTTTATCTTTGCCTCAAAAGATCTACTTCAAAATATTCAAAACGCGCATTTCATTCCAGTTACTTGGTCTGATCATAAACCAATATATTGTTCGGTCACTGTTCGCTCGTCTTCCACTAAAGCCCCCAGGTGGCGTTTCAATTCTTCCTTACTGCGAGATGAAACATTCAAAACTCAGTTTGAAACAAATTTTAGCGAATTTTTGGAATTTAATGTCGGCTCTGTTTCTGATCCGAGAATACTTTGGGAGGCAGTGAAAGGCTTTTTAAGGAGTAACACCACTTTATACGCTTCAACACGAAACAAGGAACGTGCAGCCAAATTAGAAGCTTTAGAATTAAAATATGCGACCCTTGATGCTTCCTTGCAACATAATTTTAACAACTACATAGCCCTACAGAAGGAACTGATTAAAAAAGGGATGAACTCTCTTCTGAGGCGCCGTTCAGAATTCCTCATGGACAAAACAAGGCAAACTTGTCGTCTACTAGCAATGAAACTTCGGACAGATGAGCACTTTGCTGATATTTTTTGCATTAAAGACAAAGACGGCACTATACAATGTGACCCAAAGAAAGTAAATGCCTCTTTTGCCTCATTTTATCAGGAGTTATATAATTCGGAAAGTAACTTTGACAAACATTTCTGCGATATTTTCTTGAATGACGTTAAACTACCCCGCCTTAGTACTGTTGACTCCATAAAGCTAGATGGCCCTGTCACATTGCAGGAGTGTGAGGCAGCTGTCAGGGACATGCGTAAAGGTAGATCACCAGGGCCGGATGGAATTCCACCTGAATTTTACCTCACCTTTTGGCCCCTGATCGGCCCTCTGTTATTGGACATGATCCTTTATTCAATCAGAGTGGGATCATTTTCTAGGGATGTTAATTCAACATTAATTTCACTGCTTCTTAACAAAGGGAAGGATCCAGTTGAGTGCTCCAGCTATAGGTCCCTTTCGCTTTTAAATGCAGATTTAAAGATTTATGCGAAATTACTGGCCCGGCGGCTTCAAGGCCATATGACAGAACTGGTTCATAGTGACCAGACAGGGTTTATAAAGTCTAGACTTGCTACAGATAATGTCAGAAGACTATTAAATATTATAGATGGTGCTCAAGGCTTAAGTTCCCCTACTGCTGTCCTTTCACTTGATGCAATGAAGGCCTTTGACCGCCTGGGGTGGCCATTTCTGTGGTCGGTGTTAGAGTTCATGGGGGTCGGCTTGCAGTCCATTAATATGATTAAGGTGCTATATAATAACCCAACAGTTGTAGTGCTTACGGGAAAAACTAGCTCTTCTCCCTTTGCTGTCTCGAGAGGATCAAGACAAGGCTGCCCTCTTAGCCCTCTGTTATTCGCCCTCTCTCTTGAACCTCTGGCGCAAGCCATCCGTGGCTCACCCACAATCTCTCCAATTTCCAATAGGGGAACACGCCATCACGTCTCACTTTATGCTGATGATGTTTTATTGTATATAAATAACCCAGTGCAATGTATCCCACATGTTTTGTCAACCTTTGAACATTACGGCAAACTTTCTGGTTTTAAAATAAACTGGCAGAAATCAGCTTTGCTACCTTTAAATCAGGCGATGTGTGCTCCCCCTTCCCCCGCCCCCTCAGTATTGGAGCAAATTACAGTCAGCAATAAATACATTTCTGTGGCATGGCAAACAATCTCGCATTAAGCTCACCACTATGCAGCGAGAAAGGCAAGCTGGTGACTTGTCCCTCCCAAACTTCAAGTTCTATGAGTGGGCCTTCACACTTAGACCTCTCCTATCATGGTGTCAATCTGATGCTCAAGTGTCTTGGCGAGCTTTGGAGGAGCGGATGATAGCTCCATACTAACATTCTGCATTCCAAAATCTCACCCCATGACTGCCGTTTGAGATTTGGTCCTATGATTTCACATTTGCTACTGATATGGAGGAGGGTGGAGAAATTGGCTGGTTGCTCTTCTGTTTGGGACCCACACTCTCCATAATTTAACAATGAGAAATTGTTAATTGGCGGTCGTCCTATTCGATTTCCTGATTTGGAAGAAAAAAAAACGTTTGCACACTCAGTGATATTTATGGGGAGGCGGGATTACTCACTTTTCAGAACATATGTATTAAACATGGTATACCACGTACCTCCTTTTTCTTTTATTTACAGCTGAGATCGACTTTAAAAAGCAATGGTGCCCCTTTACAGGCCCCTCTTACACCACACCCATTTCGAAAATTGTTCCACTCTGCTGGGAGTACAAGGGGTTTTGTGTCGAGGCTATACTGGTTCTTGCTGCGGTATGCTTATAGACCTCTGGCGTTGGACACGGTGTGGAGGAGAGATGTTCCAGATTTGGAAAATACATTTGATTGGGAATAAAGTGTGGATCAGTGTGGGCTTAGCATCCAGAAACCCTGATCATCAGCAAATACATTACAATTATATACACATGGTATATTTAACTCCTAGGAAGCTTCATTTGATGAAGGTTATTGACGATGCTACGTGCACTTTCTGTTCCTCCAAAGTGATAGGCAGTTATTTTCACGTTTTTCGGAGTGTACCCCAGTGGCCGACTTTTAGAAGATGGTTGCCTTTAACCTCTCTAGGTTGTTTAAGATTAGATTGCCCTGCTCGCCTCCTACACTTATTTTGAATGATTTGTCAAGGCAGAGTTTGACACTGAATAAGAAAAAAGCATTGCTGGCTGGACTTACGGCTGCAAAAAAACTAGTTGCCACACGTTGGAAACCTCCACATTCGCTTTCTTTTCGAGCTTGGGTTTTAACATATTTGGATATTGTTTACTTGGAGTTGTCGACAGCTAGAGTTCACGGAGCAAAAGAGTCAGCAATAGGGGCTTGGCATTCACTTTTAACTACCCTCCGCGGGCTTCAGGTTTAATATGTAACCGAGATTTGGAGTTCTGGATCCAGGGGGTGGGTGAGTTATGTCTGGGGTTTTATTTAGTTAATTATTTTCTTTTCATTTTTTTTTTATTTATTTCTTTTTTATCACAGTTGTTAATCATACGTTTCTGCATATATGTATAGGTAGGTATGTGAATATATGTTTGTGCTCTATTTTTGAGGCGTATACATATCTGTACGTACTATCTCTTTAAAATAAAATAAAAATTTGATCACAAAAAAAGGATTAGACATATGTCAACCTGATTAATTCAATTGCTTTAGCTTTCTGGCCTCTCCTCTCCTAATGTATCTTTGAGTTTGACATTTGCAAAAGACAAGATAAAAGTCCCCTTTGAAAACATGCTCTAAGCAGACCATTTGAAGCTGGCTTACAGATTTAGCCCCAAACTTGTCTGTTGACTCACAGTTAAAGTGGAGAAAACTTTGCTTTTGGACCATTTCCAGCTTATTTTGCTTAAGGGCACACTTTCTGTCAGGTTGTTGGCTTGTAAAACCTTAATACTCTAGGCTCTAATGATTAAACATTTATTTTATTTGGTTTGACTAATGTGACTGAGAATGCTGAGTCATTGTTGACTGTTGATGATTATATGCTGGACTTTAAAAGTTTTATGAGTGAATGGCAGAAATTAAGAAATGATATATCCTACTATATTATGCCACTTAAAGCTGCTATAATCAATATTTTCCAACCTGATCGTACAGAATTCTATGAAATGAACACGCCCCTTAATTCAAAATTGGTGGCAGTTTCACGGAATCGCCAAAAATCCCATGATGGGCCCACGGAAGAATTCCATGAAATGAACACGGCCCCTTAAGTTAAGGAAAAGGTCATGGGGGACAATGGGTTTAGGAAAACAACAACGGACGGTTGAGTTTAGGAAAACAATAAGGGGACACGGGACAACAACGGGACGGGACGGTTGGGTTTAGGAAAACAACAACGGACGGTTGAGTTTAGGAAAACAATAACGGGACACAGGACAACAATGGGACGGTTGAGTTTAGTAAAAGAAGAAACCAACGGTTTAGGAAATGTAACACGCGGGACACGATCCACCGGTCTCCTGGGTGAAAGTCCTGTGTTTGACCCAACCAACCTCCTTACGCGGATTTTCAGACTTTCATACTACTCGCTACCGTAGTCGCTCTTAATGCTACGTCATCTTCTCATTGACTTTACTTTGGCCACATGGAATCTTCACACATTCTGTGCCACCACCACGTAATGCGCTGTTAAAGGTCCTATGACATGCTGTTTTTTGGATGCTTTTATATAGGCCTTAGTGGTCCGCTAATACTGTATCTGAAGTCTCTTTTATATAGACCTTAGTGGTCCCCTAATACTGTATCTGAAGTCTCTTTTATATAGGCCTTAGTGGTCCCCTAATACTGTATCTGAAGTCTCTTTCCCGAAATTCAGCCTTGGTACAGAATTACAGCCACTAGAGCCAGTCCCACAATGAGCTTTCCTTAGGATGTGCCATTTCTGTGTCTGTAGCTTTAAATGCTATTGAGGAGGAGAGAGGGGGGGCAAGGTGGAGGGTGGGGGTGTGGCCTTGACCAACTGCCATGCTTCGCTTGTTTTCAAGCCATGATGTCTCTCTCTCTCTCATAGGCGGGCCAAATTCTCTGGGCGGGAAAAGCAGAGAAAGGACAGGTAACCTTTCTCCTTATGACGTCATAAAGGGAAGATTCCAGATCGGCCCATCTGAGCTTTCATTTTCTCAAAGGCAGAGCAGGATACCCAGGGCTCGGTTTACACCTATCACCATTTCTAGCCACTGGGGGACCATAGGCAGGCTGGGGGAACTCATATTAATGTTAGAAAACCTCAGAGTGAAATTTTCATGCCATGGGACCTTTAACAGTTCGTGCTCATTTCACGGAATTCTGTGAGACCAGGCTGATATTTTCATATAAACAGTGGATCAAATGACACTATGTGGCATGTGAAAGGGTTATTTGTAAAGATGAAGTCACATGGTCTGCAGTTCCCCCCCCAGCTCTACATGTGTTTAAGCGTCTTTCAGCGTAGGGTTTGGGTTTCCCGGAGCGCAACTTTAATGTTTCTTTGTCTCATCAGCATTGTTTTTAGCTTCAGCAGGCAGCTGCCTTCAGTGAAAAAAGCTCTAAAACTTGAGGTTTCTTTCATTTTTTCCCCCTGTTTGTTTGGGGAGTTTTTCTAATTCTTGGTTCTAAGGACAGAGGGTGTCAAAACCACAAACTGCAAAGCCCCTTGAGGCAAATCTTTGATTTGTAACACTGATACATACACAGAATTGACTCGACAAGCTTACAGCAACCCTTGATATAAGAGTAAGCCGTATTATTAGCATGAGTGTAGATACTCGTAATGATGGATTTAATTTCATAAAAAAAAAAAAAAAATCATTTATTAACCTCTTGATATTTATACGACACTTTATAATAAAGACATTAATAATAATTTCATAATAAAGATTTTAACAGTGGCTTTTGCCTATATGACTTTTTGGGTTGGTCAAAACTATTTAGTGGAAAAAATTAAACTAATTAGCATTTCCCTTATTTCATCTCTCGTATTCTTCGTCCCTCTTGCAGTAGTTTCAATTTCAAAGGTAAAATTAATTATGCATCCACTTTTAATGTGTGTATTTGCAAGAGTGTGCCTGATTGTGCTCATGTGCACCTGTGTGTCCTCTTCCGTGCTGCAAAGAGCAAGTACTGCCCTAATTACTCCCAATTCCCAGCAGATGATCCCACCAGTTTACGCTCATCACAATAAATTACACTCACATCCCTCTCTACTGCCACACCAAGCCCTTCTCTCTGTCTGTCTTATAGTGTGTTTACACTCCTTACTACAGCATAGTGTTTATTTACAACATTTCATTATGCATTTCTCAAGAGGATGCATTCAGTGCAATGGTAAACAACCGTTTACCGCCAGCCAGCCAGCCAGCATACACACACACACACACACACACACACACACACACACACACATACACACACACACACACACACACACACACACACATGCATAGTGCGTGGCACTGTCTTTGTGGCGACCCGTCATTGACATAATGCATTCCCTAGCCCCTTACCCTAACCTTAACCATCACAACTAAATGCCTAACCTTAACCCTTCCCCTCACCCTAACCAGAACCTCATTCTAACCCTAATCCTAAAACCAAGTCTTAACCCTCAAACAGCCCTTTAAACTTGTGGGGTCCAGCATTTTGGCCCCACAAAGTTGTCGGGACCCCACAAGTATACTGGAGTCCCGGTTTTTGGACCCCACGAATATAGTTAAACAAGCCCCCCGCACACACCAACGCACACACCAACGCACACGTATACACTTGTGGCCCCTTGTGCTTAACCCTTACACACTGTACCTACTGTATATCTGTGTAAACTGCTGGTTGTGCATGCTACAGCATGACAACTGTCATTTAGCTGTCACATTACATTTTGTGACAGTCTGCTGACGTGAGCTGTCTTGATGTAGTCAAACACAATACAGCTCTGAAAAAGTGGCACTGAGAGTGGTGTTTTATTCTCTTTCAAATAGAACCAAATGTCCTGTGATTTCTTGATGGCAAGCTTGACCACAAGAGCGCTATAAAGTAAATAAGTAAGAGACACGTCTTAGAGAAAACCTTGTTAATGAATGGAGCAACATATTTGTACTTATGGTTCAAGTCCATTGTGTGTCCAAGGACGGAGCTGGATGGAAGACGAAGCAGCAGTGGAGCCATGCTGAAGGTAAGGTGGAAGGCCTACCTGTAGCCTGGCTCCACTGTCGATTTGTCTTCCAACCAGCTCCATTTTTGTGTCGATTACCCCCGATGCTCTGGTGTCAGTTCATTTGTAGACATATAAGACGCGGACAAAACATGAACACAACTTGATGGGGGAAAGGAAAGGAAACATCATGCCATTCAGCAGCACATGTATTCTTCCTTGACTGTCCGTCAGTCTCTTTCACTTCCGCTTTGTAAGCTCTGTGACGCAGGTTAGCCCCACCCACCTCAGCCTGGCGACCAATAGGAAAGGATTGTGCCGTGACACAACATGATGAAAAACACGCTGGCTGCATTCTCATATTACACTAGCCCTGCCTGCTCTGTCATATGTTCTCATGCAAGTTTTTCATTTTGTTGGCCATATCAGTCAGCTCTAATTACAGTAACGCTCAATCTTTCTTCATATCTTTGTAAGGCAAACACTATTGCCACATCAAAGTTTTCCTCAGAGAAAAAAAGGACTTTGCTGATGAAAAACACTCACCATAATAGACTAAAAATCTACTAAAAGGCCCCTGACAAATGCCACAGAAATGTATTGTGGATTAAAAGTGCAAAACAGAACTGACTTTGTAGACTGTCTTTATCTGGATCAAGAGGTGCGCCTTTATTCAGAGAATGCACTGTATATACTATAAGGACCAAGGTTATCATTAGTGTGAAAGGGCTTTTACACATCAGTGAGCATTGTGCAGGATTACGAAGCGCTAACATAGTTCCACCTGTTATAAAATGCAGTTTTGAATGGCACAGTTGCAGCAAATAGGTTATTTTAGCAAATACCTTCACTGCTGAGTGAATGAGCAAGAAACCCAATCCCTGCTGGCTACTAGGTTGGATGGGGACAAATGAAAATGGATTATGTTTCGTGTTTGGGTTGTATGTTTCTGGTTGCAGCCTGAGTGAGAGTGAGTTTCAAAAGGAGCACAGGCGCTTTACAGGTGATCAGTGGTGCACATTATTTGAGTGGCCAAGAGTAGTAAACATATACATATCAGTGCCATCTAGCTGCCTTTTAGCTCTGGGGGAAGACCCATCACAGACCTCTCAGGCACTGATGAACACCCTTCGTACTGAGCCCCACAGAAATGGAAAAACATGTGGTGGTGGTGGTAGTTAGCATGTGGTGGTGGCCCTCAAGGCTGAAATAAAATCCAGAAAAGAGTGCCACAAATGAACACATGAAGTGTCCAAGGAAAAGTGTGACCTTAGTGGACGCACAGTTTGATTGACAGCTGATTCGTCCTAATATTCCTAATCAGATGTGTCCCACAAATCCTTGAAACCACCAATTACTTCGAATTAAGGACTGAAAATGTTTCATCTTTCAGCATTTTTCAGCACTTTCAGCCCTGAGTCCATCTCAGCTGCTGTTAATGGCTGTCACTGTGTCTGTCAATCTGAATAATGCAAAGTGGGAAGCAGAGAGCTGAGGGGCTTTGTAATACAGGGTGACACATTGGTCAGAAATAGACTATTACAATGGCTGAGTGCATCATGAATGGGTGTCCAATACACTCCTGATTAACCGATGTAATATGTCAGTGTGTGTTCTGAATGGGGAAAGAAAGAAAGAATGGAAGAAGGGGAATAAAAGACACTGAGATAGGGAGTAATGAAAGGGAGGAGGGTAAATAGAGGTTGACAGATGTTTGACTTGTCAGCTAAGGGGAGAGCGGGGAGTGACGAGAGCAAACGAGAGATGACAAAGAGGGGTGTTTTCTTGGATACAGATGAGGAGATGGAGATGAGTGGCAGGAGGAAAGACAGAGTGAGCATGAGGAGGAGAGAGTGATAAGGAGCAAGACAGAGAGGGAGAGACAGCCTGTCTTAATGGTGAGTGTGAAACGAAACAAGTTGTCCAAGAAGATTTATTCTGCTGAGAGTAAAAGGACGCCTGTTCCTAGAAACAAATATTCCCATTCAAAATTAAATTAGAAAAATGGATATCTGAAAGATTATTTTTGTCATTTTTAGGCTTTTATTGTTGACAGGACAGCTAAGATATGAAAGGGAAGAGAGAGGGAGAATGACATTCAGCAAAGGGCCGCAGGCCTCTGTGTCGAGGACTGAACCTCTGTATATGGGCGCATGCTCTACCACGTGAGCTAACTGGGCGCCCAGAAAAATTTATATTTAAAAAAATATGTTTCACTTTCCTCTGTGCCTATTCCCTCTGTGGCTGGATGTTATGTGTCCCTGTGGAAATTAAAATCAGCTCCATTTGCGCTGAATATAGAAGTTATTTGTACAAGGAGCTATTAATGTTTATGTTCTAATGGCTCTTTTATGAGTCATGAATCATTCGCAGTATCTTCATTATTCTTTCTGTTTTGAATTCAGCCTCTAAAATGACTGTAAACTCTACGGATAAATGCTTTACCCCACCAGTCGATACATTGTTTAGGCCTAAAATGTGGCTCAGATGGATAAAGAAATGATGCCTATCAGGGGAAAACACATCAACCTAGATCACAGTTTGATCCCGCTGCAGTGCTTTCAGAGACCAGTGGTCTTGGTGAGACACAAAGCCTCTTGAAGCTCTAAACGTTTGGCTTTCTGTCCAAGTGAAACAGCATGGATTGCAATCAGACTTTTCTTTGGTGCAGCATGGCTGTTGAAAACATGTTTTGCAAGTAATACGCCATCTCTTTGAGAGCTTTGAGTGCGCCAAACAAACTTTCTCTTGTGAATCTCATCTCTCGCAGAGGGCTTTCAGATGATTACGGCCATGTTTAACAAAACATAACCACAAGACTATCTCAACATAATGGTTATATTCTGTGCTGCAGTTGACTGGCCATGGAAGTGTGAATACATAGTCTACAATTAATTTGACTCCGGCTTTTTGTTGCTCTCAATGTAGAAATAGAAATACGTCTAAAAACAAGGACAACAAAGCTGAACAAGGTTAACATTAATATCTGATCAGCTTACCATTGCTATCTTGTTAAGAAATAAAACATTTGGTGTGTGTAGGCCTACTAAAGCTAGAGTTTTTTAAAGACAGTTTGACATTGTCTTATTCCTCCAACCCAAGGTGCACTGTGGGTACAGCCCATAGAAATAACGATGATATTATTTTAAAGGAACAGCTTCTAATGTATCAAAAAGCTGCTTGTTGATTTTGACCGACTTTCTATCAGCTATGCTGTAGTTAGCTAGCTAGGCTAGTCTTCCACAGTTTATCGGCATCATAAACCATACATAGCCTGTTTAAAAGAGAGAGTCTTGCAATGAGCGACAAAAAACTGTGAGCTTGGTCATTTACAGGTTTGCCTGATAGTTAGCTCACTAGCATTTTTGATTTTGTACGTCTACATTTGCGTAAGTACTTTGGTTGTGGTTTTTATATAAGCCGCTACTAGGTTTCTACCACACCCTCACGTGTTATTGTATTTCTTCATTGTAATTTGTTCTGTGAAACAAATAAACTAAAACTAAACTAGTTAGTTAGCTAACCAACTAACTAGCTAGTGAGCTAACTATCTGTCATCTGTACTTTTAGGTACAGCATTTGCTTTTGAACAAGTCCCAATTTGGGACCAGTAGTCTCGGCCGTTTGAAAATGCAGACACATCTAAAATTCCACAACCATCAGCTGTTTGTCCAGAGTGCAACAGTGTCCCATTTAGCTTCTTTGTGTCGTGTCAAGACACCAGTATTCTTTTTGAATTGACACGAGTGGAATTTGACGTGTCCATGCAATACCCATGTTGGCTAGCTTTGGCCTGAGATTCCAAGAAAACTGAAACTGGTTAAATGAACCTCTGGATAGAAGCTAATAGCTAATAGATGTATATTGCTGTGCTAAATTAGCCTTCTGCCTATTTAGCTATAATTGGCTAGTTTGACTTGGTGTAGAAAATAGATACCACCTCATATGCACCTCCTTTTTCTACCCTGGTAGTCCAACTCGTTCTCATTCCGAACTCGTAAAATAAGGATGTTTGGACAGTGGCTGTTAGCGGGATAAACAAAGGCGTGTTTGTGTAACGCGCCGGGGAGAGCAGCAGTTAGATAGGATTTAGCGAGTAGTATGTAAGGGCGAATTTCCGCGTAAGGAGGTTGGTTGGGGTGGTGGATGGGTCAAACACAGGACTTTCACCCAGGAGACTGGGGATCATGTCCCGCAGGTCCCGCTTGCTATAGTTGTTTTTTTCTTTCCTCCCGTGTGTCACAGAACTGTACGCCCACCCATGACCCTTTCCTAAAGCCCAACCACGACCTTTTCCTTAACATAACTGCGTCAAAAGGGACGGGAATAGTCCCGACCAAGCACGTTTACTTATAGCGCTAAAGGGACAGCAATAGTCCCGACCAAGACCGAGACTTTTAGCGTCAATAAGAACAACAAAGGCACCTGACCAAGCGTCCATATTTTACGAGATGGGTGTGAGAACGTGTTGGGTAGTCATGTGTATATAAAGCAGTATTTAAAGTTATATTATTATATCAATATCAGCAGGCTATTATATTTGATTATTTGCATATAGCCAATAGATATCTGCGATTTTTGTAAAGTGACTGGCAATTTAACTGCAAAACTCCCTTTATTTTGCTTTCGGAACAAAAAAAAATATTGGGTTTTGAATCCCTTAAAGACTGTGGTTGTTATTTTACTCTACAATAAACAGCTGTGACATTACATGTTAATTCTGTGGTCTCAGGAATATTACCTAGTCCCATGACTCTGACCTTTAACCTCGCTGGTTTACCATCATGACTCTTGACCTTTAACCTCCCTGGTTTACCATCCATCATCACGTAGGATTTAAAGTTTATTCTGCCGTTGCACTCATTTGTAAGTCACTTTTGAAAAGCCTGCGTTTTTTTCTCACACATCATTAGGCTGCAGCATGACACATCAGGGAACAACCTCTTTCAAATGACAGTTCCCTCACAAGCTACCAACTCATATGTTAAAGAGACAGGATGACATTTCAAATAGTACTCTGTTACTTTTTTTTCTTTGCCAGACAGAAGTTTAAAAAGAAAAAGAAAAAGAATAAAGTCAATGTCAGTGGAGGAACATTGGTGGAAATACGAGGAGTAAAAGAGCTGAAGAGATGTATCGGGAAGTAGAAGAAAAAGGAGCCGAGAGATTCTCTCTTTGGTTCTGAAGGACAGAGGAAGAGTTGCAGACACTGCACTTCCAATCAGATAGGAAAAGACCCAGTCATCAAGGTTTAGACTGAATGTGTGTGTGTGTGTGTGTGTGTGTGTGTGTGTGTGTGTGTGTGCATGTGTGTGCGTGAGACTGAAGCTGTCAAATCAGTGCTGACACACAGCAAGTTGATTTTAAATAATTTATGAATATGTGAGATCGGATCTGCAAATGGATGGATTCTGCAGTGAAATTAGAGAAGAAAATCAGGAGTCTCGGAGCACGTTGAACTCTGAGATGCTGTCAGTCATGAAAAAGCTGCTTTGGTTATTTTACAGGGATGTTCATGCCCTCTCATATGCTTCAATTGGCAATGAGAATATTAAGTAGTAGATGGACTAATAGGAGCAGAACTGAGATCATGTCAGATATCAGGTTAAAGTATGTTTCATTCATCATGATCATCAGATCAGAGCTGCAGGTATAAACAGGGAACAGTATGCCTAAGCCAGGGGTCTGCAGCCTGCGGCTCCTTAGCCCCTCTCCAGCGGCTCCCTGTGGATTGGACAAAAAATTATTTGGAAATGAATAACGGTTATTTCATTTTACATTTTAATTTTAATTTATCATTGTTGTAGGCCTAACGTGAGTCTTTCATGTTCAATTGACATAGCATTTACTTCAACTAAAATGTGCATCATAGCCTACGTACTGTACCTCTACAGCCCAGCATCTCATGCTCTAAGGCTTACATATGTTTTAATGACAGATTTAAAAAAAATATATATGATTTTGCTGAAAATGGCTCTTTTGATAGTAAAGGTCAACGCAGTCTTGTGAAGGGGTTTGTATCAAATTGTGCAAAAAGTTATGCACAACAATTCCTATGATATCCCACGTGGCAACCGGTCACGTGACGACCGGTCACAAGACCACCGGTCACATGACAGTTAGGTTTAGCTGAGAAAAGCTTACTGTGACCAGGGTACCGGTCACAGTGATGTGCCGGTCCTTTCAGAGGCCGTTACAGTAGTGCATAGTTTGTAATGACAACAAAACGGTCGGCACATCCACATGATACAAGCCTTCTGTGATCGCGCACCACCCCCGCCCCTCCTCCATGCAGTTGCTTGTAACCAAGGAGAACACGAAGGATTACAAAAACATGATGGACTCTTCAGAAGAGGTCTTTATTTCCACTCGATTTTCTGCGTGCGAAAGTCGCTGGGCGACACAATCTTCTGAACGTAGCCATACCGAGAAATACAGAGAGAGTTGTGTGGAGCTGATAGTTTTCATTAGCTTTGTAGCAACTCATTTGGCAATGGCTTGAATGTCAGGGACGTTCATTACACATCCATCACCGTTTGGTTTGGGGCAACCACAAAACAGGACAAACGCAGATTACAAAACACAATTCGGACAGCTGAAAAAAATCATTGGTGCCCCCCTGCCCTCCCTCCAGGACTTATACACTGGTAGGACCAGGAAGCGGGCAGAGAACATCACCAAAGACCCCACACATCCTGCACACACACTCTTTAACCTCCTCCCCTCTGGCAGGCGCTACAGATCCCTGCACACAAAAACATGAGACATAAGAACAGCTTCTTTCCTACTGCCATCACTCTACTGAACGCAGTATAAGTGGGGTCATCCCCACTTTGGCCACTCACCCACTTCTCTACACATTACATACTTATCATTCCAATATGCATTTTGCACACTACTTTGCACTATTACGTTTTGCACCTTACATCCCACTCCATTATGTCTTATTTGTATTTTTGTATATTATGTTGATGCGCCTATATGTATATTGTTGTCTCTCTTGTACAGTATGTGTCTATATTACTATCAAATCTGTCAAATTCCTTGTGTATGTAAGTATACTTACAATACAATAAATCTGATTCTGATTAATGTAAAAAAGTTACGCACTAAAGCTTTAAGTTTAGCTGACAAAAACGGTCATGCGGCGACAACAAGTTAAGATTAGAAAAAAAGATTGCGTTTAGTAGTACTCCCGGGACACAAACACGCATTTTCTGGTTGGAAAAGTCTTCTGTTTTCAATGGGACAGGAACTCTGCTCCTTCCTGCTTGAAAAGCCCTGTGTTTTATGACCCACCCTTCCACCTTAACCTCCTCCCTATGAGGCGCTTCACGCTCTTATACATCAGCAGTCAATGTGGGGCATAGAGCAATACATACGTGGAATACATACGGGTTGCATTGATTTACTTTTCGTAAAGCGATATGTACGAATGGTTAATGAGAACAGCCTGTAAAGGTTGCTGAGCAGTTGAAAAAGACTCATTTATTATCGAAGGTTTGACCTGCTATATTCCCATCTTGAAGGCATGCTTTCTGCTCTGTTCTGCAAATGAAAAGGTGAACTTCTGCACTCCCAATAATCACACAGAGAGTAAGATAGAGATCAGTCTTGCAAAAGAGCAAAGTGAAGCAAGTACACACAGCTCATGCAGCGCGGCTAAAGTTAGCACAGTCATCAAAATGGTATTACACCAGATATTCTTGAATGGAGATAGCAGGTTTACAGCAAGTTAACATCCTCAATCTCAGCTTAATGGTTTCCAAATATTCGGCACAGTATTTGAAACATTTCAGAGCTATTGAGCAGTGACATGGAGATGTGTAGTTGAGGCAGAACTGTGTGTGTGTGTGTGTGTGTGTGTGTGTGTATGTTCGTGTGTGTGTGCGCGTGTGCAAATTGTAACCATCTCAATAGCAGACTGGATGTAGCAGAGCTGAACGGTGCCAAATTCTATGGCGCAGCCCGTGGGACCAGCTCTCCACACACACACACACACACACACACACACACACACACACACACACACACACACACATATATATGTACAAAAGACAGGTTGCCATATGGGATGTTGGTCCAACTTCAACATCCATCTTGACTGACACCTCCTCCCCTGTGTGTGTGTGTGTGTGTGTGTGTGTGTGTGTGTGTGTGTGTGTGTGTGTGTGTGTTTAGAGCTGGATGAGAGAAACCAAGAGGAAGCAGATTGAAATGGTGGGCTGACGACAGAGAGAAAGAGAGTGTTGGGTATTAAGGGAATATAAGGTCGGAGGTCAAAATATGGGAAGTTTAGTTTTTTTCCACACTCTCTTACTTTGGGAGCGCTTCATTTACTCCCCTCTGCACAGCAGGTGGATAGGAGGACATTTGGGAACAAAACCACTGGTTCCAGGTGGTGATAGGGAGAACACAATCAAGTGCATCTTAAGGAACTTCAGTAAGTGTATATTCAGACGTTTAAAGCCGCAAAAACATTTTTACCTTCTGCACTTCAGCGTATGTTTGAATGCATGTTTCTGCGAATAGGAAATGTACAAATTCCTTAAAAAAAATATGTTTGGCACTGGAAATAATGACTTTGCATTTCCAGTATTCATTTTCCTCATTGTGGTCTGCCATGATATAAGAGATGACTGAAACTGCTTTTCCATAGTCAAATGTCAAAATCAATCCCTTTCTACATTGTATCCAAATGAATGAACCAGAGGATCACCAAAGTCAGTAGGAATCAATCTCTGGGAACCATGAATGTATGCACCAAATGTCATGCCAATCCATTCTAAAGATGTTGAGATATTTTAGTTAGATAGACCAGAGCTGTGGACCAATCGACAAGCCAACATTTCCAACGCTACAGCTTTCGGTAACACTTTACTTGAAGGTATCGACATAATCGTGACATGACACTGTCATAACTCTGACATGACACTGTCATGAACGTGTCATAAACGTTATAAACAAGTCATAAACGTTTATGACTTCTGTCATTAAGTGTCATGACAAGTTGACATTGTTTGGGTTGTCTTGATTATAACAGCATGACATTAATCAAAGTGACATTATCAGAAGTTGTCTTGGTCATGACAAGTTGACATTAAATTAGTTTGGGATGTCTTTGTAATGACAACTTGACATTAACCAGAATGACATTACCAGAAGATGTATTTGTCATGACAACTTGACATAATGTCATCCTGTTTAATGTCAAGTTGTCTTAATAAGGACACTCCAAAGAAATGTAATGTCAAGTTGTCATGACAAATACATCTTCTGGTAATGTCATCCTGGTTAACGTCAAGTTGTCATGACAAAGACATCCTCTGGTAATGTCATCCTGGTTAACGTCAAGTTGTCATGACAAAGACATCCTCTGGTAATGTCATCCTGGTTAATGTCAAGTTGTCACGACAAAGACATCCCAAACAAATTTAATGTCAACTTGTCATGACCAAGACAACTTCTGGTAATGTCAACTTGTCATAATCAAGACAACCCAAACAATGTCAACTTGTCATGACAAAGACCGAATGACACTTAATGACAGAAGTCATAAACGTTTATGACTTGTTTATAACATTTATGACACGTTCATGACAGTGTCATGTCATAACTATGACATGACACTGTCATGACACTATTGTGTCGATACAAGTAAAGTGTTACCCAGCTTTCATCATGGCTTCAAAAGTTTCAAAAGTAGAGGCAATGAAACAAGCTATTTGATCTCCTGTACAACCTCTGCAAGCAAACGTGTTTCTTTATTATCACAGTAATACACAGCAACAATGCTTTATCACCTTAAGAATCTGGCAAACATACTGTAAAGTCTCAACATCCCAGTGATGATTGGCTTTAAGTCAAATCGTTTTTGAACGAATTCTGATTCTTGAGACTTGATTTTTTTACAATTTGCAAACCGGGTCACTTTGGAGGAACATACATTTTAAAAACAATGACGAATTTGGAGGTGCTGTACTCTATGTGCAGAGGATTATCTGTATGTGATGTCAGAATCTTGGCAGTATGACACTATCTTTAAACCTTTAGCACTATTAAACATCCAATTTACTCTGTTCTATTTGGATTGACTTCATTGCACTACAAACAGAAAATTCAAATCTCTTATCTCTCCAAACTAAGTGCATTCCGAGAGCTTTTGGTACGGGACCCATAAATGTTTGGGGAAATGATACGGCACTTGTAGTTTAAGTGTTTGAATTTTTTGGAACAAAGAGCCCCGAAGCATGTTTTAGTAGAGAGGAGCTGTTAATCCCCAAGTTGCCTAATTAGATCAGGGATAAAAAATCAAGACTCACTCGTCTTTAGAAAATATCTTCCCTTACAAAATATCAATAAGCCATCTCAAAGTTCGGCAACGGAGCAACAAGATATAATCGGACAGCTGAGATTACTGTCACACGCAATCTCTCCCCTACGGCTACTACATAATACAGAGATAATAAAAAAAATGAATATAAAACACAGAGAAGAGGAGAGGATAGAAACAGAGAGAAGAGGTTTGTGGACGTGAAAATTGAAGGGAAAAGGAAGAAAAAAAGAAGGGAAGAGGAAATAAGACAAAGTGTGAATGAGGAGAGGAGAGGAGAAAAGAAACGGAAGATACAGTAAGGGCGGGAAGAACAAAAAAAGTGGGGAAGAAGAGCAAGAAGAAGGAAATAATTGGAACATGAATAAGGTGAAGCGAAGGGAAGCGGACCAAAAAATGAACCAGAGGAAAGAAAGGAGTTCCCTTTCACACTCTTAATTGGTTTACTAGAGGCAAAAAATGTGATCACTCCCGTGAAATACTAGGGGCTGATGACAACCGTGTACATCCGAAAAGTCACCTCTTTTTATTGATACCACTGTACTACACACACACACACACACACACACACACACACACACGCAAGCACGGCTGTTCTCATGAACTATTTGGTCATATAGCTACGAAAAGTAATGCACTGTAAGTCGTATGTATTCCACGTGATTATTGCTGTATCCATTATTGACTGCTGCTTTATAAGACCAAGGAGCTCCGCGTAGGCAGGAGGTCGAGGGTCCTGGGAGAAGTTTAGGGAAAAGCACAAGACTTTCACCCAGGAAACGGGCG
The DNA here is from genome assembly GCF_031162955.1 of Sander vitreus. Taxonomy (NCBI): domain Eukaryota; kingdom Metazoa; phylum Chordata; class Actinopteri; order Perciformes; family Percidae; genus Sander; species Sander vitreus. The sequence goes on along the minus strand of NC_135864.1, from coordinate 30,637,246 downwards.
TTTGTGTCCCGGGAGTACAACTTAAGAGTACTGGTGTTTTAACCAAAACCAACTTCTTTCTAATCTAAAAATAGTTGTTTTGGTGCCTAAACTTAACTGTGACTTTGCTGCATGACAATCATCTTTTGTCTGCTGAACTTAACTGTAACGGCAGCTCTCACGACCTGCACCTCACGGTGCCCGGTACCTGGCTCACAGTCACCTTTTGTCAGCTTAACTTAACTGCAACGGCCACTAAATGTAACTGTCACGTGAGAGGTGGCGGTGGCTGCAATATCGTGAAACAGATTTGTTGTGCATACATTTTCGTAGGATCATACAAACCTGTTCATGAGAATGCGCACGCACACACGCACACACACGCACACACACAGCAGAATCACGCATGCATTTCTAAATACATACATTCCTCTCTCCTCTGTGCAGATGAAATACATGTGCGACTTGTAACTGGAGAAGGAACGCGGCTTAGTTTGCACCACACACAGACACACACACACACACACACACACACACACACACGCACACACGCACACACAGAATCCTCATGTCTATGATCAGGCAAATAGGTCAGCCGAGGATAGGTGTGTTCAGAAATGAGTGTGTATCTTTGTTTGTATACAAAGCCACTGAGTTATTTCAAGGATTGCTGCCACTGCGAGTGTCCAATATTTTTTACTGCATACTCGCTGCATTACTGCTGCAGTGGTGCTCAGCGGCATAAGGAATGCAGTTTGCATTGCATTTGTTGATCTCATAAAAGAGCACAGCTTCTCCAACGCGATACTAAAAAAATGCGCATGAAAATGTGAAGAGGAATCTGTATATTCACAAAACCACCATTAAGAATAAATAAGAAACGTCACTGCATTACGACAAAGGGTGTTGGTCTGTGGAATTACTGTGATAAGGAGCTGAAAATATGTAACAATGTAACCAAACTAGAAAGAAAATCTTCAGAAACAAAAGATAGAATGACTATGAGCTGGACCAGTGATTTTGTGCTTGGTTATTTCTCATTTGATGACTGTTTAATGGTTTTGATTCATCTGTTCAGCTTATTTTGTTCTTGTTTTTGTCCAAAAGGGCCAACCAAGTCAAACATGGACACTGATGGATGCAAATTGAATTTCTATTATGAATAATGTATAACAATTAAGAGGGGGTAGGACCAGAAAAGTTCTGCTGAGGCTGATGGGAATGTCACTGGTTTGTCACTATCTACAATTGTGAAAGGATGCAGGAGTGTATTTCATTAACTAAACTGCACTAATAGAGAGCAGACCTCATCATCTCAAATGTGTCTTGATTGGTTGTGTTTAGAAAAGGAAAGCAAGTCACTTCCTGTTAGATTTGTGTGTCTTAGGTAGAGAATTGTGTGTAGTGTTTTTGAAAAAAGTGTTTTATGCGATTTGAAAACTGAGTGAAAGGCTGAGAAACAGCTGATGGTTTTGGAGATTTGCTGTGTAGTTTTGCACTTTGAGTGAGCGGTTTCAAAAATCGTGTGACATGAAAAGGTTTTGTGTGTAAGCAGTTGGAAAAAACTGTAAATCATTAAATTATCTCTTCCTTTTCTTTCTTTTTTCTCTAGTTTATCTAGTATTGTTCGTCTCTCAAGTTCTCTTACTGGCACCGGCTCTGTGTTGACATTATTGCTATCATTAATTGTAGCCTGTGTGTGTGTGTGTGTGTGTGTGTGTGTGTGTGTGTGTGTGTGTGTGTGTGTGTGTGTGTGTGTGTGTGTGTGTGTGCGAATCACTGTCCCTGCAGTCTGCTTGAATCACTGCAGGAAACCCAGTTATAGCAGCCAATTAGAGGCCATAAACACACAAACACACTCTCACTTACACACACACACACACACACACACACACACACTATTTGTCCACAAAGCTAATGTCTGCCTGATATGTGACCATTAAAACAAGATTTTTCATTCAACAATCTCTTGCAGCATTTAGACATACAGTAGCTATTCTTTTATTTATCCACAGTTTCTATCTATCTATCTATCTATCTATCTATCTATCTATCTATCTATCTATCTATCTATCTGTCTGTCTGTCTGTCTGTCTATCTATCTATCTATCTGTCTATCTGTCTATCTGTCTATCTATGTGTCTGTCTATATATCTATCTATCTGTCTGTCTGTGTCTATCTATCTATCTATCTATCTATCTATCTATCTATCTATCCATCTGTCTGTCTGTCTATCTATCTATCTGTCTGTCTGTCTATCTGTCTATCTGTCTATCTATGTGTCTGTCTATATATCTATCTATCTGTCTGTCTGTGTATCTATCTATCTATCTGTCTATCTATCTATCTACCTACCTTGCTCTCTTTGTTTCTTGATTTTTCATACGGTGAGGAGCCAATTACCATCCAGGGGTCTCTGAGCTCCCTCCTTGCAGTCACCTGCTGGTTGGCGGAGAGCTGACCAATCAATGGTCTCATCATGGTGGGCAAGATGCTGACCCAGGGAAATGTCATCTCGCTAAGTAAAGATGTCTCTGCTGTTCAATTTAACATGCATTTCATCTACACCCTACAGTCAGTCCTAAGCTTGCATTGTCTAGTTCCCTTATGTGTGATATTGTGGTCTCCTCAACCTTGATTTGTGAAGTAAAAGGATTGTTGCCAAAATACAAAGCGGCCACTAAGCATAAAGAGAACTAAGTAGAACATTTAGTTTATCTGATGCTTTCACGAGAATGATGCACATGGGTTTGTTTTTTTTTTACACCAAAGCAGAGTATTAAGGTTACATGTTTTATTCAGAACAAGGTGACATAAAACTACTACCAATCCTTTTGCAACAGACTGCCAACTTGAGCAGAAATGCTATTTGCCAAAAAGCTAATGTATTCCTTAGAGGTGTCATGCATCACCAATCCATCATAGTCTTTTTAGAGGCAAACACTGTTATTAGGATTAGTAGGGTGTGAGTGAAAAAGCTCTATAAAAGCTGCACTTGGCTTCGCTCCAGACTTATGATGTAGAGTGGCTTCTGTTTGGCCAAATCTAATTCTAAATTCAGATACTTTTTCCTTGCACAGTAATGGACGAATCATTAATTGTAGTCCAAATAGAATCAAAGGCTTTTCATTTGATTACGTGACTTTTAAAGTTCTAATGTACATAAACAGGCTTCCTTTATGTGTTTTTTTCCCATTACTGTATGTCCTGGAAAATAGTGTTTTTTAAAAGTTATTCCATAACATAACAGTAGATCCATCAGTAACATAAACTTTTTATTTCAATAATCCTCCCCAGTTAGGCATTATACAAGTTTAAAGCTGCACCCTTAACATGTTTTAATGACTTACATTTGTCAGGTTGCCAGTAGCTAACATGACTCCAGATAAATGGTTCTGTGTCTCTGTTGAATGTGTAAATAGGTAACTGCTTGCTAAAATATTTGCCATACTATAATGATGGCCAAATAAAGCTTCATGAAGGTTCATGAACCATTGTCTTTATTGTCTGAACCCACTAGATGGCGCTCTTGGTTCAACAAAGGGTTGAAAGCACACTGAATTGCCATTCCTTGAGCCTATACATTTAAACCAAGAGTGCCATCTAGTGGGCTCAGACAATAGAGAAAATGATTCACGAAGCTTCATGACGCCTCATTTGTCCATCACTAGACTCGCATTGCCAGACCTTCCTCCACAGCACTGCGAAGGAGGGTCTGGCTTGTCCACACAGCATTCTGGGATGGGAGAAAAACGTGCTCTGGTATATTGGCATTTCTTTAAACCAATCACAATCGTCATGGGAGGCGCTAAGCTCCGCACGGAGACGCTGCAAAACAGCCTCGGGAAGGAACTTGTTTTGGTGGAACATGTGTAAGTTCAAAGGTTGTTTTAGTCGTGCAACAGAAAACTCAGATTGGACAGATAGTCTAGCTAGCTGTCTGGATTTACCCTGCAGAGATCTGAGGAGCAGTTAACCATAGTCCTCACAAATCCACCAGAGTTTAAAATTACAACACAAGAAAGCGGAAGGTAATGGGACATCTGAAAATGGACATCCGAAGTGGAACGTCGTGGCTATAGACTAGGCTATCACTAACATACTACCTTGTGCTGCCTCCACGTGGCTCAGAAAAAAATATTACTGCTTCAAATCAGTATTATTTATGACTCTTAAGTAAACATATTTAGCACTGAGGGAATGTGTTGTTCTTAATTCCCTGTTGATGAATCCCTAAGGGACCTTATGGTATTTATGGAATGGACCACTGGAGGAAAATAGGGGAGGGTCATGACTTTTTATTCTTTGCTGAGGGGAGGGTCATCCAACATTTTTCAGTCCGGAGGGGGGGGGGGGGGTCACCCAACTTTTGTATTCATGAAACAGCAACATTTCAAAGTGGCTTGTTTGGTGTATATTTTTCCATGTAGCTCTTAGTCTCGGCCCTCCTTCGCTACCAGATGGGTCTGACCCATGACTTTGCTGTGGGGCAGGGGGAGCTGCCCCCCTGGTGGCTGAAACAGGTAATTTCATTGTTTAAAAAATGAGTGGAATAATTACGACTGACATGATCAGATATTTTATAAATATCTTAAATAACACAAAACAACTAAATGGTGGTAGGTAATACATCTGATTTCATATACTGCTTTAGTAAAAAAACGTATTTCCTGGCTGACGATTTCCTGGAGCAGCAGGACGTAAAAAAATGAAAATGACTGTTGTACTATGTCTGGACATCTTACCGTGCCAAGGTTGCAATAAAGGTTTCCTAAATGCCACATTTGATGTCAGCTTACTAATTGATTGCGGGTTTTGTGTAGATTTGGACTTTTATACATTTATTCCACTTTGTTTAAAGTGGAGGAAGCCTAGTGACGAGTCCATAGCAACCAGTTTGTGTGTTGAATGTTACCCAGAGTGCCTTGCTGAATGGTCTCAATATTGTTGTATTTCATGTGAATACTAGTTTACTAGAGTAACTTAATATTTGAAGTAATGCAGTAATACAGGAAGTGTGCATTTAGTTTCCATGCTTATTGTGTTTCCACAACAATGTTAGTGAGTAAATCTACTGAAATGGCCACCACACCATAACAGAGGAGTGTGATGCATCAGATGAGAATGCAGAGGTTTAGTCACGTATGTCATGGCTGTTAAAAAACAATGGGAATCTGTATATATTTGCCAAGCGCAAACCAGTACGGAAGGTATCGATAAATTGCTGGGGGAGGGTCATGCCTTTTTTCCAAATCGTTTTGGAGGGTCACAGAATTTTTTTTACTTGCGAGGGGAGGGTCATGTCTTTTTTGGCTAAAGGTCCCAAAACTCCTCCGGTGGCCCCTTAAATAAATAACGAACAGTCCCTAAGCAACTTCCACCCGCACCACAAACTCACAGGAATACATTTTTTACTATCAGCCTCCCTGTAGTTTCCTGTGAATGAAACCCTTTCTGTGTCCATGTAATTGTTTTAGATGCAAGAAGGAAGCGTAACTAACAGTAAAAACTCCCATCCAAGTCAATTTCAGAGTCCTGCCGCTGTGAAAAGGTGGATTTCAACTGTAGCTACATTTGTATGTTAAAGTACCTGCTGTGTAGTCACAAAAGCATCTGTGCCAAGAATGTCTGTGCCCTAAATTTCCTCTGTGTATCCGTGCACATTCACGTTATACAACAACAAAGCATGACTAACCAAGTGAAAAGTTCCATTTGGGCTGGATCCAGAGCCTGTTCCGTGTAAAGAGCGGGCCTTCAACTGCAGCTCCATGTTCACGAGTGTCTCACAGATACTGTAAAGGCACAGAGGTGTTGGCCCTCAGTGTCTCAAGCCAAACCCTGCAGTCCTCTGCAGCACTGGGAGTGATCTGACTGTGAGATGTTCACATGGATACCGAGGCCTGAGGCCAAACTGAGTGGGATGCATCAAGAGTTGCCTCCTCCAAACTGCACACAGGGAGCAACTTTAAAATACAAAACATGTTCTCCTACACCTCACTAACTCTTCTAGACATATCTGTTCCTGTCTCTCTTACCTAATGTGCACATCTGTATATTCCTCATGTGCGTCGGTGCTCTCTTTCTTTAAATACTCCTCTCTGTAAACTGCCAAAGACACTTCCTCCCAGCAACCTTAACAAGACGGAGACGAGGGGTTTGAAATAGAAGAAAAGGTTTATCTGCGACCGCCAGCGATGCTCTTTCCATCATATCTCCTTTTCCAATTCATGTTTTCTCTAGGAAGGCCTGCATTCTCACAGACACATACAGACAAACATTGCATTTATTTTATAGTACCCGAGACCTCTCCCTGTGCAAGAATTCTAGGTGGTAGAATGTGTGTTCTTTACATAATCGATCGAGCTGTCGAAGTAGTGAAGCAATACAAATACCTCGGTATTATAATAGACGACAAACTCACCTTGCCTTAAGTTGACGCTGTGTAAAAAAAAAAATCACACCAGCGCATGTTTTTTTATCGTAAACTTCGCAATTTTAATGTCAATGAGACCTTTATGAGGATGTTTTATTGTTGTTTTATTGAACCTATTCTCTTTCTTTTGCCTTTGTGAGCTTGTTTGGGTCCCTCTCTCTTAAAAAAACAAAAACAGGCTGCAATACGTAACTAAAGTGTGTGGCCAAATTTCCCACAACTCTCTGACTGACTTAAAATCGCTATATGAGACAAAGACCTTTCAAAGACCCCAGTCAGTCCTGGCTGATATAAGCCCCCCTCCCCTGCCTAAATGCAGGACAAACAGACACAAGAACTCTTTTGTTCCTGCTGCTATAGGCTTTGTTACTAATTCAATGTGAGATGTGGACTTCTGTGTGGTATGTATTTATTTGTGTCCTCTATTGATAGTGTCTGTTGTTTGTATGGCTTATGTGTTGTTTATGTTGCATTCTATTGCTGCACAATGAATTGCCCCTCGGGGATAATAAAGTAAAAGACTCCTTGACCTTGACCTAATCTTCATCCGCAGGATAGCCGCATCTTGTTCTGCTTATTTTCTATATCTCTGCCTTTTCTTTGCACCATGTCCATCCAACTCCCCTTTCATTTTGCATTTACCAGCAGCTCCAATTAGGGCTGAGCGGCATGCACCAAAAATCCTATTTTGGTATATATTGTCTGAATGGCGATTCGCGATATATATCTTGCAGTGTTCAGTTGCAAGTCAAAGCCACATGTGTGATGTCGCAAACTGCGTTTATTAAAACAGACTGACTGATTGAAAGAAAATTCCTGCAACACATGAAATGAAATATTCCATCCATCCATCTTCATCCGCTTATCTGGGGTCGGGTCGCGGGGGTAGCAGCTCCAGCAGGGGACCCCAAACTTCCCTTGAAGTTCCCTTGTGAAATGAAATATTATATTAAATAAATAAATAGCCTATATTAAATAAAAATTCATGCTGAGAATGCTCCTTCAGCTGTTTTCAACAACAATAATAGACTGATTAAAAGAGAGAGAGAGCGTGCGACTGAAGTGTATGATACAAAAAACTTTTTTGATCATGAAGCCGATTGTTACCGTACAGGTCTCTGGTTTATCAGTGAAGCGTCTGAACTACACTGCAGACTGAATTCTCTACTCACAGAGTAGCGGCTGATTCATTATGAAAGGTACCAGCGCGGGTTAAATGTGTATCGGCACGTCATCAGCATTACAAATGTCTCGTGTATGTAATTGCTGTATCGTCACTGCATTGCATTGTTATGACCTACACTCTAAGAAATAAATCCGTAAAATTACGAAGTATGGGCAGCTCTTTACCCGGACTTTGCTCCGTAATTATAAAACGGCCATTTTGTGTGTAGCTACAGTTAAAGGGGAACTATTATATAGCATTTTCAGGCTCGTACTTGTATTTTGTGATTCTACTAGACCATGTTTACATGCTTTATAGTTTAAGCCCCCCCTCCCGATAAAGCCCAGTCTGCTCTAAATGGCCAGCGTGTATGAAGTATGAGTATGAAGCAGGACTTCGTACCGTGAAAAATCACCAATAAAGGCTTCTAAACCAAATGCTACACAACCAGACATGTCAAAGCAGTAATGTGACCCGAAATTGGGGAGAAATTACCAACATTGTCCGCTAAGATTACAGCTATCTGGTGTTAGCATGCAGCTACTTAATATTTAGCAGTAGGCTAAGGTTAGATTGTAATGAAACAAAGCAGCACTTTCTACCGTCAAACATCGCAGATAGAGGCTTCTGAAACAAACACTACCCAATCTTACACGTTTCAGCAGTAATGTGACCCGAAATTGGGGAGAATTTAACAACATTGGCAGTAAAGATGACATCTTTTACTGTCGTTAGCATGTAGCTACTATAGTTAGCATTTGACACTAATAGAATATAGATAAAGGCTTTTAAACCAAATAATACACAACCAGAAATGTTTCAGGAGTAATGTGACACAGCATTGGGGAGAATTTAACAAAATTGGCAGCCGAGATGACATATTTTACTGCCGTTAGCATGTAGTTACTTGGAGTTGCATAACACTTAGCATAGTGTTCAGAACAGTTGGAAATCTGAATGTTTTAGCTCACAGGGATTTCTCTAAAATATGTTGACTTCATCATTTGAAAATCCAACATTATAACATTGTTGATATGATGAAAATAGAGAAAAGCATAATATGTCCACCTTTAAAATACAGAACATTTTCTGTTAGGCCTATATAAAAATAGCTCATACAAAGCTGCTCAGTTAGTAAAAAGCAACAATAAAGTCGTAAATAAGCCCAAAATGTGGAAAAAAAGTGCCAAACATCGAAAAAAAAGTGACAAACGTGAATTTCTATAATCTCCCAAAACTAACATCTGTGGCCGACAATAATTATCGGAGCACAAATTTTGCAATTCGAAGGGATAATCTGGTCATGGGTCACATCTCTCGCTTGCAACCAGGCGCCGTCTCACTGGCTCCTACTCATAGAACTGAAGCTGACTTAACACTCGGTAACTACTGTTCTTCAGTGTATTTCGCCATGCATGGCATCCGCCATATCAGAACATTACCAGCACTGGTACAATTACAGGTTTTCCTCTGCTGCTTAACAAAATATACAGCTGTGCAAATAACAATTAAAAAGTAGGTAAAGGTCCTTCCATTTATTGTAGAAGTGCCTGTGAGCGAGAGGGGTCGGGGTTTTTCCGGAGAGAGCGAGAGGAGAGATGCAAACACAGGCACGGCTTTACGAAAGAAAAGGGTTATGCAACGCAACGTCAAACAATATCGATATAAACAGTATTGTCTCATCCCATATCTTGTTTAAGAATATCTCAATATACCTTAAAAAGATGATATACCGCCCATACCTCAAATCTAGATCACGTCTGAACATAATTTAGATGGTATACTTGGCTGAATTAACATTGGATTTTTATGTTGTTTGGCTTGTATGCCTGATCCTCCAGGAGGAAGGGCTTCCGACTGAGAAATTACAGTTTTAGTTTCATTAAGTAACTAAAATCTCTCTAAACAGCGTCCCCTGACTGTCCTGCTGCCAAAATCCAAATAAGGCGTAATGGGCTGATAAGCTCGTCTGAGTAGCCTACATTAAGTTTGCAAGTAGCAGAGGTTTTGCCTCTCAGGCAACATACAGGTTGCCCGACCGAATTGCTGTAGATCAGAGTGCGGATTTTTACAAATGATGTGCGGGTTCGTGTCAGGTTTGGCTTCAACTTCTTTTTTAGTGAAAATAAAGTGTAAAACGATATAAAAAAATACTACTGTCTGCGTTGCGCTACTAACAAATGTGTGACACGGTAAAACAAACTCTTTCTTTCTTCATCTTACAATAACTGCATCGAGCTCAGGTCAGTTAGGGTTAGGGCATGAAAACAGACGGGTCTGGGAATCGGGCTTGGTTACTACACTCTAGGACTTGGGTCGGGTTCGGAGAGAAATATGAGACCCAAGTCACACATGAAAGACTGCAGACATTTCTCAAGGCTGAAAGCAGCACTGCATTCTCCTCTCCCTTATTGTTAATGTTTTTTAGTTAATATTCTTCTTAAAGGGTAGAAAATTATCCATGATCAAAGATAAGGCTGTAAAAGGCAGTGATCTTTGCAATGCTGTTATACTTGAGTCCGGTCTTGGACTTGAGTCCAGACTCGAGGCGTTTTTCCATTGTCTCTGACTTGTCTTGGACTGCTTGGTATTTGCACTCTGAATTTTTCTGTCTCTTTTTGGACTCGGTCCTGACTTAAATTAAACCCCTTTGGACCCTGTCTTGACTAGTCAAGGTCTTGGACTTGTCTTGGACTCAAAAAAGGTGGAGGTGACAGCCCTGACTCTTTGTAGTACCGATAGAAATACAACACAAACCATCATAAAGTATGTTATCGCTATCAAGGAGACTGTTATTTTCTGTTGAAAGTGGCTAAGAGGAATACATGGTGGATATTGTGAGCTGTCCTTGCGTTAGTTAAGTTAAAGTTATACTATTAGCATGTCCTAGCTTTGCTAGTCCCTGGTCCCTTTTATGAAATATATATTTATTTGAAACTAGGCAATGCTTCTTTTATATAATGGGCTTATTTTAATTAATAATGAAACATGAATGTATTTACATTAAACAAATAGTAACTGCATCTATCAGATTGAATTGTATCTCAGCGAATCGCACCTAATCGATTCAACAGGACCCCCTGCAGTTTGCCTACAGAGCCAATCGGTCTGTAGACGATGTAGTCAATTTGGCCCTCCACTACATCCTCCGGCACCTGGACTCCGCAGGAACCTACGCCAGGATCCTGTTTGTGGACTTCAGCTCTGCCTTCAACACCATTATTTAGTATTTTTGTATCTGTATTAATACATACTTTGTGTATATGTTTATACTTATATTGTTTATATTCTTTTTATCCTTCTTATATTTAGAGAATGTGTGATGTGCACCAACTACACCATGACAAATTCCTTGTATGTGTAAAAAACGTACTTGGCAATAAAACCTGATTCTGAACATCTAATCTAATCACACTGAATCTTTCCATATTCAAATGTATTGTAGCCCATGTATCTAGATACGTATCAGATAGTCTTATAAGGGAGAGATGCACACCCCTACTAAACAACTATAAAGTCTGTGTCTTGCTCAATATAGGAGATGTGCTGGGGCCTTTTGCATGTCTGTGCCCAGGGGCCCATTGTCTCATAACCTGCCAACTGTGGAGGAGCTCTGTCAAGTCTGTATCAGAAACTCAGCATGGAGTTTGAAAAGCATCTGCATTTACCAATGGGGGGGGGTCCTAACAAAAAGATGCCACCATGTTGCATTATGGATTCAGTGTTTTGGAGCGACACTAAAAGTCCTGCAGCTTTAAAACTGTCCTGCAGATTCAACAAAATCGGCAAACAAGGTCAAAACCTGCACCCTGATATGAGCTATGTGAGCCCAACAGGCTCACAAGGTTTATGCCAGATAACATCAGGAGAGGCTTCGGGTACCTGATTCCTCCCATCTTCTAATGAGAATGACCCACCTCAACATAGACTTTCATTAAAATTGCCTCTATCCCTAAATCCCATTCTTCTGTCCCTCTACACTCTCATTTCAGTCAGCCCTTCGTCATTCCAATGATAGAACTAGACCAATAGGAGACCTGGCGGAAGAGTGGCAGAAAGGGAGATAGATGATGCAGAGAGATTAACAATTTGATAAATTGGTAGAAAGAAGAGATTACAAAGGAGGGTGACACTCATACAATTGCATGAAATGGTTGGGGCACTGTAGTGTGTGTGTGTGTGTGTGTGTGTGTGTGTGTGTGTGTGTGTGTGTGTGTGTGTGTGTGTGTGTGTGTGTGTGTGTGTGTGTGTGTGTGTGTGTGTGTGTGTGTGTGTGTGCGTGCCGAGGTCACGTGGGGCAGCATTGTGAAAAGGACGATTGGTGTTAAATTGGGGTGAAAAGAGGCTTAGGAAGAGATGAGTGAGTGAGTGAAAGAGAGAGAGAGAAAGCAAGGGGGAAATGGTCACCCCTCACTCCACACATGGATTAGAGGCTATAGAGACATTGACAGGCTCAAAACCTGGCTTACACTGCTAAAGCCCTGCAGACAGACACACACACACACACACACACACACACACACAACCCAGTTTGTGTCAGTCCTAACAGCTACAGTATATTTAGCAGGGGAAGAGAGAATGCTTGACTGTTTGGCTGTCAAAATGTCTCAGTTTTGGTGAGATTCATCTGCTGATTCGAGGTCTCGACAGACTGGGCACATTTTTAGACTATTCAGGTGGGCAATATTCTCAGCGTCTCTGAACCTGGGACATTTTTATTTCTTTCCTTATCCAGAGGCAATGCATGCATACAGGATCATCATTCTTTTTGAATGATGATCCCAAGGCAACTGTTTACCCAATTAATAAGTGGTTTGATTAAGTACTCTATGACATTATGGTCTGTTGTTGACTAGCCTAGTTGAGTGCCAATATGATGTTCTTTAAAATTCTGAAACAGTCTTTGCTTTACATTAAAACTAGTCTCGCATTGCCAGAGCTATCTCCACAGCGCTGCGGAGGGAGGTCTGGCTAGTCCACACAGCATTCCTGGATAGGAGAAACACATGCTCTGCTTTATCAACATTTCTTCAAACCAATCACAATCATCTTGGGCAGTGCTAAGCACTGGACGGAGCAACAGTGTCTCTGCAAAATAGCCTCAGGAAGGAACTTGTGTTGGTTTGTTTTGGAGTTTAAAATGCCAACACAAAGAAAGCAGAATATGAGGGACATCTAGCCGAAAATGAGGGACATCCGGGGGAACCTCCGGCTGCACCTGAACAATCCCGTACATGAAACGTCGTCGATATAGAAGTAGAAGTTGCGTGATACATCCGAGTAAAAAAAACAAGTCTGAATAAAGTCTGCTCAAAAGGTCTATTAGTTGAATGCAGTTTAACTACACTACCATGCACAGATTGTGTAACATTCACAAGAAAAGAATGCAGACTCGATGTTCACCGCGATGGATTACACAGCTCAAGGAAATTTCCAATGAATGGAAACCAGTGGCCTCATATAGAACGACAAGAAAAATACATCCAAAAATCATAAACTGTACAGAAAGTATTTGAAAATTCAGGAAAACTGTACCGCGTTTTAATAAGGTAACATTTATAATGGGTTTATACTGCAGGGTGTGATGGAATTTCCAGCTTACGAATTCATGCTGTGTATGTTGAGACAGTGGTACCCCAGGTCTCATTCAGGTCAGTGTCCAACATAACAGCAGTAGGTCATAAACTGTCTCAGGCAGAGGAGTAGTTCAACTTTCTGTCTCCATAGATGACGGGAGATAGGACAGTGCTGCTTCAAGCCCTCCCATGCGGCAAGGCTAAATATAATCAAATAATGCATGGTTCTGCTGCACTGCTAGCAAAACATGGACAAGATTGTGAAAAGACGCAACATGAAGCAGACGATGAAGCTACAGCAAATGCCCCAACTACCAAAACAAAGACAAGAAAATATGTAGCGGTGGCCACATTTCGCCTGCCAAGCCTGATTCGACTGCCAATTGTCGTCTCGTTGACTATCCCTTCATAGCCTAGAAATCTAGATGCACCCTAGTGGCAGCAAATGTAATGTAATGTAAGCCAGGGTCAGTCTAGCAACTCTCCATTGGCTTGCAAGCTGGAAAAACCAAACTCTGGTCAGGCCAATGACATCGTGTATAGAGTCGGTGGGCAGGCTTAATACTTAATGTATTAATCCATGTATACGTAACATGGAAAATGGAAAGTATACATACTTTGTAGATAATGACTTACAACCTGCAAAGCCACTGGTGTGGTCCTTTACAAAATATGACATGGTTTATTTGCTGCGTATTTTGGTAAAGCGCTACAATCCAGTTTGGCTGGTTATGTTTTTGTGTTGTCACAATATCATAGAATAGCCATATGTAAAGCCACTTATTGCTTTGCTACAGTGTTCCAAGTACTCATGCTGTAAAATAAAAAGAAGCAAACAGAGCCTTGCCTGTGATCAATCTTAATTTACAATCCATCATTACCTTCATCTTGCCACAGAATTATTTCACAATTCTCCTCTGAGTACAAGGGTTAGACCGTTAGTTAATCTAGCCGATGATGTGTTTTGCAGAGAGAGGATTACGCATCGATGTATTACTTTTCAAACAGAGGGAGAGAGTTGAGACAGACGGAGGCAAACATTGAAAAAGAGGGAGAAAGAGTTCTCTCTCCAAATGAGTTTAGTTTAATTAACATTGTCATTGTTTGAATGGAGAAGACAACCCCCAGAGAATTACAAGATAATGTGCTGCCGATGTGTATCTCTTAAGCTAACCCTGGGCCATTCGTAATGAAATTTTGACTGATGTTGATTTATTGCGACGGCCATTTTATTGATGTCAGAAGCAGCTGGCTGGATAGACTTCATGATTGTGTGAGTGCTGATCCCTTAATACATTATTGCACTTATAATCATTAACTAAATTACTTCAATTTGGACGTATTTGTTTATGAATACACAATTATGAAAAATGTTAGTTTTTTCCTTTGGGCATATTGTGTGTGTGTGTGTGTGTGTGTGTGTGTGTGTGTGTGTGTGTGTGTGTGTGTGTGTGTGTGTGTGCGTGTTTTTTAGTACCTTATACTAAAGTTGAGTTAGGAAGAATATCCCATACTGTACTTCACTAACATTTTTTTCATTCTCATCATTTCTAATATTGTGTGACCTCTTTGAGTGCAGCCAATGGCTAAAGACTACTGCTTGTGCTTTGGTGAAGATGGAGGACAAATGAATAATACATGTTGCTGAAAGTATCTATACCAGAGGTGCCCAAATTCTTTCATATAAAGGGCCAAAATGTATCTGGATGGAAGGCCACGGGCCTATAATAAATGTTCATCATCATAATTCTTGGTAGATAAAACTTACGTATGCTAATTTTATTGGAAAGTTTAACAGCACTGTGCTTTACATTGCCGTAAAACTCAGATTAAGTACTTTCTTGCTGCACAAAATGCATGTTTAGTTGTTACTATGGTTAGGACTTTATTAGCACTTTCAAAATGAGAGGAGAATAAGCATGTCAAATGCCATGGAGGGCAGCACGAGCCAAACTTGGCCCGCGGGCCCCAAATTGGGCGGCCTTGATCTATACAATAACATATCATCATCACATTAGAGCCGAACTCAACGTTTTGAATGTCTGTAGTGATCAAATTACTGTTAGCAAAGTTTGCATTGTAGCCAGCATTGTAGTTAGGTCTGGAAATCATAGCAGATCATGTATTTGCAAATAGCTATATGAAGTCATTTCTAACACACTCCCACATTCCTCCCTCTGCACTGACAATAGTAATATTTTAGGTAACACGCTTATTTCATTTTAATACTTTGACTCTACCATAGTTGGTACATCCAGTGTGAGGTTCCAACACATGTTTAATAAGAACAGGATACAGCTGTGCATTCCTATGAGAGTTGCTTAGGGGCGCATTTATTCCGTTTTTTATGAATATTTACTCATAGAGCTCTATTTTATTACCTTGTTTTTTTTAATCTGTGTTTTTAAAGGACCTATGCTCATAATTTTGTTCATGCTTCACATTTCTGTGTTTTGCTGAATGACAATAAAAGGAATCTTGAATCTCGAATGAAGCCTTCTCGGAACCAAAAATTACCCGGATGATCGGCATTGTGCCGCTTCTAATCTTTCCAAATGTTATCAGAACCAATGGATCAAATTCTGATTGGGTTGTGACGCTCAAAAAATTGATCAACTGATTTACAGGGGTATCTTTCGCATGTACAGTAAGTCTTTTTGGCCACTGTTAGGCCACTATGTTCAATTTGCTTAAAAGCCCAGCTTACTTCCTTGCGACCTGGCTTATTCTCTTTCTTGCTGGACTATTTCTTGGCTAGGTGCAGTGACTTCCTGTACTCTCCTGAAGTATTGTCTTCAATGCAACAAAGGTTGTTGTCATCTTATTCTCAGCAAGAAAGAGAAAAAAAAAAAAAAAAACTCTCAAGAAGTCAAACTATTCCTTGGTAAGACCTGTTTCTCCGCTATAATGTGAACACAGCATCAAGGATAACGTTTCTCCAACTCTGGGGCCAATGCTTTTTGAGCAACATGTGGAAATACAGTACATACCCAACAGCGGTAGAGTTTTCCAATTTATTTTTATATGGAGCAGCACCACAATGGCTTCTCGAGGTTCATCAGCCGGCTGAGGCCCCCTGTTGTGTGAGTTTGATTGGGCTGTACCCATCTGGGCCCACTGATGGCCTGGTAAACATACAGTCATCTGTGACATTGAAGTGGTAACCAACATTGCTAATAAAGGCATTTCATCCATCATTGCTATCATGCCGTTTTCAGGCATGTGAGGTTGCTTTTTGAGTATCTATCTGTTCCTCCATTTTGTGGCTCTGACGTGTATTCTCATTTATAATCCAAGTTCCTAAATCACACCAAGCATCAAAAATGAAAGATTGAAGAAGATGAAAGATAGAATCCAGTGTTGTGATTTTCATAGCCTATTTTCCCATCCAGCAATAAAATCACAGCTTCATGTCATTGCCAAAGTGTCCATCTATATAAGATAATTTGTTGGCATTTTTAGGCCTTTATTTCTGACAGGACAGCCTTAGACATGAAAGGGGAGAGAGAGAGGGAATGACATGCAGCAAAGGGACGCAGGTTGGAACCGAACCCACGGCTGCTGCGTAGAGGACTGAGCCTCTGTGTGTGGGCGCACGTGCTACCAGATAAGCCACCTAGGTACCCTGTTTATCTATTCTTGATTCCAGTCGATTACTCTTCATTTAGTTTTAACACTTTAATCTGGAACATTTTCTCCTCGATTACATTTTATTTTATTCTGCTATTGGTTTTCTTGGATGTTTCTTCCGCTGATCTTAAATGTTATCCTCATTTCTATAGACTCTAAAATATCTAACAGCGCCTAATCTGTAATCAGCTTTTGCAGCCATTGCATTCCCCTTGTAAAAACATGCCTCAAAATCTTATATTTAAACGTCACACTTCATTTTTTATTTTTATTTTTTTTAAATAATCCCATCATCACATTTTAGGACTACATCGTTATCCAGGGACACAAATTGTTTCTTCAAAGTCCCAATCTCCTCTCTGAGAAGTATTTAGATCACTCCTTGGAAGTGGTGCTGCTACCACAGCTGCCATGAAAGGGGTTTCTTCCACATCACTTCAACACATGCTGCGCTGGTCTTCTGCTACTTTATGTAGCATATGGTTCTTTGATTCTGTCTGCTATAAGATATTTTCTGCCTAAAGACCTGGTCACACACAAAAGTGGGACAACGAAATTCATCCATCTGTCTGCGTGAAATAAGCTTGGTGACTTATGCTGAGTTTCCAGTTTCCACTGTGTGGTACAGCTCTGCTCGACTCACTTTGTTGGTACCAGTACTTTTTTGGTTTTCGTTTTCCGCTACGGATAGTACCCTCTCTGCGTAGGCCGGGTTCTCAGCTGATTGCCTTTGCGCTGCCTCATGATACTTCTGTTACATCAACTTCAATGCAACACTCGCTGAATCCGTTCATCTGCACACAAACAGATGAATGTTTGCACTTCATCAATTGTACACCGTAGTGTACAGCGTAGTGTGCAGAGTAGTTTTGGGGGCTGTACTTTTTTTTTAAAATCTGGGTCAAGTGAATCAAATAACATGATTGCGGTTATATATACAATAGCTCCCAGAGCTGCTTTTATGTATTCTGTAGTGTAGCGTTCACACAAGAGTTACTGAAGAGGGTCAAATTTGCTCCAAGCTAACAAAATGTTATCACATAGCAAGTTAGCCGTGTCGTTACCGGAACAATAAGTTTACACAGAGTATTCAACAGACAATCATTTATCTGTACCATTGACTTCCGTCTCATAACTGTCTGCAAACTATGCCTTATTTGTGAAAAAGGTTTATAACCCGACAGAGGAAGTTAAATACCATTGGATGGCTACATAGCTAATAAGCTACAATAGCTCTCCATTTTGGACTCTCCATTCCTTCAAAGCTAAACAATGTCAAGACTGCTTGCTATTGGTCAATGGTGTGCATTTGCAGGTCAAAGTAAATTCCAGTTGAACGTGGCGTGTAAACTTTACGCATTGTTACTTTGCGCTAGCAAGTTAAGCCACTGATTGCATCATTTTCATTGAGTTCAATTGATTTTTGCATTGAAAGTTAGCCATTTAAATGCTAGTGTGTCCAGGCTTTTGAACCCTCTTGGTTAGGGTGACCAGATTTCCCAGAACTAAAACCGGGACACTTTGTACGTGACCGCAGTGCTCGTGCACGCACACGCTTTTTAACGTGAACATGCGCCAGCCCAGGTCAGACATAGACACAGACAGATTAGACACAATTTTGCCAACAGCACACGTAGGCCTACTGCTCACAACATAATGGGGTATCTCAGTTAATATTGATGAATTTTCCTGGTATGTAGCCTACATATCTAAGAAATAATATTTAAAGACATTGAGTGAGTTTCGTGTGGGACCAACTTTATTTTTCAGAATAAAAGCATTCTTTTGGAAAAATGCACCCACTGAACTTGTGAAAAACTTTGTGAAAAGGTATTTTTCATTGCATGGCACTAAACGAAATTATTTGGAGCTGCTGCCACAGGCTGCAACTAAAGTTATGGTAACACTTTACGGTAAGGGTACCTGAATTATGAATTCATGCATGAATCAATTTATGCTTTGTGCATTACTTCATTCCTTTATATCTTATGAATCATCAAGAATTGACATGAGTTCATAGCCTCTCATTCATGACCTCAGGCATGAACAACACATCAACTAAAGCATTAGGTAAAGTGGATACATCATTGTGCGCAAGTTGTGTTCAAATCAGAATTTCGCGTACGTCGCCAAATTCATTTCCTTGTTTCTGATACGAAGATGAGACGTGTGTGACTCAAACATCTCACATTTACCAACAAAACGTACAACGAAAAACCGTGCGAAACTTTTCAGACCGTCCTGCCAACCTGTATCTTGTATCTCTGCAGCAGGCGGGGCTGCACACACACAAACACACACGGTGGATGCAGGAAAAACCGGAGATGAGACGACACGACCGCAAAATCAGCCATTTTGAGCCGAAAACAATCTAATCTAACAATCTAAAAAAAAAAAAATAGTTTTCATGAACATTCTATTGTTTCTTGCATTCACATTTTGTAGCAGCAGAACTTCTCGTAAGCCTCCACCCACTAGCACGCGTGCAGTAAGCCAACATTCTTCTGAAACGGGAAGTTGCTATTATTAGCAAGCCTGCTTGCCAAACATTTCCCCCCAGCTGGCCTTCATCCGGTAGCCTAATCAAGTATTTTAGTGCAGTTTTGTAAATATGACTTTCTACATGTTTGCTATATCTATCCTTTTGCCACTAACACAGTCTACTTTTCATTTAATTCTGCTTATTGTCATATTCATTAGATATTTCCATCCCCATCAATGTAAGTAATTGTTTGTTTGGTACAAACTTGAACTTTCTTTATGGATATTTATAACACCAAGAAAAGGAATGAGTGAATTCAAGGAAATTAATAACAAAATAAGATCATTTGTATGCAGTTGTGCGAGAATTAGGGGACAGTGAAGAAAATGTCACTCTTCTAAACCACAGCAGGGAGATATTAACATTCGGACCTTTGGCATTTTAATGGAGTGGACAGGGAGAGATAATTTGGGACGGCCCATATTGTCGTTCATTACTGAGCCTCCCTCTGTGAGACACATGCACAAGCAAACACGTACACTGACCAGTAGGTGTTTGTGTGCATGCCTGTGTGTGTGTGTGTGTGTGTGTGTGTGTGTGTGTTAAAGCATTGTTTGCCACGGTGTGTATCTGTGAGAAATGATGGATAGATGTCAATGGCAGGTCTCCCTCTCATTCTCCCTCTGTTTACTGCCTCTGTGTGTGTGTGTGTGTGTGTGTGTGTGTGTGTGTGTGTGTGTGTGTGTGTGTGTGTGTGTGTGTGTGTGTGTGTGTGTGTGTGTGTGTGTGTGTGTGTGTGTGGGTGTTTGTGTGTGTGTGATAGATAGGTGTCAGTGCAGAGGTCTTATTGTATTTGTCCAGACTCCATTAAACACCTGTTCACTGGCCTAATGTACAGCCCTGTGTCCTCAGGCTGCTGCAATGATACAGCAGCAGCAGACATTCACAATAAATCTTCAAATTTTTCCAGTTTTATGTTAGATATTATTTTTAATAAAACAAACCCTAACAACAGAACAGCCTTATTGTACATTGAGCTTCCAACACACGTCTGTCGGAGAACTAAATGATTTCTTAATGTCGGTCAAATAGACCGACTCATCACAACTGTACCATTCTCAAAAATGTATTGTAAATGCATCACCTCCGCTACCACAGTTCAAATTCAAAAGTAGATTGAATGACACCCATTCAGACCCAGAGGCAGCTCATCAGATGCTTAACCCTACACTTGTTTACAACAGGGCTTCTATGAGACAAGATCATGTGCGTTAACAAATAAATCTGGTGTTAATACACAGCCCTGGCTGTGTAAATGGAAAAACAAACAGAAAGGAGCGCAAGAGCCACAACACATTGTTCCAGCCAATTGGCAACAGGCAGCGACAGTTGATGGCAGGGGCGGGAGGGAGGATTTGAATGTGCCGGCTGGCCAGTAGTTATCTGTCCTTGAATCTGGGGGGGGGGGGCGGAGCTTGTGAATTTCCGTATTTGTTTGGAAGTTGAGTTCAAATATCAACGATATTTGCACAGAATCACTTACCGCACCTTTCAAACTTACACCAATATCAAACATGTTTGATTTTGTCGGTACGTCAAGGCTTGACGTTCAAGGCTTGATGTCAAGACTTTGATTTTGTCGGAACGTCAAGACGGGGAAAAAAGACTGACCCGGACTGAGTTTTATGACCCACTTACACCAAACGATTGAGACGTCGGGACCGCGCCCCAACTCTAGCAAGACTCTCATGATTTCATTCCAATATTGGAAAATGACAATGGAATCGCTTGAAAAGTCGCTGGTGGTTGGTGGAAGGTCAGTATATGTAGTGCCTTCAGGCTGCTTCATTACAAGTGCCTGCACAGAACTTAATAAGCTGCTTGTTGTCCCTTCTAATTCTGTAAAGCACTTCGCTAATGGTCTTAACATCAGCTGCTGACATGACCAGAATAACCTGAGTGTAGCCACTTAGCACTAACATTAGCACTGGCTGTGACTGTCTATGCAAATGACAGGTACAACATTGATTCTCACAACCTTATTTAAAGTGTGTGGCAGGCAGCCATGTTGGTGCACAGCAGCGAATATCAACCTGATATCGGCTGTCTATCACTGTTAATTGTACGGAGAGGGCTTTAGTAAGCCCAGTGGGTGTCAGCGGAGTCAGTTATCATATGGATAATGTCCTCTGCGTCCACGTCTCTGTCATGGCTGTCAGTGCAATCGAATTAGCATGACTGAAGCACTTTGCATTAACATCAGCATGGGTGATGGCTCACCACTCTAACTGCAGTACTTTACATTTATGGAAGTGGTAATGATCGCTCAGCAGCCATTATCTCTCTCTCAATCTGTTTCTGATGTGTCCTCGTAATGCCTTTTTCTCTGTCATCCTTCTGTCTGTCCTTCTGTCTCCTCCCTCCCTCTTTCATTCTCCATCTCTCTGTATTTAGTTTACTTTGACACCTGTCCTTGTTCTTCCTCTGTCCATTTGAATTATGTCCAATGATTGATTCTGTGTAGCTCTGCCAGGGGATTGTGCTTACTGAAACTACAGTTGTCAGTCTCACGCACGCACGCACACACACACACACACACACACACACACACACACACACACACACACACACAGAGATAGCAGTTGATTCCTAATGAAGTGTCAGCAGTCTTGCGGCAAGCAACAATGGAACCCAAAGAAATGAAATGAAAAGCACGCACACGCGCACACACACACACACACACACACACACACACACACACACACACACACACACACACACACACACACACCCATCTCATGTCAACAGGCTCTCCTCTTCCAGCTAATAACATGTCACTGGTGCTGACACTGCACTCTACTTAACCAACACTGCTTGTGTGTGTATGTGTGTGTGTGTGTGTGTGTGTGTGCGTGCGCGCGTGCGTGCGTGCGTGTGCAAGAGGGAAAGAAAAAAGGAGAGTGACACAGATAGTGGGTGAATTAAGTTGGCCATTGTGAACACCGTAGCATGGCTTTTAGAGTGTTAATGTTTAAGCCGTTAGTGAGGAGGTCCAGTAATTAATTCATTCACTCCCTTGCCAGCCCATTCTTATTTGAAAGTACCTCTTTGGAACATATCAGTGTGTTAAGTGACTCAGATATTTGCAATATTGTAGTCTGAAAGCATGAATGAGCTAAAAGCTGCAGTGCGTAACTTTTTGATATCAATGAACGTCCGTTACATTCAAGCCGTTGCCAAATGAGTTGCTACAAAGCTAATTTAGACTATCAGTTCCACACAACTCTCTCTGGATTTCTCAGAATGGCTATGTTTAGAAGATGGTGTCGTTCTGCGGCGACTTTCGCACGCAGAAAATCAAGCAAAGATAATTACCTCTTCTTATGAGTCCATAATGTTTTTTTTGTTTTTTTTTATACTCCTTGACTACTATCTACTGCGTGGAGGAGGGGTGGGGGTGGTGTGCGATCACGGAAGACTTGTATCATGTGGACTCGCCGACAGTTTTGCTGTCATTACTTAGAATTCCTCATGGGGGTGACAGAAACTATACACTATAGCTTTAAGGTGATTCCCTCACCGTAGTTATTGATACATAAATTGAACAGAATCATTTCCCAAGATGCACTAGGTAATTATAAATGGTGGCTGGCCAGATGAGGTAACTGAGATTAAAGGAGTCCAAAGCTGGTAGCAGCAGATGGCCTCACACCAAGAGTCAGCTTCTGTCTGAGGTTTTTGGCCCGTAAAAATTGAGTTTTTCACTCGCTGCTGTCGCACCAAATGCATGCTCTTGGGGGGAATTATTGGGTCTCTGTAAGTGTGTTC
This sequence comes from Sander vitreus, assembly GCF_031162955.1. Classification (NCBI taxonomy): domain Eukaryota; kingdom Metazoa; phylum Chordata; class Actinopteri; order Perciformes; family Percidae; genus Sander; species Sander vitreus. The sequence goes on along the minus strand of NC_135864.1, from coordinate 30,614,152 downwards.
TAGACCTACTGTAACTGTAAAGTGTCCTGAGATAACGTCTTTATAAAATTTAATTGAAATTGAATTCAATTGAAGCAGTAATTACAGTAAACTGCACACGAGATGCTCATCTTTACCAGTCTAACCACACAAAACAATATCAAAAGGACAAGACATTCATAACCTATGTTTTTGAGCTGTGGAGACATGTTTTTTTTTATAATGAGTGGTTCCTGCCAATGGTTTCACACTTTTTGGCTCATCTACATGTGGCGGTGACATGCAAAGAAGCGTAGCAACGGACCAACAAAGGCAGATAAGAAGAAGAGAGAAAGCTAGCAAACTTGAATGCAAACAATGCACAGTTTAACCCTTGTGTTGTCTTCCCATCGACCCACGTTTTTGTCACTTCTTTCCCGATGTTTTTGTCACTTTTTCCGACTCTTTGGTCATTTTTTTGGGATTTCTTTTGTCACAGATTTCCAATGTTATTGTCAATGTTTTTTGTAGATTTTTCTGCGCTATTTTTTGTCACTTTTTTCAAACGCTATAAAATGTAATAACACACCCAAATGCAATGAAAGTAGTGAACCGATCATTTTATTTTACTTGTAAAGAGTAATGGTTGTATGGAACCATCCACGATATGTTTTTGGACAATTTGGTTGAAAGAAACCCAAATTTCTGATATAGAAACTTTTTGAAAATGGGTCAAGTTTGACCCGAGGACAAAAGGAGGATTAAAATAGTCAAGACAATTGGCTTTATACGTGCTTCATGAGAAATGCACTCAACATGTTTGTTTGACATCAAGGATTCACACATTGTTTGCTGAATGCAAACATAACTTTTGTTGGTTTGCAAGAAAACTCCACAGGGCACCTTTAAGTTTAATTTTGTCATTTCTTATTTGCAGAGAGGATTGCCTTTTTTTATTTCCAATATTCTTTCTTTGTGCTTCAAATTATAAAAGCTATTTCTATTGCACAAACAAACACAAAGAACCTCTTTGCGATTTACTTTAGGTCAAGTTTGTCTTTAATAAAAATGTGCTGACTGTAGAGATACTGTGGAGATAAAATGCTGGAAATGTAAATAAATATCAGCAAATAAGGTGCAAAAACATACACTTAAAGCGGAACTCTCGCCAAAATGCAAACTAGGGACTTTTTGTGAATGTACCCGAGTCAAACTCTCCTTTAAACGCATAATTAGGACAGAAATGTCACTTTTAGGTTTTACCGTATTCTCGTTTTCGTTCAAATGGCCTTTTGAATGGGAGTGCTAGGGACACTACTATGATTGCATCAAAACCGCTATTTTTAAAACACGAAGAAGGCTCGACACAACATGAAACTTTGCTCGAAGTATCGCCAGGGGCTCTACACATGAACTCCAGCATTGAGAACATTGTTTGTGTACACAGAGTTTACTAAAAAGAAAGGTTTTCAACAACTCACTGTAGCAGTTGGGTTTTCCAGTTGCAGCAAAGTTTCATGTTGTGTCGAGCCTTCTTCGTGTTTTAAAAATAGCTATTTTGATGCGATCATAGTAGTGTCCCTAGCACTCCCATTCAAAAGGCCATTTGACCGAAAACGAGAATACGGTAAATCTTAAAAGTGGCGTTTGCGTCCTAATTATGCGTTTAAACAAAAGTTTGACTCGGGTCCATTCACAAAAACACCCTAGGTTGCATTTTGGCGAGAGTTACAGGCCAAAAAAAACAAACACTTAATACTTCCAGTATCCTACTGTACGTCCTGCATTGGCACTGCATTGGAGACTTATGTGCAGGGGAATTGTCTAATGTAACCATAATTCCTATGGATACTGGGCTGGTGAAACTCTATTTCTAGAAATTCACTATGTCATGTCAACCCGGTTATGTAAGAAGTTTGTTGAAATGCAAAAACTTCTGTTAAAAAAGCATATGCAGGCCCTGCCAAACCTTATCTACTTATCTATTTTTTCACAACTCTAAAGATACATATCAACATCAATAACAGAACTGAACTGCAGACATTCATTAAGCACACCCCAACTGATTTGGTGACACGCTAAGATATTTTTTGACATGTATTTGCAGTTCAAAGTCTGTTATTTGGATTCATGTGTCACAGATAATCAGCTTCTGAACAAAGGACCGTGCAACACACAAAAAAGTATCTGTGAAACCAAAACGTGTTTGGTGTATGGGAAATAAGCTGAGTTGAGTTGATTATCTGTGCTTGTTAAAGCTGACTATCCCTGTGTGAAAAGGCACAGTCAAATTAAAATGCCCTCACCAAACAAATACAACGTCACTTTCTAGTCATGGCTGCTGCCTTTGAGTATTTTTTTTGTTGTTTGTGGTATCTGTGTGTTTGTGCCACATCAAAGTCATCATTAGCAGAGAATCCAGAGTCATACAGGTATGTGTAGACACACATGCAAATGCAAAAAAAAAAAACAGTGCTCTCATCATTAGCTAGGTAAACACACACACACACACGCAGTGTCTTTGAGGTATGTTGCTTGCGGCAGTGGCAGATGGTTAAAATGATACAGCTGTGGAGAAACTGAAAATCACTGAGAGGTGGTGAGCTTTTCTCTTCTTTAACTTCCTGTCTGTGTTTTTGACTGCCACTTTCCTTTTGTTTCTCGGCTTCTGCTGTCTCTCCATCTGTTTTTTTCTTCTTCTTCCACCTACTTTATTGTCACAACTTTTTATTGTCACACTATCAGAGGTTTACGGAAGCCCTGAAAGGCAAGTCGAAAAAAATGACGCAAAAAGTCTCCTTTAACGTCATATTTAGACATGCTTGGGCGGGACTCCTTGCGTCACTTTTAGACGCTCTGGGTCTGGACATACGTTTAACTGACACGCGGCACAAGAACGGGACAGTTAGGTTTAGGAAAAGATCGTGGGTGGGGTTATAAAATGTAGGTTTAAGTTATTTAATTTGACCATGTTACTTTGGACAATCTGGTTGAAAGAAACCCAATTTTCTAATATAAAAAACTTTGAAAACGGGTCAAATTTGACACGAGGAAAACACAAGGGTTGAGACATGTGGGATATGTCGGTGTTATTCGGATTTTAGAATCATTCTTTGGACATGTATACAGCGCATCTGGAATATGTGTCTCAATCTGGGTTTTTACAGCAGTTTAGGACAGTTTATGGCCGTGAACGTAGACAGTGTTACTGAGTGGGTTTATGAGTGAAATGCCTCTGCAGCAGCAGGTTGTTTACTTCAGCCTACAACCCAGATGTGCAACACATGTTCACTCCCAACTCGTCACATACGGAATTGGTCAGGACCTTTTGGCTGCATCTTTTAACGTGCATGGTATGGTTAGATTTTGGCAACCAAACTACTTGGTTACGTTCAAGAAAAGATCGTAGTGTGGGTTAAAATAAGTATGTTTGTTACATAACTTAGGTACGTGACATTAGAATATAACTAACAAACAAAAAAAAGTTCAAAAAAAAGTCAACGTCGACTTTTGGTTTGAGATATCGGTAACACTTTACTTGAAGGTATCTACATAAGAGTGACATGACAGTGTCATGAACACATGACACTGTCATGACACACTAACTCTAACCCTAACCATAACTTGTCATGACATAAAACTAATGACACTTACTAAAAGAAGCGTTATGTCATAAACGTTTATGACTTGTTTATAATGTTTATGACCCGTTCATGACAGTGTCATGTCACTCTTACGTAGATACCTTCAAGTAAATTGTAACCGAAATATCTCTATAGAGGCATTGTCTTGTATAGGGGCCCTGTGTCACAATCTAGCTTATATAGCTTGTTATAATTTTGTTGATATTATGCTGACATTGAGGCATATTGTTGACCAAGTGTCTCTAACTGACATAGAGAAAATCTAGGGCAAGGTGGTGTTCCAGTGTTAGAATACTGGCAGGTTTCTGTGGCTGTGGGTAGAATAAATTGGGGGAATGTGTAAGTCGTACTTAATAAAGGCCCACAGCTCATGTTTTGTCGCAGCCCCCCCCCCCCCAGCAGCTTAAATTATCCCTGCCTTTAACCCAAATGTATTGTTACATGACATAAGTCCAAACCTAATCTGAATCAACGGAAGTACATTTCAAGGATAACTGAAACAAACTTCGAGCTAGCAAGCCACACGCTGAAAATTGCAAGTTTTGAAGACTATTTGAATCGTGCAATAAAGCAGGCCTGCTTGGTTCTTTCGGGGAATGATTGTAAACAATTACAAAGAACATGTTTACGGCATTTACTCTCTAACTGGGACGTTTTGGGACCGATTGGCGGGGAAGTACGTACACACGGAGATACACTGGTAAGAGCAAATTACGTTTAACCATGTATCCAGCTAATTTAAATAGCTCACGTTACTGTGTTGTGTGACCAGTTAATTTCATTTGATATTGTATGTGGCGTTTTCTTTTGCCGGGTGCAAATGTTCCACCAAAACAAGTTCCTTCCCGAGACCATTTCGAAGAGCCTCCGGAGATTAGCGCCGCCCAAGACAGTTGTGATTGGTTTAAAGAAATGCAAACAACCCAGAGCGTTTCTTCTCCTATTCATGAATGTATGTGTGGTGTAGCCAGACCTTATACCACAGCGCCGTGGAGATAGAGCTGTCAATGCGAGACTAGTGAAAACCTTATTTCGGTATATAGCGGTAAATTATCGGTTTCTCAGATCATTTAGACTCTTATAGAGAGATGCACAGCTCTCCTGTGATTTAAAATGTCTTCACAAATATCTAATGTACATTACATTGATTGCAAAATCATATCCATTTTGTTTTATGCAAAACCCATGATTGTTCCCTAACTCCGTAAAGATGACAGGTGCTTTGAAATAATAATAATACATCTGTGAAAATGTTAATATCAGTAATTTTACTGTCGGTCTTTTGTGACTGCTCATTTACATAAGAATATGGATTTCACATCAGCAGAGGAATGCTAGGCAAAAGAATAGATGGTGTTCCATTATTCTCTCATCTCGCTGCCTTTTCCTCTCTGTTGGTTCTGAAGTTAAATACACTGAGCTCACATCACACCATCACTAATGAATATTTGCCTGGTACGGTGGCCTATGCATAAAAAAGTTATAAGGGTATTAGTGATGTAATTAGTTTAAAGTCCTACTCTAAAAATACACATTTCAAATAATGAATATTGATGTTTAGTCAACGTATGGCGCAAATATTTGAGGTATACGGCGAACAAGGGGATCAAGGCTGAATATCATTTTCAAACAAATGAGACTGATCATCTGTACGGACTTCAATTCATTCATCATTTTTTCAACCCGGTCTCTCATTTCAGCATTCACAATGCCACATTTAACACTTTTTACACCTTTGAGTGGTTACTCGGAGTTCACTTACAGGCAATTTCTATGTTAAAAACCATTTTAAGGGCAATAAAATGTGCTTCCCCACTGAGATTAGCTACTGAAATTTCTACAAATAAGGACAAGAGGGAATTACAGTAACTGTTGAGGGAAATGAAGTCTTTCTGTAATTATTGAAACAAACAGAATGCATGTTATACAACTAACTCTGTTCTGTATTCATCTGGGAGAGAACACGCTAAAAACCTCCCTGCATAGTCTAGAGAGTAATTCTTGTAATAACTGAAGGTACAGATCTGAAAGTTCTATGCAACCCTAGCCAAACAGAATTGTTTTACTAGTTTAAAAGGTCATGTTCCCAGGGCATGAAAATTTGTCTTTATGAGGTTTGTTAACATTAATATCAGTTCCCCCAGCCTGCCTATGGTCCCCCAGTGGCTAGAAATGGCGATAGGTGTAAACCGAGCCCTGGGTATCCTGCTCTGCCTTTGAGAAAATGAAAGCTCAGATGGGCTGATCTGGAATCTTCCCTTTATGACGCCATAAGGGGAAAGGTTACCTCCCCTTTCTCTGCTTTGCCCGCCCAGAGAATTTGGCCCGCCCATGAGAAAGAGAGACATCATGGCTTGTAAACGAGCGAAGCATGGCAGTTGGTCAAGACCACACCCCCACCCTCCACCTTGCCCCCCCTCTCTCCTCCTCAATAGCATTTAAAGCTACAGACACAGAAATGGCACATCCTAAGGAAAGCTCATTGTGGGACTGGCTCTAGTGGCTGTAATTCTGTACCAAGGCTGAATTTCGGGAAACAGTCTTCAGATACAGTATTAGGGGACCACTAAGGTCTATATAAAAGAGACTTCAGATACAGTATTAGGGGACCACTAAGGTCTATATAAAAGAGACTTTAGATACAGTATTAGGGGACCACTAAGGTCTATATAAAAGAGACTTTAGATACAGTATTAGGGGACCACTAAGGTCTATATAAAAGAGACTTTAGATACAGTATTAGGGGACCACTAAGGTCTATATAAAAGAGACTTCAGATACAGTATTAGGGGACCACTAAGGCCTATATAAAAGCATCCAAAAAGCAGCATGTCATAGGACCTTTAAGATCCTGAAGTTGCAATCCATGATTTTTTTTGCATTGTAATCTGATGAAATACATCAATTTGAAACACCTGACATTTTGGATGGGAAACAAATGCAGAGTGCTCAGAAAACTGAAAATACAAGAGGCACCCTGGTTGGTCCCTTGTTGGCATGCCGCTGAGGATTCAAACGTGAGGATTTAATGGAGGTGAATTAAAGCATGACATTGTAATTTTTGCAGAACAGCAGCAACAAGTGACAGTTGTCACAAAGAGTCACAAAGCCAGTGAACTGACGTGGTAATGTCAGTTACACAGCAATGTCTTTTAAAAAGTTTGCAAAACCATTAGCCACCATGCTACAGTACTGGTCATACCAGACCAAGTAACCAGGATTTTCCACGGGGTGCGTCTGTGCTGCGTTCTGGCTGCGCCGCGGTTTTGTTCTGTCCTCCGTCATGCTCCATATCACACCGGGAGCGTCTCAACTGCACGACAGATTTTATTGTCTCTGGTACTTGAAGAACAATGGCGCGTTCATTAAGCTAGTATCTACCTTTCACTCCAAGCACTCCTGTAATTAAACTCCATGCCTTTTCTTTTCTGGCGATGTTCTTATGAAAAAAGGATCTGTGGTGTTGTGTTATGTTTTTCCACCTCCAAGATGAATCTTTCGTCGTCCATGGTGTTGTAGAGGAGACATATATAACAGTGTTTCCTCTATGTTGATTTTGTAGTGGCGACCCGCCACGGCAAAATTTCTGCCGCCACGGTATCAGAAATAGGGCAGACGCACAATCCAGTCACGGTTGCCTTTTAAATTATCCTGCCGACATAATGCATATGCAGTGTTGGCTGCTGCTCACATTGCAATTTAACAACAAGTAGAACTATTCAGAGGTTATTGGTCCCGTCCAAATTAACTCCACATACTGTTGTGTTGATGTAGTTTATTGTCAAAACGTTCGCTTTCTTCCGAGTCGACTATTAAACGAACAGCTCCACCAAAAACGTCCCCAGAGTTGTAGATGTTAAGTGCACTATAGTTCCTCAAAAAAATAAGTTCATCACAACTGAAAATGTGCCTCATTGCGTGTGAATAGAGGTGAATAAATATATTTATTTGTGTTGCAGCGAAGCGTCAGTTCCTTTTCATACGTAAAATATTTGGCGGCGGGGCGCAGGGCTGGGGGGGGGCGCAGGGTGTATTTTGGTAAATTGACTGGATACTCCTGAGGTTTCACTTCCTGCCCGGCTGTCTGAACGCCCCGCAGCTCGACTGAAATTAGACCAATGCGCGTATCTTTAGCGGAGCAGAGAGCATTGACTTGAATGATCGGGCGGGGGCCGCGGCGCCTCCGGAACGCAGCGCGGACGCGCCTGGTGGAAAATGGGGGTCAGGCTGCAGCAGCAAAACCACTGAGTGTATTACATGGAGCAATGGTGCGTTTAAAGGCAGGGTCGGAAAGTATTCCCAATAAACACTTTTTTATATAGGTTTTGAAATGGTTTTTATACCCCGACAGCAATAAATAACTTATGGCCTCTAAAAAAGGAGCAAAAATGATACAGAATCTGTAGCTGCTGTAAGCCTGTAAAAACAATACCTCGCCGTCCTCTTGGAAAGAACCAATGAACCTTGCCCCGCTGCGCGTACTCTTCCCCTCTCGTGTATGAGCCTGAGCTTAATGCTCATTGCTAATAGTAGTCATGTCTGTTTTAAACATTCGGTATGATAATATTAGGTGTTTGCGTAGTAAAATGGTGGTTCTTTCTCCGCTCTGCTCTGTTTTCCATCCCTGTCTCTTCCCTTCCCTCTGGCACTTTCTCTCTTTCTCTCCATTGTTTTCTTCTTTTGCTTTTGTTATGAGTCACTCTGGTCTGTTTTCTCCCCCAGATTGACTTCCATTCTCTCTTTTTATTTTTTGCACGCACGCACGCACGCACGCACGCACGCACGCACAGTACTTTTGGACAGGAGCCTGCGAGGATATAAGGATGCACATAATTACTAGAAATGAAAATGCCAGAATTCATGAAGCGGGAGAACTGAGCGATGGGATTCGCCGGTTGGGGAGGTCAGGTGACCACCCATGGGCGGTAGGCAATAGACAGTCGGCCCAACTCAAATGAACAGATGATCTGGCTTTCCCTTGCTTTCTGCTCCTCACCTTTTCAGCTTTCATGCTGCACATTTCTCCGGTCACTAAGCTGAAGTAATTAATTCTGCACTCCTCCAGGCTTTTGAATGCATAAATGAATGTGATCAACAGCTTAGAAATGGTAGAGTCCTGATACCTGAGCCCTCAACACTGTGATGTTTTTTAAATGCAGTTCCCAGGGCACTTGAATTTTCTGTTTGTGAGGGATTGCTCTTGTCTTGGTTCAGACACCGTGGCTACAGGCTGCTGCCTACTTCTGTTGGGTTATTTATTTCACAGAAACATGACATGTCATTTTTGGTCATTTAACCGCCTTGTTTTTAATTTGTCAGTTATCTTTAGATCTTGAAGTTGCTGTCATCATGGTAATTAATCGGGTCACATATGACTCATTCCCTATTTGTGTGGGTTGTGTCTCACCAAGTTATCATAGGTTATGATTTTGGCTATAATCACGACCCTGTGTCTAGACCGCAAGCGTTTCAGACACATGTTTCACTTGCACGTCTCACGCAACAGATATGCTCTCATTTTAATCTATGCAGCTGTCTGCACCAGCTCCTTACAGGCCAACGTATATTTGCCCAGAGAATCAGAACAGGATCAGACAGCTCTGGTCCACATAGGTGTGGAAAGGGTGGATGGGTTTATAGGGTGGATGGGGTGGTTGGCTGGATGAGGTGGATGGGGTGGATGGCTGGATGGGGTGGATGGGTGGATGAGGTGGATGAGGTGGATGGCTGGATGGGTGGATGGGGTGGATGGGTGGGATGAGATGGATGGCTAGATGGGGTGGATGGGGTGGATCATAAAACACAGGGCTTTCAAGGAGTTCATGCCATGAGAAAACACAAGACTTTCACCCCGGAAACGTGGGTTTGTGTTCTGCGAGTACTTCTTAGGAGGACAGGCGTTTTAACCCAAACCACAAGCTTTTTTCTAATCTTAACTAGTCATTTTGTTGCCTAAACACAACAGTCGCCGCCACATGGCAATCGCATGGCTGAACTTAAAACGACCGGCAGCTCACGGTGCCCTATACCCAGCTCATAGTAACCTTTTGTCAGCAAAATGTAACTGTAAAGACCACTTAACTTGTGTGGCCGGTCGTCACGTGAACAGCTGGCGGTCGCTGTAATCTTTGTAGTATCATACAAATTGACGTGCGAACCTGTTCATGAGAAAGCGTTGCAGGGGTTCTTCATGACTCAAATACAGATAACTGATGCTTCATGCATTTAATGGTACTTTGATATTAATCAGAGCAGCATTTAGTCTAAAATGGTGGCCGCCCTGTAAGTGGCTGTTGCGCAAAAAGAACGTGTGTTGCCTCTTATTATAATAACCTCTGTGCATTTGTCCCAGCCCTCTACTACCAAAGGCAGAGTTATTGACAAAGTCATAATGCTACAAAAAAACTAAAAAAGCTTTCTTTCTTTTACCCATGACAAAACTATTTCAATGTTTCTGTTTTAGTTGCCAAAAAACCTTTTTGACAACATATGCCACTGAAAATAAGCATCCAACTTGGCAATTTATGCTCAAATGTCTTCCACAGATGAACATTTTATCTGCTTTTGTTTGGGCACAGAACATGGCAGGGTTACACTGTAATGTTTTGGAGCCATTTAGAGTTTGGTAAGTGCAGCAGCCTCTTTGGGACATTTGAAGAACACACTCTAACCTATAATGTCCTGTTTACAACCAAACCAGACTATACTTCAACACTGACCACAGCTACGTGTCGCCACCTCTATGATTAAAACCTAGATCCATTTTAACAACTGAAACTTTTTGGTTTAGGTTAGGCATAGTTACAATGCAGAAGATGACATCCTCCTAAAATAAAGAATAAAACACACTATAAAATCAAAACTAAATTTGTAATCGCAATGTATGGCAGACGTGGGAAGGTCTGAATACAATAGGCAGAAATGGAAAACAGCTATATTGCTCCACGCCATCTCCCATTAATGAAATGAATACATTTCCTAGTAGATTTAATACAGGTGAGAGCAGTGCTAAATGTGACAGTATCAGAACAGACTAAACCAAAGGCTCTGACAGGCTACTTACAGACTGCTAATGAATGTTAAAAGCATGTTTTAACTGGTCACTGAATGTACTAGAACTATAAAAGAAATCTGTTACAATAAATGATAGTAGATCTAACAATTTTAAGCTTAATTTTAAGCGTAACAATGGAAAGAATGGTTGCAAATCACAGTATGGCATCCATCAGGGGTTGTCATGGCCCACTGAAGTTCATAAGGCTCACTGATGATGCGGTTTTAACCATGTTTAATTGTAAACACAGCACCAGATGCCTATAGCATTTGGTAGAGTTTTTATTCTTATATTTGACATCCTCTTTTAAATGAATACAAATTAAAAACTGCTAACATATGCCCCATTGTCTGGATCAAAGACTTCCTGCTCAATTTAGGGACAGAGGGTCTGTTTCAATGGATCTACAGTATGTCAGAACAGAGCCTTGTTAGCAGAGGGAGGCTCCACTGGGAAGTTATCTGCCGTTGTATTTTCTCTGTAGCTTAATGAACTCTGGCTCCATAGTTTCAGCACTATCTATTAAATATGCTGATGACATGGCTTCACAAGGCCTTTCACAAAAAGGCTAATAAATGTGATTGCAACTGGTTATATGAGACTTGCAGTGGCCCTACAGGAAATGTACAAAGGAGATTATATGAATAGTTCATCTCCAGAGAAAACCCAATTTCTTGTTATCTGCAATGCCAAACTAGCAATTGCACCTGCTGTTCGAAAAAATAGTAGTTTCCTGGGGTTGAGGGATTGATTTAAGTTACTGTTTCCCATGAAGATATTTCTAACGCTCTTTCCATGATTCACTGCCATACAAAAAAAAATCAGTTTTTAAACCCAGAACTGCTGAGTTTTCTGTTGCAAGACTAAAACAACTTTTAAACGTACACATGTTCCACCAACACAAGTTCCTTCCGAGCCTATTTTTGCAGAGGCACCGCGGCTTTTCTCCGGTGCATAGCACCGCCCAAGACGATTGTGATTAGTTTAAAGAAATGCCAATAAACCAGAGCACGCCCCGAATGCTGTGTGGACTAGCCAGACTCCCATCCAGCGCGCTTTGGAGGAGGGTCTGGCAAGCGAGACTAGGTTTACTCTAACTTATAAATTCATTATGGTATACATATTCATGTGTGGTAGTAGAACAACAATCACTTTTTAAAGTACACTAGCCATTGTGTGAAAAATCCACAATACTAACCCTACAAAATCATCCGATTCTGTATATATTTTTTTTTTATATTGTTAACGTCTGAGTTGGGAAGTGCAAGTGTTCATATTGTGAGGCTGTATTAAGGCACAGCCGTGCTTTGAGCTTAACGTCATGTTCACAATGACAATACTAAAATGCTAATGTTTAGCAGATATAATGTATACTATGTCCACCACAATTTTAGTGTGTTAGCTTGATGACATTTGCTTAATAGAAATTAATGCAATTTCTAGCTGAGGCTGATGGGAATCTAAGTAATATGGTAATATGGTTGTAGCAGCAGTACAACAGAAACAACAGACATAAATACAGATAAGTATAGAAAGTAGCAGACAAAAAAATAGAGGTATGTAAACTAAAATAGAAAATAATACAAATTACAAACTACGCAAGAGTATTTGGAGACAAATTACATGATAATGTGAATGGTGCTAATAAAGTGATGATAACATGATTAATAGCAGCAGCCAATGGGTCTATGTAAACAGTGTACACCAGACAAATGTATGATATGGTTAAGTAACATTACTCAGTGTTTGTCTGTCACTACTTCTGCAAGAATTTGATTAAAAAAACAAAGGGACACGTTTTGAACTGATGATGGCGCTGGAGGAAAAGTCAAGGTATGACCAAAATGAGTTCAAATCTTCCAGACGTGGACATGATTTGTTTGAATCAAATTTGATGGCAATCAATTAAATACTTGTAAAGAAACTGTATTGACCACAAATGTCAACCTCATGGCGTCGCTAGAGAAACAGTCAGGGGACTGCCAACGTCAGTAGAATTGATCGTCTGGGAACCATGAATGTCTGTTTCAAATTTTGTGCCAATCCATGTGGTAGATTTTGAGATATTTCACAGGATAAGTGAAGTCAGAGTTATGTCAAGAAAGTGCCGGGTAAGAGAAATTTTGCCGGGAATTCTCAGATAGATGAGTTTGTTCCTCAAACTATATTCTGTACCATATGCTTGCCATGTAAACCAAAACTGGGTGCAGTCCATTACAGTGGACTAGTTCCTGAAATACATAAACGTGGTACAATGTGACTGTGACTTACCCTATACAGACAAAGTCAAACTTACAGAAATGCTTAAGGCATATAAATGATCAGTGCGGTCTCTATTACCCCTAGCAAGACTTTTGTGTCACTACTTACTTATAGAATAATCACACTGAAAATGCATTCGACCTTACTAAAAGTATTTCCCCATTATTTTGTCCTTCTTGTCCTTGTATATCAAAATCACCTTCAGGCAAATGAAAAGCAGTATGCTGCTGCGGTTGACTGACTGACATCCATTCTGGCATGTTGTTTTCTCTTTAGTACTGTTTCATTTTACAGCCACAATATGAAGCCTGCATCAGTCACCCTGAGTTCAGCCGTACATGAGCCCTGATGCGACATAAGGAAAAGCCGCAGCGTTTATTACCCCGATGAGAAGCTGATACACTTATGTCTGGATGAAGTCACTGACCCCTGGTGTCTGATTCGGAAATAAAGCCAGACTAAGAGATGCCCAGTGAGACATAGGAAGTCAATGAGAGAGAAGGAGGGCAGGGGAAGAGGGAGAAAGGAAGAGATGAAGGAGGGAGGACAGGGGAGGCAAGGGTTGTGTCTAGATGGTAACCCTAGATTTGCAAAGACTCTCCCGAGACTCGCTGCCTGACGAACTATCCTAACCTTAACCATTCGAGGTCAGTGCCTAACCTCAACCATCTAACCTCAACCGTTCAAGGTCAATGCCTAACCTCAACCATCTAACGTCATCCATTCTACGTCAATACCTAACCTCAACCATTTTACCTTAACCATTCTACATCAATGTCTACCCTCACTCATCTAACCTTAACCATTCTATGTCAATGCCTAACCTTAACAATTCTACGCCAATGCCTACCTTCTACATCTAACCTTAACCATTCTATGTCATTGACTGACCACAACCATTTCACCTTAACCATTCTATGTCATTGCTTATCCTCAACCATCTAACCTTAACCATTCTATGTCAATCCCTAACCTCAACCGTTTTACCTTAACCGGTCAAGGTCAATGCAACAATCAACCATCTCGCACGACTTTTGCAAATCTTGGGTTACCATCTAGACACCACTGGAGGGAATAAGGAATGTGATGGTTTAGTACCTTGCTACTGATCTCTCCCTCTTTTTTGTCTCTCTAGCTTCCTGATTTTCTCTCTTTTTCCCATAGTGAAGGGCAGAGAGGGGACAGGGCAGCTGTCGTCACACAGGTCAGGGCCTCTCAGCCTGCGGCAGCATCCCACTAATCTCCCCTCCCCTACATACTGGCAGAGAGCAAGTGTGCATCCCACTGTCAGGCACACTTGAAGTGAACTCTATTGCTGCAGAGACACATACGTACACTCTAATACACCCATGAAATGCTGTTCAACACACAGCAATGATAGAGATGTACAGCAGTCATTTCAAGAGGCTGTGGTGGCCAGTTAAGTCAGTACATCTCCATCTGTATCACCGGAAACCTTTTCACCTGAATTGTTTTTGCCGTATCTGCAGTAGTTTTTTTAAATATACCTTAATCCACCCAGGAACAGCCAATAATTGTATTATCATTTATATAAAAGCCCCAACCTACTGCATATAGTGGTATCATTCTCCTGCTGTGAAATAGATTGCAGATTGAGTCAGTTCACCTGTGTAAACTAGCAGAGCGGCTAGGTTGGAGGACTTATATTTAGTTTGCAAGAACTTTAAATGTGACTGAACAGCAACAAGTAGAAAGGGAAACTATTCCTATATATACTAACCTTTTATTTGGCTGAGCTAGCTGTAACAGCTTGAAGTGTATAAAGTAAGATGTAAACAGTAAACAATAAGGACCCTGCATCATCTCCATACTCCATCTGTAACTTGTAAACAAAATAAGACAATCAGCTAGTAGTGTGATATGGGAGACAAGCGCTGCTCTCATATGTGAATGCACAGAGCAGGGATGTTAAAAGAGCAGCTTCGGTTACACAGAGCAGTTGACGAGTTTTGGTGTTAGCTTCACACGCTAACGGCGAAGCTAACAGCTAATGGCGGAGCTAACAGCTAATGGCGGAGCTAACAGCAGAGCTAACAGCTAATAGCGGAGCTAAGAGCTAATAGCGGAGCTAAGAGCTAACGGCGGAGCTAACAGCTAATACCGGAGCAAACAGTGAAGCAAACGGGCCTGGAGGCCATTTGTGGTCGAAGCGAGAAGGGATACAGCTACGTCCGTGTTTGGTTGTATATGGAAGGGACTAGTTTGCTTCGTGTGGACTCACTGGACCGACTGACTCGACATGTAGGCGGAGGTCGGGAGCTTCAGAGCTAAGGGCAGGGCTACAGATTAGGTGTCCCTAAAGAACCGCGTGTCTAACAGTAGTTCCGCATTACATGAATTAATTTGCAAGCAAGTTTTATTTATTTTTATATTGTGTATTCTTTGATTTATCTTGATGGCTTTTACTATTGTGCCGTTTGGATCAAGTGAGGAAATCACAGTACAGAAAAAAATAGACAGGCATATTTACCCAGAATGTGCGCACAACCGATGCATTTCAGCATACATTTATATTGGATGATTCCACAGGTCAGGGTTAATCCAAAGCCAATGTGTGGGGCCAATGCTGGAAGAAGTGTGCTCTTTATGTAGAGAAAAATAAAGGGGTTATGGAGGTTGAGGTGGTGGGTGGGTGGGTGTGGAACGCATTGTATTTTTTTGTTTTTTTAAAGATTATGTTTTGAACTTTTATTTTTATCAGCTGCAGATAGAGAGGAAAGGGGGTAGAGAGACGATGACATGCAGCAAAAGGTCCGCATGTTGGACTCAAACCCAGGCCGCTGCCAAGGTCTCAGCCTACATGGGGCGCACACTCTACCGGGTGAAAATGAGGTTACCCCGCATTCCACTGTTCTGCAGGAGACGCATAATGCAGACCAGCAGATTAATGTTGACTTTTTCAAACCATAACCACAACCTAATGATGTGTCTAAGATGCCCAATCTTAACCGTAATTGATTTGCCATTTGCCATAACCACCATGGCCGGATTAACCTATTAGGGCAAATATTTGCTGTTGGGCCCCATCAAGTACAGTGCAGACACAATAAAGATAGCAGCTTCATGATATGTTTCCCCCCAGAAATCAACCAAATGACCTGTACTCTGTTTTGTGTGTAAGTTACCTTTGTGGTGATTTGATGAAACCCAACTTCATTAAGAAATAAGCACCATGTGAGCACAACACAAACTTAAATAATAAATGTTTTAGTACTAGATTTTGACACAGGACCCCATTACAAATTAGGGCCAAAGGACTAGTCAAAAATGCAGGACCCAGTTGATTACCTAGAATCATCTAGGCATATTTTTAATATATATGTACTTTTTTTATTTGTTTTACTTCACATGGTATGAATGGGGCTGTGAGTGATACAGCAGTATGGAGAAGACACTAATGGACAACTCCCAGCTGCCGCTTCTGTGCTGCTGAGACAAGGTATTACTCCAAATTATTTCCTCCCTTCTTTCTTTCCAGCTAATAGCTGTTGGCCAATGTTTCCAAAGCACGTCAGAAAATAGCACCATTCATCTCTCCTGTTATTGATGTTGAGAATTGTATAGACAAAATTGTAGCAAATTAATTAGAGAAGTTAGGATAGCCATTTAACTGTAATGGCCTAAGATATTGGTTAAATGTGTTCACTCACCGGCAACACACACGGCAAGTCTTTTACACCGAGATGAACATAAGAAACTGCGTGTGAATTTAATTAGAGGCTCTCATTAATGTGTGATTGGAAAATAAGTGCAAAGTACAGCATTAGATACTTTCTTTCTTCGATCCATCAACCGTCATCATTGTCCCTCCACCCAGAATAAAGTCACACAGACACCGGATCAGTCATCCATCCATCGGTTAGCCAGTCAATTAGCCACCCATCCATCCATCCAGTCAGCGAATGCCGAGCCCGATTGAAGCAACCAGTCGGGTCAGGTCATATGAGAAATGAAGAGGAAGAGACAGATTCACAGCCAACCATGGGGTCATGACCCACATATCGTCCCGCTCTGACTCACTTCAGCAAACTGCTGTTGAGGTTTTACCAGTCTGTGGTTACCAGCGTCCTCTTCTACACTGTGGTGTGCTGGGGGGGAGCAGCATATCCAAGAAGGACACCTCCAGACTGGATAAACTGATCAGGCGGGCCGGCTCTGTGGTCAGCATGAAGCTGGACTCACTGGTGACGGTGGCAGAGAGGAGGACACTGGACAAACTGCTGGACATTACTGACAATGCCAGCCACCCCCTGCACACCCTCATCAGCAACCGGAGGAGCCTTTTCAGTGGAAGGCTGCTCCTTCCCAAGTGTAGGACCAACAGACTCAAGAACTCCATTGTCCCTCATGCCATCATACTCTACAACTCCTCACTCGGGGGGAGGAGGAAATAGAATAAATAGGGTAGAGGACAGAACAGAACAGAACAGGAAGGAAGGGAAGGAGTGGTAGTCACTCACTCCTTCACTGTGCAATAAATTAATAATCTACTCACATACATACCTGGACACTCTAACTGCTCTTAACTGCTAATGTATGCTAAATGTCATTTATTTATTAACTGTACAATAACACAATACCATACATAGTCCTATATATCTATATATTTATCTATATTTATCTGTAGTTTATTGTTGTTTACTGTTTGTTTACTTTTTGTACAAAAATATTTAGCTAAAAGTTTATTGTCATTGTTATTCTTGTACTGTATTTTTTCTATACTGTATTTTTTATTTTTTATACCTCTTTATTTAAAGAGTGTTTTATATGCTGCTAAAATCTGCTGCTGGAAATCTAATTTCCGTGCGGGAGTCATCCCAAAAGGATCCTCTGACTCCTCTCATCTTTCCAACGCCACTCACCTGTCTCTCTTTCCTCTCAGCCCCCACCGTTTAAACTCTCCACTCATATTTTCACACAAAGTGGACTCCGGCCTATCCAAGGACACAAATTACCGCGGCTGACTGTGGTTTCTTTACTTCTCTCTTTGTCTGGTGTTCATTCACAGTTCACAGTTTTTTTTGGACAACAGTGTGCAAAATACAGCTACTGCTTACAAGTCTCAGATTTAGGTAGTGGCGAGTAAATACAGTTTCCCAAGTTCTGTGGTGATGTCACGGCTGCCGTTACAGCGGTCTCGCTCAACGCTAGACAAAAGATTTCAAAGATTTAAGTTCAGATTAGTGACTAAAATAGGGTCCAAGTTGAAAAATACTAAAAACACCTTTATTTATGCAAATTAGCACATATTTAGATTCAGATAATGCCTCATTTGCATAGTTAAACATAAATGTTAAAAGGAATTATTGTCAGAATGTAAATAATCAACTAGGCAAGTTTCATGGTGATATCTGTTAGTTAAAATATTGTCCCTATTCACCTACTATAGTGTCTTCTCTTAACATGGGCTGCAAAGGGAAATTGGCATCACCAATTTCAGTATTTTTCAATACTTTCCACCACTTGGATACTTTTTAGATGTTATAGAACAGACTTTTATGAATAAAAAAAAGAAAAGAAATCTGTTCTGTGATTTTCTGTTGCAATGTGTGGGGGATAATGTATGGCAGTTTGAATCTAACGGCCAAGCATTAAAACAAGAGAAGAAAAATAATAGTGTCTCTGAAAAAGAAGTTTGGGCTGAAAAAGAAGTTTGGGCCTTTGTACCAATTTGTATACATACATACATATATATATATATATATATATATATATATATATATATATATATATATATATATACATACAGTATGTGTGTGTGCGTGAAGTTTGAATATATTGAATGAATGTCTGAATATATTGAATGAACCTTGAATTTATTGAATAAAAGTCTGAATATACAGAATGAAGTTTGACTATATTGAATGAATGTCTGAATATATTGAATGAACCTTGAATTTATTGAATAAAAGTCTGAATATACAGAATGAAGTTTGACTATATTGAATGAATGTCTGAATATATCGAATGAACCTTGAATTTGTTGAATAAAAGTCTGAATATATAGAATGAAGTTTGAATATATTGAATAAAAGTTTAAATATATTGAATGAACCTTGAATATATTGAATGAAAGACCGAATATATTGAATGACAGTCCGAATACATGGAATGAAACTTAAGATGTCAAATGAAATCTGATGCTATCGTTTGCCATCGTTTACCAAACATTTATGTTTTTAGCAGCCATTAATGAATACCATTTCTTATAAACCTGAGACCCTTTAAGACTTACATAGTTCAGTATAAAAAAATACAATTTTGCATGTAGGGGCTGTCAATTGCAACATGTTTATAAGACTCACTTCACATCTTCTTAGTATCATGTATTTTCTATTTATTCTTGCTGTTACCTCATATTTGATGTAACAAAGAACCAATTTCCCTATGAGGTACATTCAAGTTTCATCATTTCATTTACTTTTTGTTAGGGCTGCCTTTATCCCCATGTGTCGAACACTTTATGTATACATTTCTTGGATTATTCATAATATCACCAATCTTCCACATACATAGCCATACAGCATAGCATTCCAGCCTTCTCAAATTACTATCAATTTAAATGCCTCCTCCCTGTACAAAAAAATACTTAATGATCCTGCAGCTGAGACCAACTGGTGATAACGTATCCCAACATGTTTAGACAAGAATTAGCAAATCAAAGGCTTTCTTCCTCACTTCAGGCAAGTTACAGATTTCTGCAAGACGGAATGCAGAAATAACCATGCAAAACAAACAGATCTGGCAGATTAGTGGCAAATAGTGATATGATATACAGTAAACACATTTACATATTCAAAACCACCCAAACAGTTCACACATGTACATAATCCCTTAGAAACTGTTTACGTGTGCTGCTGGGAAGATGCTGTTTGGATGCTTTTTGACTCAGAACGCAAAAAAGATTTTTAGATATATATTGCACCCAGGAACAGTGTGTGTTTATATTTATCCGGCTTCAAGTGTGTGCTCTTATTTGAGTATCGTCTGAAGTGTGTGTGTGTGAGAGAGAGTGGGTGGATTAATCCCTATGCTAGTTTAGAACTGCATGTACAGTATGTGCGTATTCAGTCTCTCCCTCCAGTCAAACTGATTTCTGCTGCATACACATAATAAGCCTGAAGCTTTGCTCATGACCTGCTGTGTAATTTAATCAACCAATCACGCTGCTTAATTTTTTTTTTAAATTATCTTCCTGTTTTTTGGGGGGATTTGTAAAGAGTTCTGTCGACAGGATGCTGCAGTGACACGCTAAGAGCTAAAACGCACACATCCTAAACACTGACTCATTGATTAGAAGATGACACGAAATGTACATTCAAACACCAACAGTGACTCACCTAAACAAGGACGCACACACAAGGACACACACACACACACACACACACACACACACACACACACACACCCACACACACACGCACAGATGAATGGCATGCTGGCGGATGTGATGCAGGTATGACGAAGGAGGCCGTTTGTTCTCAGACAGAAAATGTGGCACATTACAGACAAGTGAGAGAAAGAAGAAAGATGTCGAATGGAACATCACCAAAGTGCTCACTTTTCACAAATAGAAATCGGCCTTGATTTTAGGTTGATGGTCATGTATTAAAATGTATTTGATGGGTTGTAAATGGGTTGTCATATGCCGTGATGCCATTTCTCAGCCCTCACAGGGCCACCAGGGAACGCATTCTCTCAAATTTGAGTGTTGAGTGGCTTCCCGTAACAGCAGCAATTTGAAGCACGTAAACACACAACATTTGGACATTGACTCAGGGTATCCGCAGAGCACTTTAGACCACAAAGGGAGGAAGGTTGAGGTGGATGGATGGGCCATAAAATACAGGGCTTTCAAGCCACGGTTTTAATCCAAGCCATGACCTTTTCCTAAACTTAACTAGTCGTTTTGGTGCCGAAACGTAACTGTCCTCGCCGCATGACGCTCACCTTTTGTAAACTTAAAGCTCAGCCCAGTCTCTTGGCAGTTCGTGATATGGTCACGTTATTGAATCTATTGATTGGTGGACAGGACACGATAATGTCGTTTTTTTCGTGTGGTGATTACGAATTTTAAAGCAATGTATTACAATGGGAAGCATATTTCGTGATCACAGAACGATGACGGTAGCAAGTAGTATTGATAAGGCGAAACTCCGCGCAGGGAGGTTGGTCGGGGTGGTGGATGGATCAAACAACACAGGACTTTCACCCCGGAGAGCGGGGATCGCGTCCCACGTGTTGCAGTTCCTTTCCCCGTTCTCCTTTTGCTAACCACAACCATCCCGTTGTTGTGGCATTTAATTTACCCGTTGTTGTGTGCCCCTGCGCCCGCGGATCGCGTCCCGTGAGTGGCGGCCCGTCCCGTTATTGTGGCCGACGTGTGGCGTTTCGTTTCCCAATTGTTGCGTCCCCCAGAGCAGGTTCGAAAAATCGTAACCTGTACACGTTCAAAGATCATGACGTGTACACGAAATAAACGTCAAAATCGTGACCTGTACACGAATCAATAAATCAAAATAACGTGATTATTCACGACCTAGCGTGAGACGAGGTTGTAAAGGTATAGTGCGTATTTTCTGTCGTCGCCCCCCCCCACCCCCAATCAGGAATTCCAAGTAATGACAACAAAACTATGGACGCATCGACATGATGCAAGCCTTTATTGGTCGGGCACCACCCCCAGCCCTCCTCCACGCAGTTGCTAGTAACCAAGGAGGACATGGAGGATTAAAGAAACATGATGGACTCTTCAGAAGAGGTCATTATCTTCGAATGATTCTCTGCCAGAATGTTGCCGGACGACACCATTTTCTGAACATAGCCATACTGAGAAATACAGAGAGAGTTTTGTGGAGCTTATGGGCTTAAAGGTGCTCTGAGCGACGTTCTTGTTGACGTTCAAAATATTGTCAACCAAACGGAGGCTAGCTCGCCCCTTCCTCCTCCTCCTCCTCATCCCGTCCCCTCCCCCTCCCTTTTGCGCACTAACCCCCCAACCCCCACCTCCAAATCCTTGGCAGTTATTGTTATGCTTCGTGGTGCAGGTTGGCGCAGTTTGTTTTTGTTGCCGTTTGTGGAGCCTGGGCTGTCTACAGAGACCGTGTTTTTTTTTACAGTGTGTTCAGGGGACAGGCAGTTAGCGGATAGTGAGGAGATGTTTGCTGTATGTGACAATAAATGTTGTAGCCTAAAAAACATGTGACATCACTTAGAGCACCTTTAATTAGCTTTGCATCAACTCATTTGGCAATGGCTGGAATGTAACAGACGAATGTAGTGTCCGCCAAAATGACCGGCAGCTCGCAGTGCTCTGTACCCGGCTCAAAGTCACCTTTTATCGGGTAAACTCAACCACAAACTGCCACTGACTCGGCGACATGTCACGGAGCTCTGAATCCGGTGTCACGTGATCGGCCAGCGGTCGCCTATTTTCGCAGGATATGTGTATACATTTTCGGATGATTTCCGAAACCCTTCGGATGAGAATGCGTTGACTGTTTAGAGATCTTATTTCCATTTTACCGTGTAACAGCAAAGCTGTTTGACACTTGTCCACATAGCCCACTCCCACCTAACACTGCATGTGCTGCCAACTGCATTGACCACCCCCAAACCCACAACATGAAAAATAAAGAAGAGCAATGAAGAAAGTACACGCAATGCAGAGGCAATCCTCTCAATGCCCAGGATTAATTTCAGTTACCCGGCTTCACCTAACCTAACAACCGCGGTCCCGCATAACCTGTGTCACGACGGTGGTTAACAACTAGTTCAATCAACCCAGGGTTTCCCAATCCAGCGTTCACATAAAAGAGGCGGTGTTTGCGCAGAACGACCAATCACAAACATATATCAGATCCGCATAGTTTACATAAGAAGAGCAAACTATAATTCTACATAAATATGAAGAACACAGACACGGTTCTACAGGCAAAACGCAATACAGTCGCTGCTTCCTAACCCAGGAAGGAAAGCTGGCAAAAAAATAGCCGACGCTGTAAATGAGTAAATCATAACGCTTATAAATATCACTTTCCTATCAGTCAGGCACAAGATCTGGCCATAATTACAAATATATATGAACCAAATATACTGAAAGAGTACAGGTGAAATGTAACTATAAATACAATCACTCAAGTATTGTACTTAGGTACAAATTTGAGGTACTTGAGTCTTTTCTTTTCATGCCACTTTCTGCTTCTACTCCGCTACATTTCAGAGGGAAGCATTGCACTTTTTCCTTTTTCCTCCACTACATTCGTCTGAGTCACTTTACAAATTATGTAGTTTATAAAATACAATTTTTTTTATCATAAATGAAACTACCCAGCAATATAACTGCCTACAAGTCCAGCTAAAATGATCAGCCTATTAAACACTTAGTTGATTAAACTTTTTGGATTGTTTCCAGTTTCTAAAATGGGAGGATTTTTCTGCATTGAGTACTTTTTACTTTCAATACTTCGAGTACATTTTCCTGATGATACTTACATACGTTTACTTAAGTAACATTTTCAATGCAGGACTTTACACCACTGCATGCTTTTACCTTGGAAACCTACACACACGAAAGGTAGAACATGCAAACTCAGCTCGCCGTGGGAATCACACACACTAACCCCTCAGTCACATTAGCTACAAGAGACAGCGACAAAGCGACAGGCTGCCATTCATTTTCAATGGGAGTGGCTGTTTGCCAACGCCAAGCAACGAGCTTGCCGCTGCCACGTGCAAGGTGGGGCCAAAATTAAAAAAAAGACATTTATGCAAATGCTGAGCGATGCGACAAAGCGACTGCCAATCGGAGTGAAGGCAGCGTGAGGGCAGGGTGACGTATGTACGTTGGTCGAAGAAAATCATTCAAGATGGCGAAAAACGCTTCAGGACATCGGATTTCTGTATATACAGTATCTGTTATGTTTGGCATTTTATCTCATATATTTTGTTACCCCTATCGAGAAATACTTTTAAATCCCAAAACATCGTTCTTGTGACTTGACAATACCACTGAAGTGACTTGTAAGACCTCTTGCAGATACTAGGCAATAGCGTGCTACTATCGATACAGAAGCGTCACCGTGTCAAACGTTCACAGAAACGAATCAATCAAACTTTAGTTCCTCAAAGCTGTGAGAAAACGGAGGAAAAACTTATTTTAGTGGTGTCCACGTTCCCGGTCCTGTACAATCTAACCTTAGATTCGTACAGAGACATTAACAATAAAAACGATGCATGGAGGAGAGTCTCAGAAGTGATGGGAAGGGGACGTGCTTGAAGGTAGCCCCAGAGAATTTCTGTTTACTTTTTCCAAGCAACCAGTCGCTGTCTTTTGTAGCTAATGTGACTTTGGGGTAAAGCTTTTTGCTGTGACGCGACAGTGCTAACCACTGAGTTGCTCTCTTTCTGCAGCAACTTGAAATGTCATGTAAATGAGAAACAGTTTCCATAATCAAGGTAAAGCATTACTTTCAAAGAGTTTTACCAGATGGCATGTGTGTGTGTGTGTGTGTGTGTGTGTGTGTGTGTGTGTGTGTCAAAGAATTTGCAAACAAGTAGTATTGCTATGACAAGTTCCTGTCTGTTTAAAAATGAGAAAATCCAGGTGAAAATGTTAAAGTGTCAGACAGCTGTGCATGCCACATGTCTTTTTGACATTACAATCAAATTAATTCATGTATAAATAAGTCTTTTTGCACAGCTAAAGAGTGGATTTGTATTTTTAATTTCAAACATGGACACACAAGAACAACCTGTGTCCAGAAAAAGCAGGGGTGTGGCTGTTACATTATCAACAGTGTACTGCAGGTGTAAAGTAGTACTGAATTCAAATCCATGTACTATAAAGGCTCCTTAAAAGGCTTAAAGGCTTGGTGTTGCGACCTGTAGAAAGTAGCATTATGCTACGTTCACACTTAGCGTCTTTTTTGAAGCTGCCAACGTCTGTTTTACATTCTAATCCTATGGAGTAAACCATGTTTTCAAAATTCTACTTTTCTGAAAAAAAACTCCCTAAGTCATGTGATTTTTCGACAGCCGACCAATGACAAGCGGAGTAGCCAGACCTGTCGTTTTCATAACAAGAAAAAATGTCTCTCTGTTCTTTCTCTTGCTCGCTCCACCGCTTTGTTTTACCTAACGTTAGCACCGCTCCACATAGCGCTTTAGGATACTGTAGCAGTAGCTGTTGTTATAGCAACAAAAGACGCTCTTTGGCTGCTTTGTGGAACCAAAACACTGCGCACACTGTCTAACTTGCAAAAATATATAAAGTTTAACAGTAGGCAACGTTTTGGTGCTAGACCATCTTCAGGCAAATGGTGTTCCATCATGAGAAGCCATCTTTTTTAGGAGGTGAATAGTTTTTTGCACCAATCAACAACTTTCACGTATCAATGAGAGCTTAAACTCAAATACAACCCCTCTATAGCAACCATAATAATATAGTATATCATACCAGAGCAATCTATAGTACATGGATGTCGATTTCTATATAATGAATCCACATGTTGTGTTAACTATTTGTGTGTTAATTATTTGCTCCCCCCCCTCTAAATTTTGAACTGAGTGAAGCTAAAGTCTAAAAACACGAGGTAACTACTGTCTCTATTGTCTATAATATACCACAAGGGATTCTGAATTAATGTGTTTTGAATGGGTGATATTAGTCTGGCTTAACTCGCCAGCAGAGGGCGCTCTAAGCTTTACACTTGACTGGGTATCAGTAGCTGACGCCAGTGGCTCCGAAGTAGAAGTCAGTACGTGATGAACGAGTTTAAGTGTACATGCTACAGCTCCTGATCTGAACTGCGTTTTCATATTTCCTACATGTAAGCTGACTGTAATCAGAACCCGGGTAATAGACATCAGTAGTTTGTTTTATTAGAGCTTTAGCTAACAACTGTGACATTAAGAGACATTGAATTTGACCGTGTTATGAGTGTGTATGTTTGCCGCCTCGTGTGTCTAAGATGGCGGACGCCGATAGTAATGACTTTGGTTGCTAAACACAAGCTACTACCTTTCTGTGTGAGCTGTAAGGAGTGAAACACATGTTTAAAGACATATGTGGTTAAGACAGTAGTGAGGACAAACGGTGTGAAACGGGATGAACCGAGTGAATGTTGTAGGAAACTGTTTAACTGTGTGTATTGTTTAGCAGGCCAAGCTAATGCTAATCACCGGTAAATGCTAACGCCACAGCCTGAGTGTCATGAAGGTTAAAGGAGAATTCCGTGATGTTTTGATAAGTGGAGTGTGCGGTAGTCAGTGTTTAAAACGTTAATTGTGAAATTGTGAAATGTTCGTGAAAATAATACAGTAACTGGCTGTGGGTTAAAGATTAGTTACGTTAGATAATTCAGTTCATAAACATAATTCATAGAGGTTTAAAAACAGTAAAAGCAGTGAGATTAACGAGACAAGTTCATAGAGTATTCAGTCTGGAGTAATGTGGTATTACTGAACTGTTATTTTCATTATTTTATGTCATTTCAAGTTATGCATTACTTACCTGTGTGTATGTTAAAAAGAATAATTTGACACTAAAAAGAGACAGTATTTTTGTAGCTACGGTCACTTGCTAAATACTTACCTGTAGTCCCTGTAAGAGTAAGTAAACATGTATTTGGGTACTTAACATGGGTATTGACACAAAGTAAGAGTGGAAGCAATAGTGAGTATGGTACCAAGAGTAGCATGTTTGTTTAGTGTATGAGTTGAGTTGTGTATGAGTTATGTGTATTATGAAGTGTATTGTTATTGATAGTAATTGAGTAAGAGTTATGAAAGTATATGTTATGAACCAGTAGTGCCGAAGTAGAAGTCAGTACGTGATGAACGAGTTTAAGTGTACATGCTACAGCTCCTGATCTGAACTGTGTTTTCATATTTCCTACAGGAAGTAAATGTGTTATTCCAAGAGTGAGCGTCGCCTCATTCTTAAAAGTGTAACACACACAACAAATTATGTAGAGCATTCATTTTCAGGCATATTTCCAAAACCTGCTGGTACCTTATAGCCTCGTGAGTACGTCCTGATCTCTCGAGCTCCAGTTTTCCACTAGCAGATCAGACTGGCATCTTGAAACAGAGAAAATTTGGAGCCGTTCGCCAAACGACCGACCGATCAACGTTGGTTTTGAGGCGGGTTTAGGTGTGACGCAACGAGAAGCGACTGTTCAGTCAAAACAACATGGCGGCTTCTATGGATGAGATGAGCGTAGCTATCGCGCAAGTTTTATCCAAATTAGAAAGTATTCCGTCAATGAAAGAAGAGCAAAAAACAGCACTGGAGGCTTTTCTCGGAGGAAAAGTTGTTTTTGCTCTTCTCCCGACTGGTTTCGGCAAGAGTTTGATATATCGATCTGATTGGTTGATTTGGCCCGTCTATCACCAACATAGGTGGTGATAGACAGATGGTTTATTCAATCAGATAACCAGTATTTTCGCCCCTTCCCAAAAGTTCTCCAACGGAAAGTTCCCAGATGGATATGATGAGCAAATCCATCTGGCGGAGTCAGTTTAGGTACCTTATCCATAAATAGATAAAGGAAGAAATATCTAAATGAACAAACAAGAGCCCTCACAAAAAAAATCAACGAAGGGCATTAACTTCATACTTTTCATTACTTTTTGTGTTATAATGTATAGGAAAATAGAAAAATAGAAAAAAAGTCAACATTATAAATATTGCTTACAAGACTCCACGCCATCATACAAGTACAAAAAAAAAACGCAAAACGCTGCCAGCTTCTTCTTTTTTTGTACTACAAAAGCGCCCTAGTCAAAAAAAAGACACCGAGTGTGAACATAGCCTTAGGAAAACCTTTTCAATATTTTTATTTGGATATCTTTTTAGAAAAAGTGAGATCACCTGCTTCCTTTTCTTGTCTAATACACACAAATCCTTTAGTCTGTACATGTTCCTGACAATATGAGGTACGTTGACACTAGACAGCATGGAAATAGACACACTATGCCTGTTGAGAAGAAAGAAGTGAGAAGAAAAAGACCCAATGCCTCGGGGGGGGGGGAATAAGAAACCGAGGATATAATAGAATACATATGTGACACATGAAGGGAAAGATATGAAGAGATTTCTACATGACACACAACTTTGACTGTGCGTGCATGCTTGTGTATGCGAGTGTCCGTAAATAACTCTTGAACCCTAAAAATGATGGCGTTCGACCATTATTTCTTTAACAAGTCTTGCTTTTCTGTCTTTCCCCTCCTTTTTTAACTCCACCATTTTTAAACTTTGTCTTTATCTTTCACACATACGCACACTTACACCTACACACACACACACACACACACACACACACACACACACACACACACACACACACATTAAAGTCTATATTATGAAAAAAACTTTTTCTGGGATTTGGGGTGTTCTTTTGGGTCTCTGGTGCTTCCACACACATACAAACTTTGAAAAAAATCCATCCATGCTGTTTTGAGTGAGATACGGTTTCTGAATGTGTAGAAACGAGCTAGCTAATCGCAAGCTAACGCTAGCATGCTACCTCGTTCTCAATAGCAAAGCACTGCTACAACACACACAAGTTCACCATAATCTACAAAAGAACTACTTACATGTGCACCCTCATTTAGAAGTCTCCCAGCTAATCCTGCCTTGTAACTGACTGAAGTTGGAGAAACAGCCTTTCTTTTACTGTCTATGGAGCTAGCTAGCTGACATGATCTACATCTGAGCTACTGCGCATGTGCCAGTGCAATCAAAGATAGTACAGTTCTTCTGTAGAAGAAGAAAAGAGGTCTCACTCTGTAGCTAAAACAGAGACCAGCTGAAAAGAGGATCTGCAGCAGTGAGAGAGAGCTGTGCGGTACAACAAAAATATGGTTTAATGGTTGAAAATTAAACCATGTAAACCTATTCTGGTACAACCTTAAAATACAATTATGAACCTGAAAATGAGCATAATATGGGCACTTTAATGTACTGTAACATTTATCACAGAAGTCAGAGTTCATCCTTCCCTGAGTATTGAGTATCTCCCACCCTTCCACTCCTTACCTTTTTTGAATTATTTCCCTCTCGTTTTCGCCATGCTTTATTGATCCGTCCTATGATTCTTTAATCACTCCAGACCTGTTCTCTTCTCCCAGAGGTATGAAGCACATTAACCATTTAAACCAGTTATGAGCCATGAAAGGTCATTTGTCAGATTCTCCTATTATTCATACGCCGGGTTGGCCTAAATGACCCTACTGTACCTAAGTCATACATTGCTTAATATCACGGTCATTTATTTCAACTTGGCTCTTACGTTTGTACTTTTGTCAATTATTTCTAATAGGGATGATAACATACATAACAGATATTGTTTTCATTGGCCCAGATACTCTTATGCCCAATTTTTCAAAACTAATTGGCCCACTTGCCCAAAATGTTAAACAGAGTGTAGAGAAAACATCTCCCTCTTTCCCCCTTTCATCTTCCTATGAAGCACTTTGTACATTTTGTTTTGAAAATTGCCAAGTACAATAGGTGAATTTTGAACTGGGTCTGTAAACTGTGATGTTTTTGTATTTTTTTAATTTTTACAACAGACAATTGTGTTTCTGGTTACCTTTGTTTTCTCTTCCAAATAATGGGGTGGCAGTAGCTCAGTCAGTAGTCACTGGTTCAATTCCCATTGGAGAGGTGCCAGTTCACCTCCTGGGCAAGGCACCGAACCCATGGGCTGCTCCCTTACTTTGGCATCTCTCCATTAGTGCATGTATAGGTACTGGTAATGTGTGTGTAATTCAGGCCTGTGTGTAATGTGTACAATAATAACTCTACCTGTAGGGTTGTTTTAAGACCTGTCTGCCTGCCTGTCTGTCTGTCTGTCTGTCTGTCCACGAGTGTGTATGTGTGTGTGTGCGTCTCTGTCTGCCTGTCGTTCTGTGTGTCTGTTTCTTGCCTAGCCAGCCGGGGTTTTTTTTTAGATATCGCCACATTCCGAGATAAAATACTACAACTATCAATCAGCAACTAACCTGGTGAGTACAGTGTTACCGATAAAAAAAACGTCTAAACTTATGAAAATAAAACCAAAGTTTTAGGAAATTGTAATTACCCTTTAACATTTTAAAACAACGAAGAGAAGCATCTATTTTGTTCCTCTGTCTCTCCAAAGAGGTTTTCTCTCTCTTTTTTCTCCCTTAACCCTTCTCCACTATCTCCTAGTGTTTACGAACAAGGGAGAGAGTATGAACAAGGGATGTACAGTAGAGAGGGACATGGACGCATATGTATCTTTACAGTCTGTCATTAGCCAGAGGAAAAGAAAGCAAGAAAAGGAATGTTACTGTGCGAAAGCGACCCAAAGCCAGCAGGAGAGGAAGGACGATGGAAAGAAAGAGAAAGAGATTTGCTCAAAGCTCACATACGTCTTTCTTCCCAAATCATCTACTGTCCTACGTACCCCATTGTGGGCATAGGTGTATGTGCGTGTGTGTGTATACTGCTTGCAACCTCACTCAATCCCAGATTAATTATAATCAGATTGGTTATCGATCACACACACACTCTCAGTATTGATCCAGCATGGCTCATGAAACTTTCTCCAGTCCGGAGGCACAGAGGGGAGGGAGGGACTTTTCAGTCAAAGCCGTGTACAACTTGTACAAATAACTGTATTCACAGCAAGCAAAGTGTGCTACGAGTCATTTAAAGTGGTACATTCAAATCCACAAAGAGACACAAAGTTGTTTACGTTATTTACGCATAATCCGTATTTCCTGATGCAAGTTGTACATTTAATACAGAAGGGGACGAGGAAAACCCAATCGTCATACGTCACTATAAAAAAAAAGGGCTAAACACACACTTTGGCAGAAACACGACCTCGTTCAACTGTAGTTTACAGTGAAGAGGGTTCTTTGTTACTGAGGACAGTGCATAATATTCCTAAACAAATAATAAAAATTACATAAAATGGGCACAAACCCAAGAGATTCTGCTATTCATTGAAACTACAAATTGTTTAAATTTCTAATAACATTTCCTTTTCCCGTTGTTATCGTCATAACAAAAAAAGTATACCAATAAATACCCAGATTTGTTTTAAATAAAAACCTTGTATACAACTGTGCTTTATAATACAGGTTCATACTTGTATTTTGGGTTTCTACTAGACCATGTTTACATGACACATTATTTTTCTCATACTATCTGTCTGTCTCTTTAAGCCCCCCTCTCGAAAAAGCTCAGTCTGCTCTGATTGGTCAGCGTTTCCAGGTGTGACACGGGTGTGACAATAGATTATCCATACAAGGACCACGTCTGTGAACTGGTCAGATTTAATCTGTGAACTAGGTCAATAAGAAAGACAACGTCTGAACTTGTCAGATATTTCTGTGAACTTATCAAGAGACAGACTGTGAACTGTCCCGGACTTAGCAAGGTTTACTGAGATTAAACTAAGCTTTGTAGCGACAGCTACATCATAGTGAAAAGTAGAACTACTGCAATCTTGTAATGGGTAACAAAAACACCAAGTCACCTGAGCCAAAAGGACCTGTGGTCAGAGAAATGACGGAGAAATATGGACCGGCAGATAACGGACATATTTCTGATATTACCTCTCCAACACGGGTGTGACAATAGATTATCCATACAAGGACCACGTCTGTGAACTGGTCAGATTTAATCTGTGAACTAGGTCAATAAGAAAGACAATGTCTGAACTTGTCAGATATTTCTGTGAACTTATCAAGAGACAGACTGTGAACTGTCCCGGACTTAGCAAGGTTTACCGAGATTAAACTAAGCTTTGTAGCGATGGCTACATCGTAGTGAAAAGTAGAACCAAGAACACCAAGTAACCGGAGCCAAAAGGACCTGTGGTCGGAGAATGTTTTAATTTGTTTTTTTAATCGTTTTCTAACTGCTCTTTAATGTTTTATGTAAAGCACTTTGAATTGCCCTGTTGCTGAAATGTGCTATACAAATAAAGTTGCCTTGCCTTGCCTTGCACTCTCTGCATCTTTGCACTGTCATTGCAGCCGGGAAATGACTGTAACGGCACTTGCTACACACACATACATATATATATATATATATATATATATATATATATATATATATATATATATATATATATAGAATCGTGCAAAAGCACCACTTTAAATCTTATGTTTACCAGAGATGTGCTCATACAGATGAAGCCATCTAAAATTTCCCCTCCCAGCCAGAAGCCAATTGCCTTCCAATCTCCAGCCTACTTCCATTCACCCCCCTCCTGCATCCTGACAGGGCATGTCTAAATTCCACTGTAACCACACCCATTCATTCACTTACAGGGTTTCACCATGAGATAGCGCTTCCTTCACAAGAAATAGTGAGTGACTTAATCTACCATTAAGGGCCCTATCTTGCACCCGGCGCAGCGCAAAGCCCGACGCAAGTGTCTTTGCTAGTTTAAGACCGACGCAGTTGTCAATTTCCCGTCCAGCGTCCACGTCTTTTAAATGCACCTGCGCCCATCTTTGCGCCCATGGGCGTGCTGGTCTTACAGGGAGGTGTGTTCAAGTGCATTCTGGGCGTATTGCTATCTTGAGGCATCAGAAAGTGATTGCGCCATTGACCAACAAAAACCTGGTCTAAAGTCAATAGCGCAGCATTTCATTGTTAATTTAACAGCAAATTAGTAAAATGCGCCTAGGCTCGTGCACAGAGTGCGCACTCTATGCTTGTCACACACACACAGGGATGCGGAGCAGCACACAAACATGCAAAAGATTACAAATAAAAATTACAAATTGCAATAGTTCTGACTCTGGGGACAACAAGCAGACCTGACCCAGACGACCTGAGAGGTCTGGGTGGTTCAT
This sequence comes from Sander vitreus, assembly GCF_031162955.1. Classification (NCBI taxonomy): domain Eukaryota; kingdom Metazoa; phylum Chordata; class Actinopteri; order Perciformes; family Percidae; genus Sander; species Sander vitreus. Next base: position 30,581,362 of record NC_135864.1, on the reverse strand, counting down.
AGTGCACTAACAGATCTGAAATATATTTTGGTCCTAAACCATTTAGGGATTTATAAACCAGCATAAGTATTTTGAAATTAACTCTTTGAAGCACAGGAAGCCAATGTAAAGACTTTAGAACTGGAGTGATGTGATCCACTTTTTTGGTCCTAGTGAGACTCTAGCTGCAGCTGTCTAATTGATTTTTTAGGGAGACCTGTAAGGACGCCGTTACAGTAGTCAAGTCTCCTAAGGATAAAAGCATGGACAAGTTTTTCCAAATCCTGCTGAGACATAAGTCCTTTAATCCTTGATATATTCTTAAAATGGTAATAGGCTGACTTTGTTATTGTCTTAATGTGGCTGTTGAAATTGGCTGTTGGTGTCTGTGTCCATCACTACACCAAGATTTTTTGCTTTGTCTGTTGTTTTTAATAGTGCCGTTTGAAGCTGAGCGCTGACTTTCAATTGCTCTTCTTTTGCTCCACAAACAATCACCTCAGTTTTATTTTCATTTAATTTAAAAAAATGTTGACACATCCAGTCGTTGATTTGTTCAATGCAATTAGTCAGTTTTTGTATTGGACTATAGTCTCCTGGCGTTAAAGTTATATAAAGTTGTGTGTCGTCCGCATGGCTATGGTGACTTATCTTGTTGTTTTCCATAATCTGAGCCAATGGAAGCATGTAGATGTTGAACAGGAGAGGTCCCAGAATTGAGCCTTGGGGGACTCCACACGTCATAATTTTACACTCAGATACATAATCGCCTATAGACACAAAGTAGTCTCTATTCTTTAGATAGGATTCAAACCAGTTTAGGACTGATCCAGAAAGGCCAACCCAGTTTTTCAATCGATCTAGTAATATCTCATGGTTGGCCGTATCAAATGCCGCACTAAGATCAAGTAACACCAAGACTGAGGTTTTGCCACTATCTGTGTTAGAGTGGATGTCATTAAAGACTTTAACAAGAGCTGTCTCAGTGCTGTGGTGTGGTCGGAAACCTGACTGGAAGGCATCAAAACTGTTGTTTAGAGACAAGAAAAGGGTGAGTTGTTGAAAAATCACTTTTTTAATGATTTTACTTAAAAATGGAAGGTTTGATATTGGCCTATAGTTGTCCATTAGCGACGTATCTAGATTGTTCTTTTTTAAGAGTGGCTTGATGACTACAGTTTTTGGGGCCTTTGAGAAGATACCTGTAAGAAGAGATGTGTTTATAATTTGTAGGAGATCTGAAGCCAAACAACTTAATACATTTTTGAAAACATTTGTTGGTAGGATATCAAGGCAGCAAGAGGAGGTTTTCAAGTGTCCTCCAGGTTGTTGTGGTTGATCATCTGAAATTCTGTCATAATGGAATTTATTTAGCTTTGTCTCTGTGACAACACAGGTCCTGTACTTGATACTTTTTTTTGAATAATGAATTTTCTGAATTTTATCTGTGAAGAAGATGGCAAATTCCGATATTACTGGTACTGGAGGGTTTGTTAGTCTATCGATAGTAGCAAACAAAGTATGTGACTTATTATTGTTTCTGGCAATGATGTCAGAGAAGAAGGATCCCTTGCATTCCTTAGTTCAAAGTTATAAATGCGAAGTCTCTCTTTATAGGAGTCATAATGGACCTGGAGAGTAGTTTTTCGCCACCTACGTTCAGCTTTTCGACACTCCCTTTTTCTGTTCTTACCAGTGTGGCCATATAGATCTTTTTATATCAGATACAGTTTTGACGTTAATGGGACCAATTGCATCAATAATTTTTGTAATTTTACAATTGGAAATTATCTACAAGCTCAATGACTGAGACTCCGGAAAGAGCAGGTGTGGAGGAGAAAAGCTCCATGAATGATTCACTGGTGTTCTCAGTGATGTACCGTTTTTTGATTACCTTTGTTTGAACACTTTTTTGTACAGAGAAAATGCCATTAAAGAAAAGACAGGAATGATCAGATAGAGCAACATCAACATTGGAAATGTTCAGACCCTTGGAGATAATCAAGTCTAAGGTGTGTCCCTTATTGTGTGTGGCCTGTGTCACATGCTGAGTCAGTCCATAGTTCTCAAAAACACAACATAGTTCTTTAGTTCCTCTGTCCTGGGGATTGTCAACATGAATGTTAAAATCCCCAGCAATAACCACACAGTCAAAATCAATACAGATCGCAGACATCTGCGTCTATCTGGGCTTTACAAAATGCTTCGGCAGAATATTGTCACAACCTGGTCAACATGATTTGATAAACGTAGCTCTAGGAGGCACACTCCTCATACAGTAGGCTCCATCAAATAAGAACAGCTGATTTCTCAGGCCAGTAAATGGCTTTCTCCATATCACTGCTCCCCCTGGTGGATAGATAAACCATTGCAACTAGTTTTTCACACAGCACTTAGGGGTGTTACCAGTCGGTCCCCAGCTCACTACGTCATCAGCCAGGGACCCGTCATAGACCTACCGGGGCCCCATCATGGAGGGAGTGGGAATTTTAGATGGCTTCATCTGTAAATTTCTTTGAAATAAGTCATACAACATTAAAAAGCATAAAAAATGACTAATCGTCTAAAGAAATCTTAGACGACTAAGACTAACATTACAGACTTGTCGACTAAGAGGGGGCAGCCCTGAAAAATATCTTGCATAACTCATTGCCTTTGAAAATGTATAATGTATTGTTATTAGCAGCTTGTGATGGCTTATGATGATCACCGCCCACAGAACTTATAATTTGCCCACCTGGACCACCACTACATCACAGTATCTAGTATTAAACTGACAGCTTTAGTCAAAAAGGACATGAGAGTTTCCAAAAGCTCATTTTCTTTGTGTGAACCAAATGGGAAATGCTTCAATCCAAATGTGTTTCAGATTGTGCCTTTAAAGACTAACAGCCATTTCATTGACAATACAGCCGTGTATATGTGAGTGGGATGAGACGGCAATAAACAGAACAGCTTGATGGCCTTCTAGTTTTGGCAAGGCCTCTGTTCATCTACATCTTGTTTCATGAATTCACAGCTTGACTCTGATTTCTGCCTCATTACACTGTGAACAGAGAATAGGCCTGTGAGTGTTTGTGTGTGTGTGTGTGTGTGTGTGTGTGTGTGTGTGTGTGTGTGTGTGTGTGTGTGTGTGTGTGTGTGTAAGACTGAGACCTAAGATTACTGTCTCAGTCTCTAAGGAGAGATTCTCCCCAGCAATTGAAGCAGGAACACACACACGCACACACACACACAAGCGTGTAGATACACACACGGCCACGCAGTGAAGAGCGTGCACTCATGGGAGCAAATACTCATACGCAGTAACAAATATGCATTCTTTTGTACTCACACACACAAACACACAAGTACACACACGCGTGTAGATCTACACGCGTCCACGCAGTAAAGAGCACGCACTCATGGGAGCAAATACTCATACACAGTAACTAATATACATCCTTACACACACACACACCCCTAGAAATCACAGAGGGGGTCAACATCAGTTCAGCATTTGCATAAAAGAAACAGACGGTAGTTTTTAAGAAAGCAAGCTGCTTCTTTTAAACACAAGTGTCCAGCAGTAGGACAGAAGAGAAGAGACATTGAGTTCAAGATCATGAGTAAAGACGAAAAAAACCGAAGAGAAGATAACAAGAAGGGTAACACCGGGAATGAACAGAGAGGTGGAGAGAGAAAAGAGACAGAGGGAGAGGAATCTCTCGGTCAGTATGCTCTTAATCTCATTAAGCTTCAAAGGAATCTAACAATTAGCTTGTCCGTGTTAAATGAATATGTTAGCCCAGTAGGACTACATGTAGCTATCCACACACACACAGTTGTTCATGCTCAACCCCGCTCTACTATCACTATCCATCTGCTCTCCCTTCCACTGAGGCTCTTATATGGTCTTAAGTAATCTTTTCCGTATTACTGATTACCATGTTTTGATTGGTTTAATTTTATACAACATCACTCCCAAAATGAAATCTCATTACTTCCATGTACCGGTTATTAAAATCGGATTATTTGGATTTGACTGGTCCATCCAAAGGGCTTAGAGTAACAATTATAATCATCACTGACACATGCTCCATGCATTGTCACACTTACACAGTGCGTGTGTATGCAAAAACACACACTGGTTAGGTTATCTTGTTCAGTAATGAAAAAAAAGAGGATGCAACCAGTTTGTAAAATATAAAGTACAAAGTTTTCCGATGAACCTGTTTATGATGCAAACGTAAGTACTTTTGAAGCTGTGACATTTTTTTCATATCAGGATGTGCATCACCATACACTGACATGACATTAATAATCAACTGGAGTGCCATTCTCTTTAAAACACACAAAGACTATTTCCTTCCTATTTAATGTGAACATATATCAGACCTGTGTGTATAAATATATACATTTGACCCAAGACTTGCCCAGCACTTTCTGGTCTATATATTCCTGCATGTATCAATGCTATTTCACCAGTAGACCATATATATATATATATATTTTTTTATTAGGGATGCAACGATTATAGATTTCGTTGGTACCATAATAGTCCGAAAAATAATCACGGTTTCACGATTATCACGATTACTATGCATTCATTAATTTCACTGCTAATGTATGAAATCACTAGCCTGACGTCGTCATACTCAGATTTTAGTCAGAATCTGAGTCTGATACTGCTCCACTGGGCTGTGATTATAGGGCATGTTTCAACCGAACCAGGAAAGAAAATGCCTCTGCACTCAATTGGATAGACCTCCAACCAATCAGAGCAACAGAGTATGTGACGTATGTTGAGCAACGCATAGTTGTCGATAGAACTCAACTGCGCGCACGCTGGAAGAATGACTATCGGGGCCAGCTGATAAATTCAACTTTTGCCGAATCCCGTAGGAAGGATGGCAAAAACATCTTACCGATCGACAAATGCCTTGATTGCGGTTCTCTGTTTCTCTTTTAAAATTAATGCGATGTCGATATCTTCTATAACAGACGCGATGGTGGAATCCAAACGTCTCAATTCTCCAGCGGCAGCCGTCTTTGTTGTAAATAAATTCAACCCAAGCACTCTTTGGTGACGTGGTTGATTACGTCACTGTTGATCATCTGTCCATCATCGTATAAAGCCCGCCCTGACAATTTGATTGGTCCGAACAGCTCTGGTTCGAGCATAGTTGCTCCACAACGGATCAAGTCCAAACCGAACTTCCCGACCTCAAATGTTGTGGGCGGGGCTAGGTTCAGCTGGCATCCAGGCTAAGAAACCACATGAACACTCTAGATTTTAATGTGTTATGTATTGCTGCCTTTTGAAACGACATAACAGTGACAGTTGTGAATGTTGGGAAGTGTTTTGGCATGGCTGGCCGAGCGGCACCATATCCATGGTACTGAAAGGGAGATTTGATTCTCACGTTTTGATTTGTATGATCAGAAAACACCCCCTCCCTGTTTTTTTTCACAAATCGCACCCTGTTCATAAGCCTGTTCTTGGCTTCTAACCCCGCTTCTGCACAATCTTTTACCTTGTATAATGCCTCATTGTTGTTGTTGCTATTTCCTCCCTCCCTGGCCTGCGTCAGCCTGCTGTTTGGGAGCAGCTGTGCCATGCTTTTAAATATGTGTAGAGACACCGCCAACACCATGCTGTGAATTGTAGAATTCTTTTAGCTGCAGGACACGTATTAATTGAACCGTACAATGTCTCTGCGCCTTAATATTATCATCGGTTTGAACATGCCTTCAGAACAAAACAAAACTGAAGAACAGTTGATCCATCCTGTTGAGCTCCTGTGGGATTTCAGGTCGTTTAGGTGGGTGCTACAGTTGTTGTGGCTAATAATGTTCAAAGAAAAGCAAGGTACAGTCATTACTATAAGTCATTTAGCTGGGGGGGGATAGATGCTAATAAACAAGATGACTGCTTCATTGTGTTTGCAGGGTTCAAAGATGATGTGTCACGTTGGGAGTTGTACTTGCCCCTAGCAAGGTCCAGCAGACCAAGACAAAAATGAAAAACTTTCCCCGTCCATTTAAAAGGTGCTTTGTGACACGTTTTTGTTTCTTAAAATAAAAGACCACATTTCCTGGCAAGCACATGTTATCCTGGTCCTACCAGACTCTCATACATTTCATTTGTACAGAGAGTCTGGCCACTCTCCATTGACAAGTGTTAACTTCCTTGAAGGCGGGTACTCTGTTGAAGTTTAAAACTATTGGATCTGCCCAGAGCCACTCTGGATCTGCCATAACCAATCGCTAACGTTTGGTCGTGACGTATGTCATGCGCATGTGCAACAAGAGGGGAGACCGTCAAGGCTATTAGCATCAGCACCGCTAGCATTAGCCTTAGCCAACTCCTTCACCACTAACAGAGCGAGCTGGAAAATCAAACTTTTCCCGAACCCCGTGGGGAGGAGGGCCACAACATCACGGCCACCAACAAAACTCAGCAAAGATTGTTCTTGCTCGGGCTTTAAGCCACAACGGACCGAATGGCTTCGCTCGCATCTTTCTAGCGCACGTCCTCAATGTCATCCTTCTCAGCCACTCCCTGTGTTCGCTGATTGGACCGCCAAAAACTTTGGTCGAGAAAACCTAAGACGATACCACGAACCCAGACGGAGTACTGAAGGGAAATGAAAATTGAGCGTAAATACGTAGGAGGGCGGAGCCAGGCTAAGCACAACCCCCACCCCAGAAAATCATTCCCATACCCAATTTCATACAGTCAGGGATTTTGAGGCTAGCTGAACAGCAGCTTATGGTGGATAATGTTAACTAATGTTAGAAAACTTCAGATAATTACAATCGTGTAACTGAAATGACTGAGTCAGTTCACTGACATTTTGTCTCTTCTCTGCTTTTGCTACTGCTACACTGTGATAGTAGGGCTGACAACATACAGTATCTTAAAGCTGCACAAAAAAAAAAAAAAGAGTTGAGCAAGAGTTGAGCAAAAGTAACAATTTCAGCTGATTCATATTGCTATTTAAAGATAAAGGTAATATGCCCCTCGAACAGGTGTGCTAATGTAAAACTTGGATCTATGAACCAATTTTAATTATTTCTTTTTCTTTTTATTTATTCTTTCTTCCACCTTTCTATCCTGTGACCCAGATAAACGTCTTTGGCCAAAGGGTTGAAGACTATTTATTCATAACCCACTATTGGGAGACGGGAAAGATTAGAACTGATAACCGAAGGCTTTGTTGTGAGCTTATAGTTAAATATGGATCTAAGCTCAAACGAAGCCCACATACACATAATCTACATTAGCTGAAAATGATGGGTCTCTATTTATGCTTCATCTTTTTTTTGTCCTTCCTTGCTTCTTTCTAAGGTCTGCCATGAGACGGCAATGTGTCTGACCTGCAGCCAAGAGGTTTTCTGGGTCGTCTGCTCACCTCAGGGTGGAGTACATGACCTCCGAAACAATACTGTCTTATTTGTGAATGTTAAAATAAGCCAGCATGTACTACAGTATAATGGGAGCCGGAGAATCTGGTCTGTGTTTAAATGTCAGTTGTACCTGTGAGGTCCGGCTACCTCTGTAGTTATCATTGCTGTTACATCAGCCAGCAGGTTATAAGGGTGTTTTTATGTATTCCTTAGCTACAGGACCCTTTGGTGTAATTGTTTTAACATGCGGGGGTAGGGTTTGGTTTAGGCAAAAAAAATACTTAGAATAGAATTCCTTTATTGTCATTGCACAATAAAGGCCTGCAATTTGGATATTGCTAGTACATATTGCGATTTGAATAATATTGCGATTAATTGTGCAGCCCTACCACTTGACAGTTTGTAGCTGACTTCTCAAGCTGACTTCTCTATTGGCTGTTGAAACAGGTGACGTCCCTTACGTTGACAGCATGACAGCTACTTGTTGATACTTCATGGACAGCCTACATACTGAATTTGGGAACTGTCTTTCAATACTTTGCACCATAAAATGTAATTAATTAAAAGAGATTAAAAAAAATGGTATTTTACTGGCTGATTTGTAACTTTTCTTCAATAGTTGTCTAATGCTTGTTTGTGATGCTGTTTGTTCGTCAGTTCTTTTGTGTGACTGGCTGAGTTTGTTGGGTTTTCTTTCTTTATACCAATTCTTTTTGCAGTCCTCCAGTCCTCCAAAAGTACCCTTAGGGCCCTATTTTAACGATCAAAGCGCACTGGCTGATCCTAAACGCACCTGGCGCAGGTGCGTTTAGGGCGTGTCCAAATCTACTTTTGCTAGTTTGACAGTGGAAAAAAGGGTTGCACTTAGCGTCTTCATTAATTCATAGGTGTGTTTTGGGCGTAACATGCAATAAACCAATCAGAATGTCATCTCCCATTCCCTTTAAAAGCCAGGCGCGTTTGTACCTTGGCGCATTGCTATTATGATGACGGATTTGCGCCGTAATATTGTTATTTGTAATCTTTTGCGTGTGTGTGTGCTGCTGCGTGTCCCTGTGTGTGTGTGTGTAACAAGCATAGTGTGCGCGCACTGTGCATAAGCCTAGGCGTATATTTACTAATTTGCTGTTAAAATAACAATGAAATGCTGCGCTATTGACTTTAGACCAGGTTTTTGTTGGTCAATGGCGCGGTCACCTCCCGCTGCCTCAAGATAGCAATACGCCAAGAATGCACCCGAACACACCTCCCTGTAAGACCCATGGGCGCAAAGATGGGCGCAGTTGCTATTTGATCTGATTTATTTTTCTTTTCGTCTTTACAGTATGTTGATTGAAAACAAAAAAAAACACAGAAGATTTGCATTATGCATGGGAACAAACATGATAATGACTTTAGTATGTGCGCTAAACGAATGGACCCATGCTCAGCTGAGATTCCCAGCACATCAGGAATTCACTACAAGTGCTTTCAGCATGACTTCCATTCAAAAAAAGAGCATGCAAGAACATTACCTATGTCATTTAGAATCACTTAAGTTCCACTGAATGCAGAGTTGTATCGTTAGGTCCGTATGTAACACGCCGATGGATATAAGTGCAGAGCTACGTTGTATGAAAGGAAAATATCAGAAAGAAAGAGAGAGAGAGATCCGTTCAAGTGGCTCTACTGCTTGTTGAGACTCAAGTACAGAAACAAGGCGGTCTTGGAGGGGTTCCCTCTCAATATTTAACCACTTAAGCATTGCTCTGAGCATTTCAGCGCATGTATGTGGGTGCACGTGTTTGACCCTGTCTCTTTTTTCAGCAAAGGACATGAAAATGAAGGCTTAAAACACATACATTCACAGATTTCTTTTCTCCATGTACACGCTACCTGCACATACATTAAGGACATTAAATGACATTTTGGGGCACGCTGCAGCACTTAACTGCATGTTATCCAAAACATCCCATGCCTTTCCTCTTATTCTTTTTTGGCACTTAGGAGCACTTGTGTGAAAAATATTCAGCACGCAATGTTTATCACCCAGGGCTCTTGACAGCTGACACTGACATGCTAATCTTTTTAGTGCTGCTGGTAAATACAACCTCACAACTTTTCAGTTCAAACACGTACAGTAGCTGAAAAGAGATACTGGGTACAAACTTGACCAGGGCAGTAGATAATTGCCATTTACTTTGTTAATGCCACTAGCCATTAGGATGACCCACATATTTAGGTTTGTATGCCTGTGTTTGATATGAATATGTAGCTTTCTTTATTAATATTTCTCTGTTTCCAGTACCAACACACAAACAAACAGTATTGCCACAATACAGCCCTGTCTACTATGCTGCATTAAGTGTTGATAAGTATTATGAAAGGAGATTCAGCTATCTGCTAATTTTGTCCTGACCGACCGTCAGGGGCGAACGCCATTTCGACGAATAATACATGGTTCAAACTCTAAGTGATGATCCTCTGCTTGCTTGCTTTTAGTTTGGTGATTTTTTTATTCGGTGTGATGTATCCATTTGTGTTGTGTTCCTGCATAGCATTTTACAGAGATCACGGGGACGAGGTCAGCCCTATGTCCCCACATTTCTTGGACATTTTCAAAATTAGGTGTTGTGTTCCTACATTTCCCTTCCATTTAAGCCCTATCCTCCCACAACAATGTTTAGGGTTAGGGTTATGGTTATGGGGTTAGGGTTATGGGGTTAGGGTTATGGTTATGGGGTTACGGTTATGGTTATGGGGTTAGGGTTAGGGTTATGGGGTTAGGGTTAGGGTTATGGGGTTACGGTTATTGGGTTATGGTTATGGGGTTAGGGTTATGGTTATGGGGTTAGGGTTAGGGGGATAAAATCTGATACAAATTAATGAAAAAGGAAATGTGGGAACATAGGTCCTAATTTTGAAAACAATTTAGAAATGTGGGAACATAGGGCTGTGGGAACATAGTGCTGTGGGAATATTGGGCCTAATTTTGGATAAAAATCTTAGAAATGTGGGAACATAGGGCTGTGGGAACATAGTGCTGTGGGAATATTGGGCCTAATTTTCAGTGAACATTTTTTTTCTTAGAAATGTGGGAGCATACGGCTGTGGGAACATAGGCACGCTCCCACTGGGACTAATACTGGGTTCATGTGGTGTCGGACACATCGGAAAAACAAGTTTCCGAGTTGTAAAATGCACGTGAACTAAGCTTTTGGGGTGGCAGTAGCTCAGTCCGTAGGGAGTTGGGTCGGGAACCTGAGGGTCGCGGTTCAAGTCCCAGTACGGACCAAAGTACAGAGTGTGGATTGGTAGCTGGAGAGATGCCAGTTCACCTCCTGGGCACTGCCAGGTGCTCTTGAGAAAGGCACCGTACCCCCCCCAACCGCTCAGGGCGCTGGTCCAGCACTGGCAGCCCACTCACTCTGACATCTCTCCATTTGTGCATGAATAGGTCCTGAGCATGTGTTTGTGTATTTCAGGCCTGTGTGTAGTGATTTCTAACAAACAGAGTGTAAATCAATAAACAGTGTAAATTATAAATTATAAATTAAAGTCGGAACAACAACTCGGAAACCTCGGGAAAGATTCTTGTGCCCGACTTGCTGACTTGACGTCATATGTGTCATCAACATGGCGGGCAAAAGTAGATGTTTTATCAATCATAAGACACTTTCTATTAATTCACGTATTTCATATCAACTTTTTGTTCAAATACATATTTCAATATGCTATTAGTGCTACTTGTTGTCCATAAAGTGTGACCTAGACTAGTTAGAAAAGTAATTTATCAACATATTTTTAATCCTTAATAACAAGTGAGGTATTGTTAAAGCTGACTTGACAGTAGTGTTAATGCTAAATAATAACTGAACTTACCAATCTAGGTCTCCCGGTGAACAGCAACTGACGTTGTTGTCATGGTTACAATCAACATTCCGACTTTCTGAGAACGACTTACGATCTCGGAAACTCGGACCATCCGAGAAGCACATGAATGCGCCATAAATGATAGCTCATTCGATATCTGTTCAGCTTATGATTCTTCAATCAATCAATCAATCAAACTTTATTTGTATGGCACTTTTCATACAAAGGTCATGCAACACAAAGTGCTTACATTAAATACAGAGCCAATGTCATCCCCAACCCCCTCCACAGACACGCACGCGCACACACACACACACACACACACACACACACACACACACACACACACACACACACACACACCATCAGTCCAGGGAGGACATTATTGCGAGGGGTTGATATAATATACTTCCACGGTCAGTTTAAGTTCTCACATTAATTATAGAAATCACACTCAGAGTTCATACGGTTTCTCTTGCTTTACCCTAGACAGTCTAACTGAGCTCCAGGACAACACTCTGGCAAAAGAAGAGAGATATCACTGGAGCATATTCCACTCAAACACTACACCAATGGATTGTAACAGTTGTGCATTTTGTTGTTGTAGTTTATTTTTCATCTTGACATTAAGCTCCTGTTATCCAGTCAATCATATGGTTGTCATTGTCATGTTTATTCTATTCAATTGCTCTCCAAATGTTTTTACATGCCGGTGTAGATTTCTTCAGCTGTAGTGCACATTTATAATCCCGTCTTTCTGTATTTCGTGATTGAATTGTTCATATATGCAAATATATGATCTGATGTTGGGTCTGATTCAAAACTGCCAGCTGGCGAGATCCATGAGTGGTCGATTGAAACAATCACCACACCTGATCCATAGTCCACAGACCCAAAAAATGACATATCAAAAAACCAAACTGCACTGTGTCCAAACTCTATCACAAACCAGAGCTTTTCAAAGTCTGACACTGTCAGTCTGATGATGATTTAACCTCTGTGGGCATCGGCCAATATTTCCGGGGTTCCGGTGTAGCCCGTGGATATCCAGATAACGGAAATCCAGGGCTAAGACTTCCTCTTCCATGCGTCGGCCCCAATTAGCAACTTGAGACACGAGAATGTCATTGGAGTTGAGAGACAACATCTCTATAAACAGATATCTACGTTTGAATGCAATACAATAAATAAAGAAGCTGATAAAAAGCTAAATTGTGACCAGATGAAAGCCAACGGGTTCCGAGATTGCATTTTGGCCAATGCGCTCCGCCTCCTTTGCTCCCCACACGGACTATTTAAAGCTACATTGTGTAAAAATTTCTCCCATCTAGCGGTAAAATTGAATATTACTTTCTAGCCCTTCCTCCTACGGTGGCCAAACCCGAAATTAGCTCTCTCCATCGTTTACGCGCAGCTGTTCTAGCCACTCCAATATTAACTTTGGTCTTGTTGCTTTGCCCGTCGCATTGTCGTTTTAATTCTCTTTTTCGCTTCCCTGGATGAAACTTAAAGTCCTTTGAACAAAAACACAATAACAACGAAAACAAGCAAAGAGTGTTGCCAACAGGGACGTTGTAGAGCGCCCTCTGGTGGACAAACTATGCAACGCCAACACTCAGAACATGGTTGAAGGGGGTTTTGTCCGTTTTTATTTTTCGCTTCCCTGGCGAGTAATCTCCCCCTTGCATTCGTCACGGTGCCAATAGGCGTAAGAGGGCGAAATGCGGAGGTATGTCCCTCTTTGGCTAATGTATTTTAAAGATGGAGGCGCTACATGGCTGCCGTCATTCAAGTGAGTCGCTCGTATGTATTCTGAATGGCAGATTCTACGCTTACGAGAACACTTTGATTAGTTGGTGGAAGTAATTACACATGAATGAGCACTTATTTGTGAAAGAACAAAGTTTTTTTTGCTAAGAATCAACTAAACAAATTACACAATGTAGGTTTAAGCCCAGTTCAGACCAAAGATTCACAACTACTTGCAACCGTCGGTCTGCAACGTTCTGAAACCTGCCAGTTCACACCAACTTCAGACTTTCAGGCGTTTTGGACATATACATAATATTTGTTGCATCTAAATATGAATGTGGATAACGTTAGTGATAGTGAGATGCTTGCTACAGTTGCATTTCTAGTGATGAAACGGCGAAAACAACGTTTTATTTCTCTGACTCACTGCTTTTCCCCAGGCACTTCCTTTTTGCAGTCATTCGACCGGGCGTGCTGCAGACAGCAAAAAAAGTTATTTTACCACACACATATGGTCCACCCACAGGTGTTTTCACTGATAGTATTTTGGCCAGTTGGAACTTTGAGACATGAAAGGTTGGTCTAAACAGTCAGAATCAAACCTGATTCACGATAACGTCTCTGGGAAAACTGCAATTAAACTCAGGGGAGGCTTTAGGTTTCAACCACCAGTATCAGTATTTAATGATATCATATTTCATTGCTGTGTGTAGTAAAAAAAAAAAAAATCTCCTCTTTCCTCTCGCCTCCCTCTACAGGGAGTTTTGGGTCAGCCACAGAACAGCATCCCGGAGCGATGAGAGACTCAACATCTTGCTCCAGGACACTTCAGCAGCAGGGATGCTTGCCAATACAGGGTCTTGAACCTCAGTCTTTAATTATGTTCTACCCTCAAACCCTTCTCTTTGCCGTATTTCTCTAATGCCCCCCCACTGTGCTTCTGAAGTCGTTCAGCTGGCATTCTGCTGCTCCAACACAAAAGTTCCCGAAAGCTCCCAAAATCAGCAGCAGTGGTGGAAGAAGTATTCAGACCCTTTACTTGAGTAAAAGTACTAATAGCACACTGTAACAATACTCTTTTAGTATATAGTAATGTACTAAAGTATTAAAAGTAAAAGTACTCAATGTAGAAAAATCCTCACATTTGATTACATTCTAATAATATAATGTAATGTATATTTTATTAATCCCGCAAGGTAAAATTACAATGTTTTCACATTTCATGTTATTACACACATTACACACAGGCCTGAGTTACACACACACATGCTCAGTATGTATATATATATATATATATATATATATATATATATATATATATATATATATATATATATGCACTAATGGAGAGGAAAGGAGAGACCCATAAGCTTTGATAAGCTGGATATGATCAAAACAGTTCTGTCAATCAACTAAGTGTTTAATCTGCTAATCATTTCAGCTGGACTTGTAGGCCGTTATATTGTTGGTTAGTTCAATTTATTAAAAAAAATGTTTATAAATTACATGCGTTGTGTGTGCAAAAATCTTAATTTTTAAAGTAACTAGTAACTAAAGCTGTTAGATGAATGTAGTGGAGTAAAAAGTACAATTTTTCCCTCTGAAATGTAGCGGAGTAGAAGTAGAAAGTGGCACGAAAAGAAAATACTCAAAGTAAAGTACAAGTACCTCAAATTTGTACTTAAGTACAGTACTTAAGTACATGTACTTACTTACATTCCACCACTGATCAGCAGCATTACATGCAGCCAAAAGCAGCAAGGTGACTGTGGAAGGATCGTGTAAATGCGAAATGCAATGGGGGCAAGGTGGAGGGTGGGGGTGTGGCCTTGACCAACTGCCATGCTGCTTGTTTGACCATAGGCAGTCTGGGGGAACTCAAAATGAATGTTAAAAAAAACTCATAAAGTGAAATTTTCATGCCATTGGATCTTTAAAATAGAAGGAAAGAATGCAGACCTTTTTATGCTAAACTTCAATATTCCGCACATTGATAGCTGTGTTGTCATTCTGATTGAACATTAGGCTCTGAATCACATTCAGTCTCCTTTTAAACTGCTGTGTGGACAACATTTGGCCATAAGTTTACTTGAAACTGGAAGGGTCAGAAAGGAGTACTACTCAACTCACCCACTCGCTTTCCTCTCCACGCTTAACCGTTCTCTCACTCTGACTCAGGGTCTTTTTCTGACACTCTCCTTTCCACTTGATTCCATCTTTCCCCGTTTCCCCTCTCTTTCCCCAGTCCTCCCACTCTTTTCTTTCTCCCTTTCCTCCTCTTCCTTCATGTCTTCCTCTCTGGCGCCCGACTTTGGTTTTGAAGTGAAATGAGTGTGTTTGATGGGGAGCCGAATAGAAGAGGTGGAGGAGGGGAGGAGGAGGAGGAGAAGAGGGGGATTGTGGGAAGACGGCAGGTACTATATATAGCGGTGAGCGTGGGTAGGTACCATATTGACAGGAAAGACACATCCAAAGCAAGAGAAAGAGGGATAATGAGCCTGAGAGAGAGACAAATGCTGATATATTGGTGTGTGTGTGTGTGTGTGTGTGTGTGTGTGTGTGTGTGTGTGAGAGAGTGAGAAAGATCAATAATCAATACGTTATCAATGATATCAAGCCGGTTCAAGTAAACATGCTAATGTTAAAAGGTAAAAGCATATTCGTAGTGCCCCTATTAGAAAAAAGGGTCCGTGCGTCGGGCGCATGGTTCAGATTTTTAAGGCTGATATCAATACAAATATTTGGTGATTTAAATATTAGATATTCCGATATATCGGGCGATATATTTCTTTAAAAAAAATCCAGAAACGCGTAACAAAACAATAACATATTTCTCTAACATTAGTTATTTGTAGTTATTTATGAGTCCTCACTAAAATAATATGATATTGCAGTTTAAAAATAAACTTGTCACAACAGAACAGACGAAGATCAAAATATATTAAAGGTCTGATAAATAAAATGTATAAAAAAATACAAGCAAAGAGTGTTGCCAACAGGGACGTTGTAGAGCGCCCTCTGGTGGACAAACTATGCAACGCCAACACTCAGAACATGGTTGAAGGGGGTTTCGTCCGTTTTTATTTTATTTTCTAAATATTAATTTATCGGCCATTATAAATGCCGATACAGATAGTTTGGAAAATGCCTAATATCGGCCGATAACGTCGGCCCGCCGATATATCGGTCTGGCTCTAATAAAAGTCAGCCAACAGGCTGTTGCATATTACAGTAAATGCATACATACAGGTATGGCAGATGGATCAATGTGCCTTATTGTAAAATATGAGTGGGTTTTGTATCATTATATACAGATTTAACTGTATTGACTTTTGCATTAGTGTATGCTGCCTAGTTAATAGACATAGTGAGGGCAAATTCCCCACTCTCCTCTCCTCCTATAATCTCCTCTTCCCTCCATTATTTCTCTCTGTAAAGTGGTAATCCTCCCCTCCCCGGGCAGGACACCTTCACAGCACTCCTTTCCTCCTTCCTATTATGCTTCTTCTTCTCTTTCTCCTCTCATCTCTCGCTTCACCCCGTTCTCGGTTGCCATGCCTCATAGTCACCTCTAATTATTCCACATTCTTCCCTGCTTCTCTCTCTCTCTCTCTCTCTCTCTCTCTCTCTCTCTCTCTCTCTCTCTCTGCGCTTCCTCTTTCATCCCTTCATTTACTTCACTTCTCCTTGTCTCTCGGCCCAGTTCCATTCAATGAGACGTCATTTATACGGCAGCAGTAAATGTAACTTCAATGTACTCTGAGTGAAATGAATGTGAAAACAGCGGGAATAAATATAATAAATAAATCAGCAAGATCAATATTTTCAATGAGAGGGCTAAAAGGAAAAAAACGCTATAAACGTTAAGTGAAGAAAGTGAAGAGATAAATGTCATGGTAACAATAAAGCAAAGAACAATAACAGTTTCATGGGACTCTAAATGTGTGTGTGTGTGTGTGTGTGTGTGTGTGTGTGTGTGTGTGTTTCTCCCCCTCTGCCAGTCCAGTTATTGTTGTTTTGTTCTCAGAGGGGATAAGAAAAGAGGAACCGCTCTCAACTTTCCTGGCTTTAATTGCCTTCACAAAGTCCGCCTCCCTTCCTCGAGTGGAGCTCTGAAACATCAACTCACATTAAAAAAATATGAAGACACTTTAAAACAACCCAGGTTCCACTGTGAGGAGTTTAATTCCTCACCCTGGGGCTCAGGTTCACTGTGTTTTTGTCATCTGCAGTTCGACCGAAAACAACCAGGAGAACTGTTTGGGCCAAAAGTTACATCCTACAGTATGATGCATTTTGTCCCGGATTCAGCCTATGTAATTAAAGCTCCGTTGCGTAATGTTTTGAGTTGATTCTTAGCAAAAAAAAACTGTTGTTCTTTCACAAATATGTGCTCATTCATGTGTAACTACTTCCACCAACTAATCAAAGTGTTCTCGTAAGCGTAGAATCTGCCATTCAGGATCATTCAGAATACATAAGCGCGAGTCGCTCGTATGTGCGTGTGTATTCTATGATTCTGAATGGTTGCGACTCCATCTTTAAAATACATTAGCCAAAGAGGGACATACCTCCACCTTTCGCGCTTTTACACTCAGTGCCACTGTGACGAATGCCGGAGGAGATTACTCGCGACCGCCGGCAGATTTGAAAGCCTGTTGAAGATGGAGGATCACGCTGATACTTTACTAAGTTTGGGAAACTGATAGCTGATGTTAGCAATGAAATGGTACCAAAATAACATAAAACTAGTATTACACTGGAAGGAACACTCACGGACGAAGTCGTATTTCTTGGAATAATACGGCCACGGTAGGAGTTAAAACACCATCGAAATGGGAGGGGCTAGAAAGTAATATTCAGTTGGTTGTCATATACAATTTCACCGCTAGAGGGGAGAAATTCTTACACAATGTAGCTTTAAAGACCTACAATGTTTCACAGGAACAGACTAAACCAGTCCAACCAGGTTGTGCAAAATGCTGGTATCCATTTTCCCAGAGGAAACTTTATAGAGTTCAGTAATATGATGGTAAATATGGTGCAAAATGTGAGAGCTTGTGGAATACGATGTGAGAACTTGCAGAACAAAAAACCTGAACTTGTATGCTAAAATGTGCACATCTGGATTCTGAATGTGAAGTCACGGGACCTGGAGTTCACCGCCAGCGTTTCAGTTTGACTGTTAAAAAGCGTTTAGATAATTAAAAGGTATTTTATTTAGGTAAGTTAGCTAACGCTAGCTTGCTAATTCCACCAAGCTTCCATGCTACACAAATAAGCCGGCCAGAGCTGTCCCTCATTTGGCGATAGACACCCTGCTTTCCCCCGTTCTGTTGGCTCAGAGCTCCGCAGCCAAAGTCCACAGGTATTTCGTCCTCTTTCTTTTCTTTCTTTCTTTGGTTGGTTGGTTATATATTCTAGTCTGTTGACTATGTGTTGAGGGTGTCAGAAACGTTGATAAAAAGGGGTGGGTTGGATGTAATGTAATGGATGCTGACGTTGTTGTTGATTGTCATTGTTGATTATATTGCGTCAACTTTGTAGGCTGATATGGATTTTGCTATCCATGCACCATGTACTGGTATTTATTTGTCCTCGTACTGTTACGGTTGTGTTCCAGTTGGACTGTGTGTAGAACTTGTATGTATTTATGTATCTTGCATGTGTTTATCCGCACTGCACACCTTAGTTTTGCACCAAATGTATCGCCAAAAGTCTTGCAAAAGTTCGAGGAGTGGCAGATTCGAGAGGTTGTAATCAGAGTTCTGATGGAAAATGAACTCGAGTAAAAAAAAGTATACGAGTAAATGCTCCATTACAAGTTTGCAGCGGTCATTGTGTTCATGTAAATATCAATCTACACATTTGTGAATATTTTCTCTGTGACTTCACATTCAGAATACAGGCGTGTGAACATTTTCTACGAGTGCAAAAGTTCCGATTTTTTCTCACACACTCTCACATTTTGCACCATATTTACCTCCATACAGTAACATTCCTTCCTTATCCAGATTTGTGTCTGGTGAACGACCTGCTGTGCTGCGTTTCATTTCAAAGTATGCGCAATCGATGCATTCCTCCTATGGGGGGGGGACTGTAACACTTATTATCTAATCAATAACACCGTTCCCATGAAAGCTATTTCACAATCACTGATCACTGGAGATGAGAGCCTTGTCGGAGCAGTGTTGCATTAACTTTATTTATGGATGAATAAATAAAGGGAGTGTATCACTCTGTTCAAGCAAACCACAAGGGCCATACTGGGGCGGTGACATTAGCTCTGGGGGCCCAGAACCGCCAAGTGTAGCTGGACAATGCATTCTCATGAGCTTCGTTCGTATGATGTAAACTTATGCACATCAATTTGTAAGATTTGAATGTCCCGGACAGTAGTTATCTGTCCGTGAATCTGGGGGGGGGGGGAGTCTTTGGCAGTCAAGCTCAAATATCAACAATCTTTGTGCAGAATCACTTACTGCACCTTTAAGTTTAGCGATCCTTACAGTGACATTTAGCCTAGAAAAAAGGTAACTGTGAGCCGGGTACAGGGCAACGCGAGATGACGGTCCTTTCAGGATTACGTTTAGCTGACAAAACGTGAGCGTAAACTAGGTTTTCACTTCAGAATCAAATCCTGCCTTTCGTTCAAATCTCGAAAGAGACTGGTCACTGCCACTTTTTGTCAGTACTTGACTATGGTGATGTTTTATACGTGCATGCTTCGACTCAGAGTTTACATGCACTGGGCATGGTATACCATGGAGCTCTGAGGTTCATCACTGGTTTTAAAGCCCTCACTTCCCATTGTGAACTGTATGAATGTGTTGGATGGTTGGATGGCTTTCTTTGTCAACACGTAAACTTAAACACTGGCATATCTTCATTTACAAGGTTATTTAAGGGTCTACTTCCATCCTACCATCTGACCTATATCAGTGTAAATAGTACCGGGACTTACAATCTTCATTCCCAGGATCTGTTCCTTCTGTCTGTTTCAAAGGTTAGGTTAGGTTGCTGCTCCCTCTACCTGGAACAACTTCCAGAAATCCATGAAACTTAATGAGCTGCTCTCATTGGTTGCTTTTGAGAGGATGTTAATTGACAAAAGTGCTCAAATTATGCTTTTTGGCTTTTTCCCTTACCTTTATTGTGTAATATATCTTTTATTGTGCACGTTATAGGTTTACAAAGTGAAAAAGCCCAAAGTCCACCCCAAAGGGACTTACATCTCCAACAGAAAACACTGTTCACAAACTGCTCCAAACAGCTCTATTGTAGTCCAGCCTTTACTTCAGAGACAAACGTGGTCACTTTGGAACACATTATAATGCTCGCCTAGCTGCTAGCGTGGAGCACCCTCATGCTCTGCTTCTGACTGGCTAGTAGTCCTTACCTAGCTACTGAGCGTGTGCGACTCCCAACAAAGATGGAACAGAAGTGCGATGTCTCACTCTGTAGCTAAAACAGAGAGCTCAACACACAGGGTGAAAAGAGGAGCTGCAGCAATGTGCAGTACAACAAAAATATGGTGTTTTTGAAAATTAAACCATGTAAACCTATTCTGATACAACCTCTAAATACAATTATGAACCTGAAAATGAGCATAATATGAGCACTTTAATTCATTTAAAGGGTTTTTCTTGACTTTGAAATATTTGCTTATTCAGTTGTTTTATGTTTTTAATGTTTTTGTGTACTTTGTGTATATGTGTGGTTGTACTGCTG
The DNA here is from genome assembly GCF_031162955.1 of Sander vitreus. Lineage (NCBI taxonomy): Eukaryota > Metazoa > Chordata > Actinopteri > Perciformes > Percidae > Sander > Sander vitreus. Next base: position 30,560,656 of record NC_135864.1, on the reverse strand, counting down.
CCTGTCTTGTCCAGAACACTCATTTTGAATCCGTTCATGCCACTTTCTACTTCTACTCCGTTATATTTCAGAGAGAAATATTGTACTTTTTACTCCACTACATTTATCTGACAACTTTAGTTACTGGTTACTTTCCACATTCAGATATTTGCACACAAAACATATTTTTTGGGGGCATTTTTAGTCCTTTCATTTGACAGGACAGCTGAAGACATTAAAGGGGAGAGAGAGAGGGGGGGAACGGCATGCAGCAAAGGGCTGCAGGTCAGAGTCGCTGCATCGAGCAGTAAACCTCTGTATATGGGCGTCCGCTCTACCAACTGAGCTATCCGGGCGCCCACATATGTGGATCATATGTGTGTTTTATTATAAATTAAACTACTTTACAATATAACGGCCTACAAGTCCAGCTGAAATGATAAGCCGATTAAACACTTAGTTGATTGAACTGCTTGGATCCGGTCTCTAAAATGGGAGGATTTTTCTGCTTCGAGTACTTTTTCTTTTAATACTTTAAGTACATTTTCATGATGAGACTTACAAACTTTTATTTAACCCTCAGGAGTCTTGGGCTATTTTGACCGTTTTTGATTTTGCCTTTATATATGACATAAACACGTTTACCATACCAATGTTTGATATCTTTTTTCTTCAGCACAACATCACCTATATGACCTGACACTTTGACGTACTGTATAAACATACCGGACCCCAAAAACACACAAAAAAAAACTAAATCTGCTTAGAAAAATTATAGCTTTTTTACTATAAAAAAAACACAAACATGCATTTTAAAAGGTTTAAAATGTAAACACAAGTTGCAAATGTCAACATATAAAAGGTAAAGTTCAGATATAATCAAGCTATATACAAAATAAAGCGGATGTAGCCGTAGGTTTTTTTTTTTTCTTTTTAGCTTTTTTTCCTGGTTAAATAAATAATAAATAATAAAACACTCAGTGTGTCCTGTGTTTTCGCCGTGACGCAAATTCACTCCCTGGCTTGAAAGCCCTGTGTTTAATGATCCACCCCGAACATCCTCCCTACGCGGACCAGGGCGTATAAATAAATAAATAGCAATAAATACGTGGAATACATACGAACGATTGCTTTTCGTAGCCATATGTACGAATGGTTCATGAGAACAGCCTGAGCTGGACAGACATGAGCGTCTTGTAGCAAAACGGGTTTGTTGCTGGCTTTTATGTTCAACTCTCTTAGACTTTTTCCACGTGCCCAGCATATGGTGGCCTTTGATTGCTCTGTCATAGAGAGCATATTGACGTACTGCATCACAGTGCGGTATGCAAGCTGCACTGTGGCACAGAAAAAAAAGTCACTGCAAAGGGTCATCCGGTCTGCAGAAAAGATCATTGGCTGCTCGCTGCCCATGCTTGACAGCTTCGCCTCATCCCGCTACCTCAGCAGAGCAAAAAACATAATCAAGGAACCCTCTCATCCAGGCCACGAACACTTTCAGTTACTCCCCCCCCCCGCCTCCCAGGAAGGCGTTACAGGTCCGTCAGAACCCGCACATCCAGGTTCAGAGACAGCTTTTTCCCCACAGCCATCACAACTCTAAACATTCAATTACAGAAATAGGACTTCATCATGCTGAATGATTATCTTGCCTGTTTTGCACTGCATTTGCACTTTTCCAGTACTGTTAATCTTTTTAAAAACAAAAAAAGTTTTTTTGGTGTGAAAGTACGGCATGAGTAAGTGTATGAATGTATACTACTATGCACTAGAAGCACCTGTCCCATTATGTGTATGTGAGGGTATGGTTTGTGGAAGGGTATGGCGTGTGCGTATGAATGTATACTTCTAGGCACCAGAAGGAGTAGCACTTCAATTTCGTTGTGACAATGTTTTACAATGACAAATAAATGATTCTGATGATGCCAGCTTCAGCTGCGCCAGGTCATGCTGTCAGCTGTGATCCCAGGCATTTAGACTGTTCCCTGACACAACAGGGGATTCCTGCACTCACCTGCAATGTTCAATGTGCGAGATTTCGCAAATGAAACTCGAGATATCGCAAAAGTATAGTCAGTGTTTGTCCCCAGTACCTGTGTTTTTTTTTTTTTCTCCATGTCAACACAGAGACCCAGGATAAGAACTCGTATTTTTCCATTTCACTGTGTCTGTAAGGTTTGAGGAGCTCTGTCATCATGGATGGAATAAAATAATAAACACGTGGTTAAGTCCAATGCTGTGTTGACCCATCCATCTACCCAGAGCTCGTCCCTATTGCTCCTGTCATAGTTCCTACAGCTACTAGAGGGCTTAGACATTTGAACATAAACATGTGTTGCTTTGGGGAACTTGCAGCGGCAGGGCTAGAAGGGGGGCACAGGGGGCACGGGGTGGCACTGGGCCCCCTTGAAATATGATTCCCCCCCCCCAGAGTGTGGTATTAGTACTTTAACTTAAAGTGCTGATATTATGCTCATTTTCAGGTTCATAATTGTATTTAGAGGTTATATCAGAATAGGTTTACATGGTTTAATTTTCAAAAAAACACCATATTTTTGTTGTGCTGCACATTGCTGCAGCTCCTCTTTTCACCCTGTGTGTTGAGCTCTCTGTTTTAGCTACAGAGTGAGGCATCACACTTCTGTTCCATCTTTGTTGGGAGTCGCACATGTGCAGTAGCTAGGTAAGCACTGCTAGCTAATCAGAAGCAGAGTATGAGGGCGTGCAACGCTAGCAGCTAGGCGAGCATTATAACGTGTGTTACAAAGTGATGCACGTTTGTCTCTGAAGTAAAGGCTGGACTACAATAGAGCTGTTTGGAGCAGTTTGTGAACAGTGTTTTCTTTTGGAGATGGTAAGTCCATTTGGGGTGGACTTTGGGCTTTTTCACTTTGGAAGCCTATTACATGCACAAAAAAGATATACAGTATAACACTATAAAGGTAAGGGAAAACACCAAAAAGCATAATATGAGCACTTTAAGTAAAGGATCTGGATACTTCCTCCACCACTGCATGTAGTTGACACACAAGTGCATGTTATTGAGGTTCTCTTTACCAATTTATCGGCCTCCTTCCTGCACAAAAACTCCCCGAGCTGTTGCAATAAAAAATAATAGCTGCTTGTTAAGACCCTGGAGCTACGCTGACTGTGTTCACACACCAGCAGGAAGAACGGGAATGCAAAAGACAATCTGGCCACCTTTGGCACAAGGATGCAGACCTCATTTGAACAGCTTTGTGTTCTCATCCTGGTCAAACAGAAGAATGTGTTCTTTTTTTTCTAACGGCTGAAGCCTGTTGAGAAGAAAGTGTCCTCAGTCAGAGGGAGGTTTAATAAAAAGCATTACCCTAGAGCAAGCGTCTGCGTCACAACCCCACGAGCAGCAGACAGACACACACTGACACACACACACACACACACACACACACACAAACACACACACACACACACACACCCTTCAGGTACAGTGTGTTATTTATCAAAGCAGACAATCCAACCAGTAGAGGTAGTATAACACTCCTCTTCAGCTTAGCACACGGGCAGAAAGCAACAGTGCCTCATACCTTCAGATATGCTCCACTTGGAAGCAGAAAAAAACACACAGACATGCACACACTCGCTCAAAAAAAACAACAAAGTAGGTCTAGGCCAGGTCAGGTCGGAGCAGCAAAGCAAAGCTAATGGATGCAGACAATAGGTGTGTGTGTATGAGAATGTTTCTGTGTGTGTGTGTGTGTGTGTGTGTGTGTGTGTGTGTGTGTGTGTGTGTGTGTGTGTGTGTGTGCGTGCCATATGTAGACAGACTGAGTGTGTGTGTGTGTGTGTGTGCATCGCTTAGGGCCATGTGTGACCCTGACCTCAACCACTTGCATGACCTCAGTATGTGCGTAGCTACTGTGGCCTGATGGTGCAATCACGTGTGTGTGTGTGTGTTTGTGTGTGTGTGTGTGTGTGTGTGTAGAACACTTCAAGAAGACCTAGCATTTCCTGTCTAAGCTACACTGGATAGCATTGTGAGCTAAATACTGTCTCACCGATTCATTTGTCAAATTATGCACTGTTTTTGTTATACGTGGCAGTCTGGGCTACCTTCACAGATATGTGTGAATTAATATACACGCAACGTACTGGTCTGTCTCATCTTTTTCCATCAAATTCCATTTCGAAAATATGGTTTTCTTTATTGTTAAGCAGCATTTTGCAAGCTTTAAGCAAGAGTTTAGATCTTGTTTTGCACAGATGTACTGTATTAGCAATACTAACTGCTATTTCTAAATTGAGAAATAAATGGGAGGAAAAGAGAAAGCAGGAAAAAGATAAGAAAGAGATTAAGAGATGGAAAGGAGAAGGAAGACATCAGTGTGTTTTAGAAAGATGTGGAGCGGCCCACTTCATTTGGAATCCAAAGGAAACGGGTATGAGATGCGCATAAACAACCAGTACACAGACAGTGCTCCATCATGCACCCTAATCCATTAGAGCACCCACACATTTTTTGCTACATGTTTCATTTCATTCATTTGAAGCTGATGGAGTACTGCAGCTGACAGGGATACTTTGAACATGTACTGATACCTGCTTCCACTGTGTGTGTATGTGTTCCTTTATACTGAATGTGTGTATGGTAAAGCACTGAAATACACAATAGTGCTTTAGAAGGTCCCATATTGTAAAAAGTGAGATTTCCATGTCTTTTTTACTATGAAGCAGGTCGAGGTGCTATATACTGTAAATACTCAATCCACTCAATCCACAGAAAAATGCACCAGTCCGTATTTGCCTTTAAACGAGACGTAAGGACTTTACGGTTGTGATATCACAACTATACTATATATATAGGTAGAAAGTGCCGCCACAGTGCCGTTACAGTCATTCCCCAGCTGCAATGACGGTGCAGAGATGCAGGGTGGAGATGCAGAAGACCTGGAAACGCTGGCCAATCAGAGCAGACTGGGCATTTTCGTGAGGGGGGGCTTAAAGAGACAGGCGCTAAAACAAAGTGTTTCAGACGGAGGGTAGCCTCGCATTGCCAGACCTTCCTCCACAGCGCTGCGGAGGAGGGTCTTGCTAGTCCACACACACTGCAGCTGAAAGGGATACTTAGAACATGTACTGATACCTGCTTCAAGTTGCAGCTACTTGAGTATTCCACTGTGTGTATGTGTTCCTTTATACTGTATGTGTGTATGGTAAAGTACATTTAAATACAGAATAGTGCTTTTGAAGGTCCCATATTGTAAAAACTGAGGTGCTATATAAATATCGTGAAAGTATCAAAACTTTCAATCCACAGAGGAATGCACACAGCCTGTTCCGTCAGGACTTCTGTACGGCTGTGAAGTCACAACAACTATACTACATATACAGTGCTAAGCATAAGTGAATACACTCATGCTAACGTTGACTAAAAAGAGGAATAAAAAATCATATTTTGGAAATTGATCTTAATGCCTTAATTTAAAAAAATGAGGAACAATCCAACCTTTAAGGACACCAATTTTCTTTGTGAATGAATAATGTATCGTAAATAAATAAATGTTCTTCCTTAAAATACAGGGGGCATAAGTAAGTACACCCCTATGTTAAATTCCCATAGAGGCAGGCAAATATTTATTTTTAAAGGCCAGTTATTTCATGGATTCAGGATACTATGCATGCTGATAAAGTTCCCTTGGCCTTTGGAATTAAAATAGCCCCCCCCCCCCCCACATCATCACATACCCTTCACCATACCTAGAGATTGGCATGGGGTACTTTCCATAAAATCATCTCTTAATGCAAATCAAACCAGCTATTAGGCTAACTGAAATAAAACTATGCCAATCTCTAGGTATGGTGAAGGGGATGTGATGATGTGGGGCTATTTGAATATTTTAATTAGATGAAAAGATGATTTTTTTTATTCCTCTTTTTAGTTAACTTTAGCATGGGTGTATTCACTTATGCTGAGCACTGTAGGTCATTCCCTGGCTGTAATGATAGTACAGAAACCATGACCAATCAGAGTAGGCCTTTACTTTGTAATGTTGTCTTTATGTGCGTCCTCTTCAGTCCAATTTGACCACCCTTGTGTCAGTTTTTGCATAGGCATTAATAATTAATAATTACCACACTATAAAAAGTCCTCAGTATTTGTCCTGACGTTAGGAATATCTTTGAGATGTTTTCTTGCAGCACCCTCAAAGGTGCTCTAAGCGGTGTCACGCGTTTTTTAGGCTACAACATTTTGTTGTCACATACAGAAAACATCTCCTCACTATCTGTTAACTGCCTGTCCCCTGAACACACTGTAAAAAAAAAGAAAACGCGTTTTCTGTAGACAGACAGATGCCACAAACGCCAACAAAAACAATCTGTGCCAACCTGCACCACCAAACATAACAAACAGTGTTCAAGCGTTCCAGCCAATAACCGACAAGAAGGATTTGGGGGTGGGGGTTGGGGGGGTAGTGCGCGGAAGCACGGAAGGGAGGGAGAGGGGACGGGATGAGGAGGAGGGAGGGGCGAGCTAGCCTCGTTTTGTTTGAAAACACTCCGAACATCAACAAGAAGTAACGTCACCCGACATCGCTTAGAGCACCTTTAAATATAATGCTAGTAAAGTTAGGAAACAGCCAGTTCTGTCAGTTATTCACGCTGTACGTTACATTATAAAACCGGTCAGATATTTGCTAAAAATTTAGGCGTAATGTGTTCACAAGCAGCAGATATCAATCTAACACAACGCAAAACATTATATTTCCTGTGCAGACAGGAAGGAAGAAGACAGAATAACATAGTCAGAGCACTCTCTTGTTGATAAAATGCATGAAGTAAACAGCATCCTCTCTTTCCTGTCCATTCCAGGGGAATTTTTAGAGCATTCTGTACCAAAATGTGTCACAGCTGCTGTCCAAGGTCCTGATTCTGACACCGCAAGAAATACAGGAGCTGTCCATGGTACTTAAGGGCAGGATTCCTTCTGTTTATGATGAGACACAATCCTAACAGAATAGGCATGATTTTATATTTTAAGCAGTGAGTTTTTGAAATTAATTGAAATGATCATTACCTTTTCTTTTCTTTTTTTTTCATTTTTACATTATTATTATTATTATTATTATTATTATTATTATTATTATTATTATTATTATTATTATCTATGCGCTGATTTGAATGTACTGGCCGACATATTGACTAAAAGACACTGATGGATCACATCTGTAACAAAAGCACAAGCCTATGTAGTGCAACAATGCAGGTGAAGCTAGAGGAAGAAGGAAGGAGATACTTGTTTTACAGAGCCCCTATAATGTTTTTTGTTTGTTTGTTTGTTTTGCCATTCAGGCACCATCATTGAAAGATTCTGGAGAAACATAATTTCCTGAATTTTGACAATTTTAGAGTTTTTTTTTCAAATCTGTGCACAGTGTACAACATTCTACATGGCTAGGCTCCCACCTGTTTACATGATTTTGTCTATCTCCGCTCTGTTAGCTCTGTAAGATCCGCCAGAATAGCCTCCATACATAACTGGTACAATGCATCAAAATGGCAACATTTAGCCTATGTTAAAAATTGTACATGGTCCTTAACAAATAAAATGAATAATTAAATACATTTATATTTCCCATCTTTTAGTGTGCTATATAGTTTCTGTTGTATGTAATAGATGTATGAAGTACGAAAAAAAAGCATTTCACTCCAAATGGAGCTTTCTCTCCCACAGACAGCATTGTTTCTCAACTGCCTTAAAACGCCTCGCCCACATTCCTGTTTGAAATTCCTCAACTAGTGATGTCACTGATTGAGAAAGCCAGTCCAGTTTTTCATATGTGCTGCCCATAGTTGCTGCCTGAGCAAGCACAGCCCCGTCCAGGGGCTTGTTTGAATTTGGTTGACCAATCACAACAGAGTGGGCCAGCTGGCCAATCAGAGCAGACTGGGCTTTTCAGGAAGGCGGGCCAAGAGTTCAGACAGAGTGTTTCAGGCAGAGGAGCTGCAGCAATGGGCAGTATGAGAAATATGATATGTTTTTTGAACATCAAAGCATGTAAACCTATTCTAGTAGACCCCGAGAGTACAAATATGATACTGAAAATGGGTATAATAGGGGCTCTTTGAAAATATCAGTCTAGCACTATCTTGGTTTGCAAATCTGGCACTTTTTAAAAGAATAATCCGGCGATTTATCACTGCCATTCCATAATGTTAGTGCACAAGGGACAGATTGACACAGGAATGATCTGAATCCATGCAGAGGCTGAGATATCCTATATCGTTCCAAAATTCAAGATCCTACACTTTCCATAATGCAATTTAATAGTGTCTTTTCATTAGACCCTTCCTACCTGGTACATGGCCATGTCTTTCAAACATGAGTGGAGGTCTCTTCTGAGTTTTACACCAGTCTGTTTTGTTATAGTCAAATAAAATCACATCAAAGTAGCAGAACTGTGACTGTGAGTAGGGTTTCCTGTGTTGCAGTCAGTCTTCCCTGCATACGGAGTAATCCTAACGTTGAATAGCATGTTTTACTGCCCCCAGATGCCGCAAGAGCACATCTTAAGAAAGACATCAGAGATGAGTGTTACGTATACAATGTATATATATTCAGACGTTATCGAGGCTGAACAGACTGTCGTAAAGATGTAGAACATTTAGTGGGTAGTTCAACATGGCAGAGAGACACAGTTACAGAGTGAAAGAGAGAGAGAGAGGGGGAGAGAAATAGAGGAACACAGAACAGATACAAAGCTGTGAGTCATGTGAGAAAGAAAGAAAGAGTCTCCAAAGGCTGTTAAAATAGAAAACCAGCTAAATGCGTTGATTACATAAATAAGCTCGGAAAATTGAGAAGAAAACACAAGGAGAGAGGGAGAGGGAGGAAATGAAGGCCCAGAGGGAAGGACAGCGCCACGGATAGAAGAAAGGAAGCGAGAGAGAAGGAGAGAGAGAGAGAGAGAGAGAGAGAAGTGGGTAAATTCATTTTGAGGTTTTGAAATTAAAACAGCTAAATGATCCGATTATCTAAACAAACAAACCAAGCGATTTGAGTTGGACACCAGCGGATTCAAAGAGAGACATGGAAATAGAGGAGGAGGAGGAAGAGGAGGAAGCAAGAAATTAAGAACAGCAAAGTGAGCCCGATGTTCCTAAACAAGCTCAGAGATTTGCGATGCTAATCATTGCGGGCGAGGTTTGCACGCCACTACAATCATCTGAAACTAATCGCTGATGCACTGACATAAACAGGCCAACAAACTTAGTGGCTCAACAGCAATGCTCAGGATCTCTCTCACAACACACACACACACACACACACACACACACATGAATGAAGACACTCGGCATGCTATTTCCTCAGTTACACACTGGTTCACAAGCGTGCCTTTGAGCAAGACTTGAGGCTGCCAATCCAAGCAAAGCCCTCAACTAATACTCCCATGAAGCTCTGCGAATTCAAACACACCATCAGGGTTGAAGGCTTTATGTGAAAGCAACCATAAATCAATTCCAGGAAAATAAACAGGCTTGGAGATTTTGTCTCGGACAAAAGGGCCATTATGTGTGGAGTTCCCCAAGGTTCAATTCTTGGACCATTATTGTTTAATCTCTACATGCTCCCACTTGCACGTTATAAAGAAACACAACATAAATTACCATAACTATGCAGATGATTCACAGCTACACATATCCTTAACTCCTGATGACATGCATCCCATACACTCCCTAATAAATTGTATCTGTGATATCAACATGTGGATGTCAGAGAACTTCTTACAACTAAACAAGGATAAAACTGAAATACTTATGTTTGGTGCTAAGGCTCAGAGAAAGAAAATTGTGGCCTATCTCAGTTCTCTGTCTCTAGAGAGCAAAAGCGAAGCTAGAAATCTGGGTGTTATATTAGACAGTGATTTAAATTTTCAAAGGAAGATTCTCAAAAATTGATACACGCATTTATAACAAGTAGATTAGATTACTGTAACGGTCTTTTCACCGGCAGTCCGAAATCAACTGTGCAGCGATTACAATTCATTCAAAATGCGGCTGCACGCGTTCTGACTGGAACAAAGAAGTTTGAACATATTACACCTGTCCTTAGACTTTTACACTGGCTCTCAGTAAATGCTAGAATTGATTTTAAGATTCTGCTCCTAGTATATAAAGCTCCCAATGGCCTTGCACCTCAGTATATTAGAGACATGCTCATTATATATGAACCAGCAAGAACCCTCAGATCCACAGCCAGTGGTCTTTTAACCATCCCTCGCTGTAACTCCAGAGCAGGGGAGGCTGCTTTTTGTGTCTATGCCCCAAAGATATGGAACACCCTGCCAGTGGAACTGAACACTTTTAAAAAAAGGATAAAAACCTTTCTTTTTACGAAAGTTTATGAATAACTGAGTTTGTTGCTGTTAAATGTTGATCTATTTTAAGTGTGTGTGTGTGTGTGTGTGTGTGCGTGTATATATTTTACTCTGTATAACTCTGTATGAAGTATTTTATTTATGTCGCTTTTGTACGAAGCACATTGTGTTATATTAACTTATATGAAATGTGCTATAGAAATAAAGTTTGATTTGATTTGATTAAATTTCAGACACGTGACCTGACTCAACCTTAGGGGGATCTGCCCATACAGTAGACCCCAAACTAGTCTGCATGCATACATGTTCTAAATTTACATTTCTCTACACATTTTTCTCTCTGTCTTAGGCTTAGAGCTCATGGCAATACATGGTTTGAGCACTAAACTCAAGGCCAAAGGCCACATTTGAATACACGCATTGGTCAGTATGTCCGGAGGCGTTGAAGCCTCGACAAAAAACACACACACACACACACACACTTTCTAAAACTCATCCATTAGCCGAGGGCTGCTGAAGCAATTTGCCCGAGGAAAAGAACAAGGATTTTAATTAGGTGTGGCTTTGATGAAGAAAACAACCTAAACTATTCAAAACAGCACGTGTGTGTATATGCATTTGTAAATTGATGATTTTAAACAGAATGCTGCCGGGATGGGCAGTGGTGGAAAAAGAATTGAGATGTTTTACAAGTACATATACTTGTCCTATATTCCCACAGCCCAATGGTCCCACAGCCCTATGTTCCCACAGCCCAATGGTCCCACAGCCCTATATTCCCACAGCCCAATGGTCCCACAGCCCAATGGTCCCACAGCCCAATGGTCCCACAGCCAAATGGTCCCACAGCCCTATGTTCACACAGCCCAATGGTCCAACAGCCCTATGTTCCCACAGCCCTATGTTCCCACATTTCTAAGATTTTTCTTAAAATTAGGCCCTATGTCCCCACATTTCTAGGACATTTTCAAAATTAGGTCTTGTGTTCCTACATTACCGTTCAATTTAAGCCCTATCCTCCCACAACATTTTTAGGGTTAGGGGGATACAATCTGATACAAATTTATGAAAAAGGAAATGTGGGAACATAGGGCTGTGGGAACATAGTCATTGTGAGTGAACATATGAAATTATGTGTGTAGATACATTAAAAATACTGAACATTTTCTGCTAGGCCTTTATAAAATTCTCCTAGTTAGTAAACTTCTGATGAAGTTCCAACAAAACTTCCAAAAGTCAACATGTAAGCAGCATTATAATGTTTTCAAGGTGGAGTTTTTTAATAAGGCTACTTTGTAAGTACTGTTTAGTAGTTTAAACTATATCATATTTTCGTATTTTAAAGGCAGGGTTGGTAACTGTTTCCAATAAACACTTTTTTATATATATTGTTTGAAATGTTTTTTACACCCTGACAGCAATAAATAACTTATGGTCTCTGAAAAAGGAGTGGAAAAGATCCGTCATCTGTAGCTGCTGTAATCCTGTGAAAAACACCGACCAATCACTGCCTCGCGGTCCGTTTGGATTTTTTCCGACAATAAAATGATACTTTTTAAAACCTAAACAGTGCCTGAACAGATACTTTAAAAAACGATGTAATAAATAAAGGAGAGCACAAAACGACAGTTCCCGACATTAAAGAACAGCTTGTTTATTGCTAAGGCCATATGGTCAAATTTGATGATTTATTAAAAATTTGATACTAAACTAAATTGCTGTTAAACAACAAAAACAACCACTATATGGGAAAAAAGTATTTTACAACAATTTAGGCTTACCAGTTTCAGGTAAATGCACCATTAACCCTTCTGTGTTTTGCAGGCAGTGGCCATAGTGCAACTAGTTTGTGTATTTAGCTGCATACTGTTGTATGTCCCGTTGTTGTAATGCTCTGCTACCAAACCCTACACTTTTCTCCGCTCTATTCTGAAGCAGCGGTGGGGTTAGATGGAGCCCCAAGTAGATGCTACTTTCAAATCTTGCTAGCTCTTCAACATTACCAACCCTGCCTATAAAAGCTGATGAAGTAGTTTGTAGGAAAATTGAAATCTTTAAAAAGTAACTAGTTACTAATGACTCAGATACATGTAAAAAGTACAATATTTGGCTATAAAGGCAAAGTACAAGTACCCCAGTATCGCACAGCACTGGAGAAAATGTACTTAGTTACATTCTACCACTGAAGATGGGAGGCTTCGTATGGAAGAAATTAGGGCCCAAATGTATCAAGCTTTCTCACAATGACTCCCAGTTTAATAGAAAGATAGGAATGATGCTCCTTCCTCAGAGCAGGCTTTCAAAGATATTTGCTTCACTCACTTTCAGCAAGGACACAGAGTACTCATTGAGGAGAGTGGGCTCAACTGTAAATTAAAAACTACTAGGTGTAGTTGTACTGACAGTTGTGATTCGGCTGTATATGCTGCATTAAGTTAAGTTAAGAGTTGATAAAACACTTTTTTCCTAGTTCTTAAAGTAAGACCATTCTTGGGCCAGTTAGGACTGACTTCCAACTCTGACATCCTTGCTAAATACAGACCCAGGACTTAAAACACTTTGTTTGTCGGTATTCACGAAACATGTGATTTTGCACTTGACCGTACATTTGTGCTTTCACAGTCTGTGTATGTGCGTTTGCTTCTTTAAACTTGTGTCTGGCATCTGCAACTTTTTTTTTAACTTGCTCTATTTGGAAGGGGGTCTGCTCTCTGCTTGCATATTAAATCATTTGTGAAAGAACAGCTTGTACTCTGTCTGTGTGGCCGCTAATAATTTGATAAGGGTAAGGGCATATCTACCTTTGTGGTTCTAAGTGTAGGCACGCAGATGTGTGTGCCCTCCTCCCTGGCTGGTTTTCCCTGACAGCCAAAAACACCTTTTGTGAATAAAACATCAGGTATAAAGCCTTGGTATATAATCCAATCTGACGGCCCCAACAGCCAGGTAACGTTTGGGCTTCAGACTGCTGCTGATGGGGTTGTGCAGGGTGTACAAAGAGTATACGAAGTGTGTGATCGCAGATCTTTTTTACATACTAATCGACCTTTACTTGAACCCCTGAAAGCAACTGTTTCAATCATAGCTTAGCAATTGTAACTAGGCACGGCAAACCTGACAAACTTTGGATTTCTGAATACTAAATACTCGCTATTTGATTACTTTGGTGGACGGTGTCTTTTTTAAGCCTTTCCAAAAACAAGGCAAAGGGATAAAGCCTGGATTAAACACTGTGTTTATCTGCTCAAACATAAGACGAAAACATTAGCATGCTAAGGTAACTAGCTTACTACCTACAACCTAATCCAGCGTTAATGTCATAAGATACATTTTGTGAGGTTAAAGGTTACAGTTTAAAGGGTAATTTAGTTTTGTTTTTTTTACCTTTTAACCTATTTTCTTATGTATTTGTGTGAAAGTGACTGATGGGAACAACAATCTTTGAAATTGGTCCAGTATTAAGCGAGGGACGCGGCAGCCACAGAACGAGCTGCAATGTAACCCTACAGGGCAAATGTGCATCATTAATTTCTAAACTAAAAGTTCTGTTTTTGCCACTGAAAGGCTTAGATTATTATTCTAAGTGTAAGATATAGGCCTTTTTAAAACCTCTTTAAGTGCTTTCTGTTTAACCACAGTGCTTTCTGTTTAACAGCTCTGAGGTCGCTAGAGCTAAACCCACCAGACTCCACTTAAAAAAAAACAATACCTTTAGCGTGTATAGCGGCAACATATTTTCACATGTAAATCGGTAAAATATGTGTTGATTTCAAAAGGAAAAGTGGAAAGACGACCCAGAATGGATTTTCATAGTTTTATTTTGTTTCTGTCAACTTTGAATGAAGTGTATTTTACGATTCTAAAATTACTGTTTATGTACATGGAGACTGGTGGCTTTAGCAAACGCAATTTCACAGATGTTTTTATGTTTGAAAAAAGGTTCTTAATCTTTAAGGAAGCTGGAAAAAAAATCAACGTTAGCTCCAAATGAATAGCTTGTGTAAACAATTATAGCATAAATGACTCTGCATTTTGAGTTGTAAATCACTGTTATATGAACTGTATATGTGACTGTCGTTTGGCATAAGGTTGGCATTACTTAATATTAGCAACAGAGTCCTCTAGAACATCAGTGGGATGTATTGTGAGCGTTTCCCACAGAGAAAACCTCATATTCCGCTATATCTTGCACAGGCTAATCTGTTTACATTTGAACTTTCATATCCCAGTTATACATAAACCACCAAATATTATTACCATGCAAACAAGGCTTAAACAGCGGGTGAAAACAAACAGTAAATGGGATGAGTTGTAAACATGCTTCAGTATTAAAATAACTATTTTCCATCTATCTTGTTCAGGTTTATCATAACTGGAATATGAATGTTCTTATTGGATGGGTGGAGGTGTGTTCAGATGCAGCTTTTTTTTTGGGTGTAAATAATCTACCCTTGACTTTGAGACTGAGTGCAGTCAGTGGGATCAATCCCTGTGAACTAGGGCGGCACAAAGTATCATTTTTTTCTACCTTCATCACAATATCAACTGTCGCAATAAACACATTGCGAAAGGCTGCGACATATCACGAAAGGCATTTAGAGATTTTTGTGTTGGTTGAAAGAAAATATCAGTAGAAAACTGCACTTTATAATGTAATTTTTGGGGTTTTCAGTGAGCAGAGTTGATTGAGTAGCGTGAGTTGTATCTGAGAGTAGCTGCTGGATAGCTGGACGGCGCCGTGAACTACGACTCAATTCGATATCAACATTTCTTTCTCGGAGGAATATATGGCGAGAAGAAGAGAGATTGAGAAGGAGCGAACAAAGACCCGGATTTACATTGGGGAATCGATCCAAAGGTGGCGAGAACCCCGCCGGCAGAAGGGCTTCCAGTCCGATGCACAGGTGGCTAAGTTGTTACTGGACAGGTAGGTAAAGTCAAGATTGGTTGTTGTAAATGCATGCACACTTGAGCCCTCGTGCCAATTAAAAAGTCAGTTATTTTCCAACGTTATCCCATGAGAGCGAACCTACAAAGTTGTGGTAACTAGACTGGTTGTACTGGCTAAGGTAGTTATTATCGAGCTAGGTTACTAGCAGCTAGCAGCTAGCTTTGAAGTGCATCCAACGTTAATGACAGTTACGGAAACATTGGGGGAGGGGCCAGTTTGCTCTGTTTTGTTTGGTATTTACTTGGAACGTCAACAGAAGTGACGTCATGCAGGAACTCATAGTGCACCTTTGAATCTGTTTATTTATCGCAAGGAATATAACTATTGTGATATTCAACAAAGTTATAGCAAATCACATATTTCTCTCATATCGTGAACTTAAACTTTGTACCGTTTTTTTTAACTAGGGCAGGCCATCTTTGCGTGTGTGGCTTTTCCTTGACAGCTAAGAACACCTTTAATGAATAAAACATCATTTGTGATGCTTCACGACATAATCTCATCTGAAGGTCCTGACCACGAGTAACACTGCTATTCTCTGCTGATGGACTGTTTGATTACGACAGTTTGTTATTATTACCGTGTGGGGGTGTGGGTCTGTCTAGTCAAATAAGACTACAAGAGCCACTCCAAAATCAAAATGGACCAGGAGGTTATAAAGTGTGTTCGCATAGAAGACAACTGATCATTATAATGTTTCTGGTTTTCTGGTTCCTTTATTTTATTTCGAGCAAAAAAATGTAATAAAATATGAAAATGAAATGTGTGTTGTAACATACAAAAGGAAAAACAATGTCTGTGAAGTGTATAAACAATGTGCAATATGTCCAATATTTCATCATGCTGTCATATCAAATCCCACAGCACTTGAAGACTTGAGCTTTAGAGTTTAGAGGTGAAATCGTGTCACGCTAACTGAAAGTCTTGTCATAAGACCCATTACAGTGCTGTAATTGGCTGTGTGTGTGTGTGTGTGTGTGTGTGTGTGTGTGTGTGTGTGTGTGTGTGTGTGCGCGCACTAAAAATACATGAACTCAGCATGACACTTTTGTCTTGTGTCACTCTCCTGGAAATAGCTTGCAGGGTGGGGTAAGGGGTAGGGGGTAGGGGTGGGGCGGGTTGATGTACGGAGCGGATGGATGGACGAATGAAGGGAGACAGAGACAGGGCGAGCATATAGAACACAAGATGTCACAGACAGAGAGAGAGAGAGAGAGAGAGAGAGAGAGAGAGAGAGAGAGAGCCTCTGGCCTGTTCTAGTTCTTCTTGTTTTTTGGTGGTTTAATGGATGCTGCAAAACACACACATGCACACACATGCCTATGCACACACACACACACACACACACACACACACACACACACACACGACAACTCATCTTACGTTGCAAACAACATCTGAAAGTGGCTCAGTATTTTGGGGCAACACATGCTGTGCCCTGACATGATTGTTAAATAGTAAACTACATCCCAGGTATAGTTAAAGGGTTCAGTCCACCCAAATTAAAATGAGTCCAGGGAACCACTTACAGCATCTGACCTGATGACCTCAGACTCCCGGTAGGAGTGTGACGCTGTATCATGTCAGATATATAAGAACCAGCTTGTCTGTGGGCTCTAAAAGGCTCTAAAAGAAAGGACCCAGAACTTTAAAACCAATTCTAAAAAAAATAAACTAGTGAAGTAACAAGTGAAGTAACGCTAAAACAGGTGGGATGTGAGCTCTCTTGCATGTGTGAGTTTTACAGCCTTTTGCCGCAGAGTTCTGAACAGCCTGGAGACGGTGAAGCTCTTTCTTGTTCTGACTAGTTAAAAGACTAGCTGCTGTTCTTGTGATGTTCTAATTTTATACAAAGGCTAGAATCTTATATCTCAGTCCAACTGTGCTTTCTCTGGGCGACCAACAGCAATTTAAAAAAATGTTGATTCAAAATAACTGGAATCCTGGGTATGCAGAATCGTCCAATATTAATATTGCTTTCTGGAGAGTGTGTGTATATCTTCAAAACTGGGGGAAAATAAACAGAAATCTGTGTTACTTGCTAATTTGGCTGAACCGAGGACCCCTTAACTGAAAGAGAGAGGGAGCAGCGACCCCCTACTACTAATATTGTATATAATTAAGTTGCATAATAAACTGGGCCTACAATAACGTGTGGGCTGCCTAAAGCCTTTATACATACCTTTTTTGCATAGAATACTAAGCTATTAAAATAGCCTAATAATTGTTGGCATGATTTTATGAATCTAGTTTTAAAGGTGCTGTAGGTAGGATTGTGAAGATCCAGGACTTAGCCAAAAAATTTGAACATCGACAACTTCTCAGTCCCTCCCCCCCTTTCCGCTAAAGCCCAAAACGGTCTCTTTAGCCCCTCCCCTCACAAGGGAGAATGTACCGGGGTCAGCCCTATGTTCCCACAGCCCAATGGTCCCAAAAGTTAACCTTTTGAAAAAGCAAAGCATTCAGGACTTAGCCAAAAAATGTGAACATCGACAACTTCTCAGTCCCTCCCCCCACAAGGGAGGAATAAATGCGTTTGCATGAGCAGTGATTGACATGCAGTTAGACACCCCCCGGCCCTGATTGGTGCATCTGAACAGGGAGCGATGGATTTTTGCAAATCGCACTACAGGCTGTAGGTGGAGCCAGAGGAGCCGGATGTTTTTTTAAATGACCTGCTTCATGTAGTTCTACTGGAACATAGGGGCAGTTTCAGCAAATATGACAGAAAGTTAGTTTTATAAGTCTTACCTACTGCACCTTTACTGTTAAACATACATGTGGCACAGTGACTCTGTGGATGGCTACCTTATTGACTACCTTACCTAAAGGCCAGTAAGCAGTAGGGATTTAAATTTGCTAATAATATGTCGGATTCATGTTAAAGCTATAGTGCGTAGTTTCTGTCGCCCCCATGAGGAATTCTAAGTAATGACGACAAAACTGTCGGCGCGTCCACATGATGAAGCTTTACATGATCATGCACAGTACACCAATACTTGGAATTGATGGTGGTGGTAAACATTCATGAAAAACGACAAGTTTGTGAACGGCCAACACAGATTTTGATAATGAACAACTAAACACTGGACCTTTAACAATAATTTGCAGGACCCCCTGCATTGACGTGAAGTCCGTGAGGACCCCCTAAGGGTCCCGGCCCCCCTGTTGAAGATCCCTGCTTTAAACCGGTGTAAGTTATAGAGAAATATGGAATTTTAAAGAAAACTAAGTAAAACTGGAACTGAATTTGATTTGCTGATGGTTTGCCTTGTGGTGACAAATGACAGAAGTTTCATTCATCACTGCATTGCCGGATTTAAAGGACTGCAAAGCAAGTATTTTCTACGATAAGATAAATGGTAGATGTGACATTTAGATGGCAGCGGACACGGATCTGTATCAACAACTGGCAGTAAATGTCACTCTTTCCCTTCTCGTACACATACAGCAACTTTCACCTGAAAATATAAATGGATGTTTTCTGCTCACTGCTCCTCTGCTGCTGAAATTAAACAGGAGTAGGGCTACACTTTCACCACTGAGTGGAATGCTCGCTGAGGTAGAGAATCGTAACAACACAGCAATTTGACTGACCTCGCTCCCACCTCCACCCACTGAAAGTTAACTTCCCCATGCATTCCTCACGGAGACGGAGAGTCTCGGTATTGGACAGAGCGATAGATAGCTCCATAAAGACGCAGAGATTTGCAGCTTGGACCCGTGTTTGTGTGTGTGTGTGTGGGTTTGATGTGATGGGACGGAGTTTATGAACCCATAAAGTCTTTCGGGATAAAAGTCTCGCACAACGCTGCGAGGTTAAACGACAAATAGAAAGAGAAAAAAGAAGAGCTATGAGGTTCATTTAAAAGACAGAGATGACAGAATAGGATGGAGTGTCTCTCTCTCTCTCTCTCTCTCTCTCTCTCTCTCTCTCTCTCTCACTGTAGAGGTTTCTGCTGCTGTTTCTACTCTGGTTAAAAGCATGTTCCTCCATCCCCTGCCTAAAAATCCTTATGTAAGTCCAATCTACCGTGCGTGCGTGCGTGTGTGTTCTTGTGTATTTCTATGCATGTGTTTCTGCTCACTGCAATTTATTTTTCAGTGCAGGCAGTATTTTTTCAGTACTGTCTTTTGTGTTTATTTGTTTCTGTGTGTGCAATAGAGGATGGATACTCATACAGATATTTAGAAATGATGTTCGGTTACGGGTCGGGTTCAGTCACATCAGCGCGATAAGGCATTGAACATTTTAAATTTAAAAAAGCTTATTACGTAGGTGCGCGCCTGTGTTAACGTGCGCTTGTTGCCCTGTGTGTGCCGATACGCTCATCTGTTGACATTTCCGAATGACTTCCTACAAACGTAGGAAGTCGTAATGTGTCATTAGTATGAGAAAAAAAACAAAATTGGGCTCAGGTCGGGCTCGGACATAAATATCTTAATGCCTGTCGGACACGGGCGGGGCTCGTTACTGCTCTGTCGGACGCAGGCGGGGCTCGGACAGAAAAACCAAAGCCATTTTGTGTAAGCCAAATATGCATACAATATTACACATTACGGCAGCATTATTAGATCTTGGTAGAAGCATGCTGCATGCTGATTGGCTCACTGATGAGATTTACTCCTTATGTATTGAAATTGGGTATTGAATGACGAGGCCTCTTTGCTTTTCTACTTCTTCCAGTGTGGCGTACTTTAGAGAGCTCCTAAAACTAAACTGTAAACATGGCTTCGTACAAAACTAAGAAAGAATGAAAGAAAGAGAGAAGAAAGAAAGAAATTAAGATTATTATTATTATTAAGATAAAGACATTAAACACAATATGATGATAGCTCATCACTTAGAGTTCACTTAACTCAACACAACTGCCAATTCCAATAAGTTGTGTGGTTGTAATAATGAAGGCGTTAGAAATGTAGCTCAGTGTAAATTCTGTCAGGGAGACTTCATTACGTTAACACTCTTCTCTTAAACTGATCGGCTGGTTTGTGGGAATTACGTTTGTGTAAACCAATCAGAATCGGGCACGTATGTTCAAGCCAGTCACAGCATGACAACCATGTTTTAAATCTGTTCTCTCCCCTGCTTCTGTCAGTTGTCTTTTCAGACGAGAGTGCGACTCGCCTCCTCCCCGTCTACCTCCAGGCATCTTCAACCACGGTGGTCTCGGTCTTCTTCCGGCTGACGGCTCCCTTTTGGCTTTTTGTCCGTTTCGGGTTTTTAGTCGCCACCACCAGTGTCAAGACTCCATCGGGGGATATATTTAGGTTTTTCTAAACTTCTAAAATATATATATACCTTTTTACGATGGAGTCTAATCTCCAAAGTTTATGTACCTTCTTACTTTGCACTTGTAACTTACAAATAAATATTTGCATATCTGCACTGAAATCACCATTGAGTCACTGGCTCCTGGTTCAGTTCATGTTGCTAAGAATCAGCATTATTAGCATCAAACAACCCAGACAGAGCCAGCATTCAGCTTCCCATTAGTATTCAGGAAGCAGGTGGAGGAGACAGCCGCCTGACACACACACACACACACACACACACACACACACACGTGCCAGTTGACATGCACACACCCTCTCTCCTTGAGTCCTGCTTTCATCAAAACACCAGAGCAGCAACTCACTGTTTGCCACTTTGCTTTAGTCTACTGAAGCTCTCTCTTCTCTCTCTCTCTCTCTCTCTCTCTCTCTCTCTCTCTCTCTGTCACTTTAATTCGTGATGTTTTGGACCTCTCTAGTTCATTGACTGTTGAAACTGGTCTTATTTCCATAGACCAGGAGAAGGCTTTTGACCGGGTTGAACATCAGTACTTGTGGCAGATTCTGGCTGCTTTTGGGTTCAACCCTGGCTTTATAGCCATAATCCGGGTTCTCTACAGTGATATTGCGAGTGTTCTTAAAGGACAATTCCGGCGCAAAATGAACCTAGGGATTAATAACAGATGTGTACCAACTCTGTCGTTCTCTGGGATCTGTTTTCATGCTAATCGAATGTGTTTGTAGCTTGAAACAAGCTAGCGCGGACCGCTGATTAGCTTACAACGCTAGTATTCGGGGCACAGGGACAAACAAATCTCTATTTTTACCACTAAAAAGGCTCAAAATATCACCAAACTTCAACGGTAGCATAATGAGGGTCCCTAAATGTTAACCGAAGCATTGAGAACTTTGTAAGTGTACAGACAGTTTATTGAACGAGGAGCTGCGGGAGCTCCGTGAAAGGGCTACGAGAGAGAGAGCTACCGGTAGTCAATGCCGCAACACAGCCTCGTACTTCGGGAAACTGGTGGTGTACCTGCGGACATTGTGAAGCTATGGCCACCGAACGGGGGTATCTATGTTGCACGGAGTGGGACCTGTTGCGTCGCGACACCCAAGAGATGCAGTGTTTTGTACAGTCTGAAGATTTCCCCTCTCTGATAAACAGGGCTGTACTTGAAACTTTTTTCCATGTCCCTAAAATAAATTGAAGCGGAGGGACCAGATGGACAGTTATCCACTGAGTAAGTACACTAGACAACTTATGTTTTACATCGGTGTGATTATTTCAGATATAATGAGCAAATTGCTTTTGATTTTAGTTTGCATCGCCAGCTGTAAGTCATGACTGATTTTCAAGACGGCGGCCGCATGTAAACATGAACGCAAGTGTCTTTATAACTTTCCTTTTCAATAAAGGACTGTACACTTATAAAGTTCTCAATGCTTCGGTTAACATTAAGGGACCCTCATTATGCTACTGTTGAAGTTTGGTGATATTTTGAGCCTTTTTAGTGGTATAAATAGCGATTTGTTTTTGCTTTCCCTGTGCCCCGAATACTAGCGTTGTAAGCTAATCAGCGGTGCGCACTAGCTTGTTTCAAGCTACAAACACATTAGATTAGCATGAAAACATGTCCCAGAGAACGATCGAGTGGGTACACATCTGTTATTAACCCCTAGGTTCTTTTTGCACCGGAATTGTCCTTTAAGATAAATGGCGGGCTGGGTGCTCCCTTCAGCGTTAAGAGGGGGTTGAGGCAGGGCTTCCCTTCGCCCTCCCTCTGTATGACTGTGTGTATATGCAGGTCATGTGATCTTATGCAGGGCAGGAAACAGAGGTATGATGAGAGAAAAGAGTATTGGAAAAACAACACGATAAATATCGCCAACACCTTTTAGACTCCAGCCATTGAAAATGTAGAATTCTAAAAATGTGAAATGTGATTAATATTGAGCAACTGTTCTCCAAAGTTATTTTCTCAGTCAGTGCCACTCTCCTTGTCCTAGCTGTACGAGCTACAACCTTCATTCCTTCACTTCCTGCTACTGTGTTATCGCCCCCACGCCCACCCCCCCATAAACACACACACACACACACACACACACCCACATAAACACACCACACACACACACACACACAAACACTTCCACCCCACATCTCGCTCTCCATCCCTCTGGACAGCAAAAGCTCTTCTGTCTCCCTGAAGGTCTACTGTCAAATACCCGCTTACCTCGGCACTCTGATGTGTATGTGTGTGTGTGTGTGTGTGTGTGTGTGTGTGTGTGTGTGTGTGTGTGTGTGTGTGTGTGTGTGAGAGTGTGTGTATCTGTGTGTGATAGTGTGTGTATATGTGTGTGTGTGTGTGTGTGATTGTGTGTATATGTGTGTGTGTATGTGTGTGTTAGTGTGTATGGGTGTGTGTGAGTGTATGTGAGAGTGTGTGTGAGAGTGTGTGTATATTTTTGTGTGTGTGTGTGTGTGTGTGTGTGTGTGTGTGTGTGTGTGTGTGTGTGTGTGTGTGTGTGTGTGTGTGTGCGCGTGTGTGCGCGCGTGTGTGTGTGTGTCCCTACAGCTTTACACCAACCGGCCCAGAACACCACTGCGTCTCTGGGATTTGATAGTTTTACTCAACTCTGTCTTTTGGGAAACATACATTGGGACGAGAGGGCATGCACAGGGGGCTTACAATAGGGGAGTGTGTGTGTGTGTGTGTGTGTGTGTGTGTGTGTGTGTGTGTGTGTGTGTGTGTGTGTGTGTCTATGTGATGGTATGAGCAGGGGGAACCCCAGAGAGCTCACAGTTCAATCAAACACAGCAGGAGTTTTAAAAGTTTTTTTAAGCTGTATAATCACTCGTGCAGAGAGAAAGGTTATTAAATAGACATGTAAGTGTCAACAGCACTGAGGTCAATAGATATATGAAAACAACTTTCAGTGCTGTTAACCCTTGTGTTGTCCTCGGGTCAAATTTGATCCGTTTTCTAAGTTTTCTTTATATCAGAAATGTGGGTTTCTTTCAACCAAATTGCCCAACAAATAACATGGATGCATGGATATACGTTGTACGGAACCCATACAACATTCTTCGCAGGTAAAATGAACGATTACTTTCATTGAATTCGGGGTGTTTTATTCAATCATATAGCATTTGAAAAGAAATGTTCGACTTAACTTTTGAAATAAACCAGCCTGTGATCCAATCAATCCTCTGATCTTAACTAGAAGTCAAAATAATTCATAATTTCTGCTTTTTTTTACTCAGAAATTAGGAATAATGTCATATAAATTAGGTTAATTGACCGTGAATAAAAAAACGTTGAAATATGGAACATTCAATTTTGACCCAGAAGGACAACAAGTTAACCAGGGTTAAATCAGGATGTCTCTAATCTAAATGATGGACAATATCTTTAATGCACAGAAACTATATCTGCAGGTAAGCACACTGCTTACACAAGCCTTTTATTAGAGTGCCCAATTAGGAATTATGAGCACATAAGAATATAATAAAATAATGTCTGAAATGCTTTATAGCAGCAATGTTATGACTACAGCAACTTTTAAATGGTACTGGGTTTTGTTTTTTTTGTTTTTTAATTTGGAAGACTCAAAGGCTTCTTTAAAACATTAAAGCTCATTAAAAAAATGACCCGAACTAAAGAACACTTGACGAATCCTAGCATTTCTTTTGTGTATTTGATCATCCTTAACCAAAAGAGCTTGAATTAGGTTTTTAAAGTGTGTTTTTGTTAGCCAAACTCTATCTCCCAGGGGCCTCTTTGCTGTTCTACGTCTTCCAGTGTGGAAGAACTTACTGTAGAGATCTCCTAAAACTAAACTCTCATAACCCAAAGTGCAAACATGGCTCCGTACAAAACTAGAGAGAAACATAGAGGGAAAGAGCAAGAGATTAAACACCAGGGATACAGTAGGACGAAATGTTGAGGAAAAAAAAGCCACTAAAGACTTAGAATGCCGTCGCACATAAAATGACTCAAGGCTGCCATATTTTAGGTCACTTAATGTATTTCATGTTTGCAACATGCTGCAAAATGAAAGATTTTTAAGTCATTAGTTAAAGTTTAAAACAAAAGGCGTATGTTGTGTGTATGACACAAGGTGTAACGTTGAGTATTTCTGGAGAAAATGTGAATTCATTTTGAACTCATTTCAAGCACCAAAACAATTGAGTGTAGGTTTTTTTTTTCCACACAGCCCAGTCTCACGGCAGTTCATGAAATGGTCACGTTATTTACTCTATTGATACGTGTTCACGGGGACGTTTTTCTTGGTTTTCTTTCGTGGTGGCCAGCACGAAAATGTGAAGTAATGTATTTCAATGGGAAGCATATTCCGTGGTCACAGCACCAAAATGGTAGGGAGTAGTATGAAAAGCCGAAAATCCGCATAGGGAGGTTGGTCGGGGTTAGGGTTAGTAGAAAGAAACTATCAGCAGAAAACTGCACTTTAAAATGAAACTGTCATTCTTTTTTTAAGTGCTGCCTTTTATATTCAATTCAATGTTCAATTTGTACAATAAAAGAAGCAGAAATGCAGAACTAAGTACACATTATAGAAATATATATATATATATATATATAAATATATATACATACATATATATAGAAATATATGTATATATATATATTATATATGTATATATATATATATATATACACACATACATACATACACACACACACATATATACAGTGGTGTGAAAAAGTGTTTGCCCCCCTTCCTCATTTCCTGTTCCTTTGCATGTTTGTCACACTTAAGTGTTTCGGAACATCAAACCAATTTAAACAATAGTCAAGGACAACACAAGTAAACACAAAATGCAATTTGTAAATGAAGGTGTTAATTATTAAAGGTGAAAAAAAATCCAAACCATCATGGCCCTGTGTGAAAAAAGTGATTGCCCCCCTAAACCTAATAACTGGTTGGGCCACCCTTAGCAGCAACAACTGCAACCAAGCGTTTGCGATAACGTGCAATGAGGCTTTTACAGCGTCCTGGAGGAATTTTGGCCCACTCATCTTTGCAGAATTGTCCTAATTCAGTTACATTAGAGGGTTTTCGAGCATGAACGGCCTTTTTAAGGTCATACCACAACATCTCAATAGGATTCAGGTCAGGACTTTGGCTAGGCCACTCCAAAGTCTTCATTTAGTTTTTCTTCAGCCATTCGGTGGTGGACTTGCTGGTGTGTTTAGGATCATTGTCCTGCTGCAGAACCCAAGTTCGTTTCAGCTTGAGTACACGAACAGATGGTCGGACATTCTCCTTCAGGATCTCTTGGTAGACAGCAGAATTCATAGTTCCTTTTATCACGGCAAGTCTTCCAGGTCCTGAAGCAGCAAAACAGCCCCAGACCATCACACTACCACCACCATATTTTACAGTTGGTATAATGTTCTTTTTATGAAATGCAGTGTTCCTTCTACGCCAGATATACTTGGACACACACCTTCCAAAGAGTTCCACTTTTTGTCTCATCGGTCCACAGAATGTTGTCCCAAAAGTCTTGGGGATCATCAAGATGTGTTCTGGAGAAATTGAGACAAGCTTTGATGTTCTTTTTGCTCAGCAGTGGTTTTCTCCTTGGAACTCTGCCATGCAGGCCATTTTTGCCCAGTCTTTTCCTGATGGTGGAGGCATGAGCGCTGACCTTAACTGAGGCAAGTGAGGCCTGCAGTTCTTTGGACGTTGTTGTGGGGTCTTTTGTGACCTCTTGGATGAGTCGTCGCTGCGCTCTTGGGGGTAATTTTGGGCGGCCGGCCACTCCTGGGAAGGTTCACCACTGTTCCATGTCTTCGCCATTTGTGGATAATGGCTCTCACTGTGGTTCGCTGGATTCCCAAAGCTTTGGAAATGGCTTTATAACCCTTTCCAGACTGATAGATCTCAATTACTTTCTTTCTCAATTGTTCCTGAATTTCTTTGGGTCTCGGCATGATGTGTAGCTTTTAAGGATCTTCTGGTGGACCTTACTGTGTCAAGCAGCTCCTATTTAAGTGATGCCTTGATTGTGAACAGGTGTGGCAATAATCAGGCCTGGGTGTGGCTAGAGAAATTGAACTCAGGTGTGGACAACCACAGTTATAGTATGTTTTAACAAGGGGGGCAATCACTTTTTTCACACAGGGCCATGATGGTTTGGATTTTTTTCTCCTTTAATAATAAACACCTTCATTTACAAATTGCATTTTGTGTTTACTTGTGTTGTCCTTGACTTTTGTTTAAATTGGTTTGATGTTCGAAACACTTAAGTGTGACAAACATGCAAAGAACAGGAAATGAGGAAGGGGGCAAACACTTTTTCACACCACTGTATATATATATATATCTGTAAGTAATATCGTCATTGCGATATTCAACAACGTTATCTCAGATCAGCAAACAGATGTGATGATTTTGGTAGTTCCCACAGCCCTGATTGTGACTGTGTGTGTGTATGTGTGTGTGTGTGTGTGTGTGTGTGTGTTCTGAGCAGGCCAGGATACCTACTGTAAGTCAATGGTAATAATGGTGGGAAAATGTTCCATCTAGATTTACTTCAAAATCCTTGACCCTAATTACGCGCCGGACCAAACACATTAATCACCTCGATTACATTTGTTGGATATTAAGATGAATGGTGGGAATGAACCATGTTAAGATAAGATAAGCCTTTATTGTCTCCGACGGGAGAAATTTGTCTTGGGCAGTCGAGAGAACACAAAAAAATGGCGACGCATCGCACGCAAACACGGTAAACATTAAGGGTGGGGGGGAGAAAAATCGATACAGCATAGTATCGCAATATTTTCCATGGCAATACTGTATCGATACACAGATGCCAAGTATCAATCTATTATTAGCTTACATATGTGGTGGTCAGTTTGTCTGCTTGACAATCCCATTTTGCAACAATAAAATGTAAGTGAGATGAACAAACAGAGACATGTATCTATTTAGATAATACAGATGTTGAAGTTTCCTTTTGGGGACATAATTTGAAATTGGGAAACATTTGAAGTTGAAGAAAAAGTTAAATGAATTGCAATATGTCGCAGAATATTGCAATATGTTTAAAATCGCAATAATACCGTATCGTGACATAAGTATCCTGATGATGACGTATCGTGAGGCCTCTGGTGATTCCCACCCCTAGTAAACAGTAAGCATACATAAAACATAAGCATACATTATCTCATCCGACAGCGTTCAGTAAACATCCAATAAACCTCACACAAGACCCCCCGCCTACCTTCCCCCACAGTCACAGAAGAAAGCGAAGGAGAACCCACAGCACCTCCTACCCCTCAATTGCACTTCATTCTACCCAGATTGCACATTTCCCGTTCAATCATGCTGTGATCAATACTGCACAATACCATAACTAAAGAAAAAAATAAATAAAAATTATATATATATATATATATATATATATATATATATATATATATATATTGCACCTATTCCCTTATTACCTATTGCACATCCTACAACCATAATGGTGAGTACCACAGATATTACCTATGCTTAAACCCACACGCGCACACAAATCTTATCTCGTCTTATTCAGTAGTTTGATTACGTTATTTATTGATTTGGATATGATGGTAAAATTACATTACACACTCGCACATTATTAGAGCTAATGATGAAATGAGTGGCTGGTCACAATGCTGCAGTATCTCCCAGGCTTTCTGCTCCAGGACGTTATACAGTATCTATCAGCCCCAGACCCTCTCTGGTGCACATGGCCCTGATTTACTCAGCAGGCCACCCTGGGCCACAAATGAGCCTTGGGCCACTATTGAACCCCCCAGTCATCCCACTCTCTGTGCATTATGGATGTACCCTTTCTCCTTCAAAGTGCCGTGTAAGTAGTGTTAAGGATAGAACTCAGAAGCAGCACAACTCATTTAACGTACGTGAAAAAGTTGCAGAGTATAATATAAAAGATAAGTAACATATACAAATAACTGGTTGGCTTTACAGCGGTAGTGACAGTTTGCTAATCCATAGTTTTGCTTTTGTCAGACCATCCACACGCTATGGAGCGGAAGAGGGTCTGGCTAGTCCACACAGCATTCCGAGATGGGAGAAAAACGGGCTCTGGTTTATTGCCATTTTCTTTAAACCAATCACAATCGGCATGGGCCGCTAAGCTCTGCACGGAGCCGCTGGGTTGTTTGGCAGTTGAGTTCAAATATCAACAATCTTTGTGCAGCATCGCTTACTGCACCTTTAATTTGTCCCTGTCCCTGCTAAAGGAAACACCCATTATGCGCTGTTAATTCAGCACCCGTCCTTTGCATTCAAATGTACTTTTTCATCCACAGGAGCCTCTTAGTAGCTAGCTAGTTTTAGCCTTTATTGTTGGCTTATCGAAGCTGCCTAGCACAGTCACACCCCTCTGCTGTTGGCCACGGGGCAGATTCTTTGCAGCAGGATGAAGCTGCCAGTGTAACGAGGCCTTTAGGGCTGCGATGCTTTTAGAAACTAGGTTGGGAGGGTTACTCATAATTTGGCCTTTGGAGCACTGAGTTCTGAAAAGAGGAAGCTCATTTAACCTGTCACAAGGCAAACGGCAACGAGAGAAACTGTACGAGCTCAGCACAGATGACGGCTTGTTTTCACTCGTTTTAACATCGTCAGGCTAAATGAGACATTGACATGCTCGTTAAGTGCAACATTTTTTCGTGCAAGAGCACCATGGCGTTTGGTGCAAAGATGATTGGAGGAAGAAAAGGGCTCACACTGAGTCAGAGTTTTGCCTGGGGGGCACAACAGAACACCAGGCCCAGTTTTGTGTCTCTGTTTCATGCTAGCATTAAGAGCACAGCTTGCCTCCCGCCACACAAACACAAGCAGATAGCGTGCTAGCACACCAACATTAAAACAACCAGCCAGCACCAGGCATAAGAGGAGCAAGGATTGGCATGCTACGCATTAGCTATTCATATCTCGAAACATTATACTGCTAAAAATAGGTCAGATGGTGGTTTAAACACTGCTCTGTGGCCTTAGGTGGTTCAGAGCAAACAAAGATGAGAGGACATTGTGATCCAGCAAGGTGGCAGCGTGGATTTTAATAGGCAACGTAAACTCAGAGTGATGCAGGAAAAGAAGAACGCTGAGGGATGGCGGTGGCAAGAGGTACATCGAGAACCATGATTCAGGATGTATGTTGAAAGCAAAAACGAGAAAACGTGTAACAGCCATTCGACAGTTGATATCAGGCAAAACTACTCCTAAAAGGCAAACATCTTAGCTTTGGTATTATATATATATATTTTGCAGACATGATGAATCAAAAAATTAAATAACAGGACAGAGTTGGCCAATTTAGGGCAATGGCTGCCAAGAAATGTCCCATTATTGAATTATTATTGCTAATGTTAAGAGTGTAGTTGTACCGTTTCTGGGCCACTTTTAAGGTCACTAAGGCTTGACTAGACATGCTCTTTTTATTGGTTTTCTATTAGCAAAAGTTGTGGATAGTACCTGGTACCTGGTACTTTTTTTGGATACCGCCTCGGTTCGAGGTTCCAAGTGAGCTCAGCTGTTACTAGAAAGAGTTAAAACACTGCAAACAACTGATTGGTCAGAGAGAACCATCAATAGCGCGGCACGGGACATCCTGCACAAACCCGTGATTTTTAAATAGCCAACCTACCGCCAATAGGAACTGCAATTTTTTTATTCACTCAACCCACATTTATTTTTTAAATGGCAGCCCTCAAAACGACGACGCACACTAACCAAACACTACGCCATACACTAGCATACCACAGCATTTGATCAATAACGCATGTGCCTGTAAATCAGTGGTGTCAAATTCAACTTTCACTAAGGGCCACAATGGAAAATGAGAATCACATCAAGAGCTAGACATATAAATATATATATATATATATATATATATATATTCATTGACATGATTTTATTCCCCAAAAAAGTCAACTGTGTTTGACCGTATTATTGCAAGTGTCATAAAGCCTTCTCACATACAGTTTGGTTGACAAAAAGCTAAAAAGAAAAAAGTCAGATAAAAAGTTCCGTTGCCAACATAGAATATATCAAATCAAGCAAAACAAAGATGACATTTTTAAAAGCAGACTCACAGCAACCGGTTTCACAGCCTGAATATGAAAACTCTCTGCTTCTGTGGGAATTTCTGAGTCTCGAAGTCGGCAAATCTGCCAAATTCTGTTTTGAGTGTAACGTAATTGCAGACAGCTTCCTGTCGTTTTGGTTTGGCAAACATTTAACCCAAATTGATATGCGGGCCGGATCAAAATCCGCGATGGGCTGGGTTCGCCCTGCGGGCCTTGAGTTTGACAGATGTGCTCTAAATTAAAGTTAGCCCAATGGACTTCATCCTTCTATCAGAGTAATTTTGGCCCA
Source organism: Sander vitreus (assembly GCF_031162955.1). Taxonomy (NCBI): domain Eukaryota; kingdom Metazoa; phylum Chordata; class Actinopteri; order Perciformes; family Percidae; genus Sander; species Sander vitreus. Next base: position 30,529,693 of record NC_135864.1, on the reverse strand, counting down.
GCACTTTTTCTTCATCTGTGACCCTGTTACTCTTGGCCCTTTACACCTGGTATCTAAAACATTATGCTTCACATTCAAAAAAGCCATCTCAGTTTACCAAAACATCACAACACTTCTGACCTTGTCAGCTAGCTACAACAAAAGAACATGGTGACAGTGTTGTAGTTCGACTATCACAAGAAACTTCTCTTTATATTTTTACTGTCGGGACAAAACCACACACTTCCTTTGGTAAATTCTGAATGAACAACAACGCTAATGCTAATGCTAATAATGGCTTAGCTAACCAACTATTGTGGAGACTTTACACTGTTTCGAGGCAGTTTTAATATCACAGTGTTGGTACTTCTTAATAAGTCTTTAAGTATTCCCTTAAAGTAAATTCATGTGTACTATCAAGTACAGACAGGCAGAAGTAAGCTACATGTTTATCTGCCTTCAGTTTTCATGCACTTTCATGCGCACACACACACACACACACACACACACACACACACACACATTCATGCAAACACTCCCCCTGCGCACGCGCACACACACACACACACGGCTCGCGCCTTAGTGAAGTTGCTGTCTCAGCACAGTTCTCTGACAGCCTTTGGTTGTCACGAAGATGATGAGGTTAGAAGTTTGGGGGCGGAGTTTGATCCTGATTGAAAAAGACAGCCCTGACATAATCTCTACCAGTCCAACAGCCTCCCACTAGACCCTCTGTGTGTGTGTGTGTGTGTGTGTGTGTGTGTGTGTGTGTGTGTGTGTGTGTGTGTGTGTGTGTGTAGTTCAGAATGTCCAGGGCATATCACAGCAAAAGGGGTGAAACTGACAAAACTTAGAGATTGTTTGACGTGTATCTCTTTATTTATGGAGTATGTGTGTTTGCATGCACAGCAATGTGTGTGTGTGTGTGTGTGTGTGTGTGTGTGTGTGTGTGTGTGTGTGTGTGTGTGTGTGTGTGTGTATTTTGGAGATGAAGCGAAAGTGACATGGAAGAGAGACAGATATATTTTGACAAGAGATTGTGTCAATCCCTCAGGATTTGCACTGCCTCTCTCTGTCAGAAAAGAAAACACTCACCAGATATTGGCTCTGTCCAAATACTTCTACTGTAAAACATGTTGTATATCAGGATAGGACTCAGTGACTCCTCAATTAAAAGTGCATTTTGTTTTAATTCATAGCCATGTTCATTTTGATACATTTGCACGATTAGAGCAAACAACTAAGACCAACTGCTAGGAAGTCTCTATCGGCAACGCAGGCTGCTGGAAGAAATCACTTCTAGAAGCCAGAGATGACAGGATAGGGGTTGGGGGGACTGGAGGCAAGTAGGCTTATGGGAAATGTCCTAATTTAGCAAAACACCAATCATCTTCCCGGTAGTCTCATTTGTTTATAGTAAATACATAAAGGCATCACACTTAAACTTGAGAATTGATTTCTTTTTTTTCCTTTCTTTTTTTAAAGCAATTAAAGCAATTGGAAAACCTCTTTCCAGATATAAAAAAAATACTCAGAATTTTCAGAGGAAAAGATAGGGGATCCCTGACTTTATTTCAGTTCATCCTCAGAGGAACATAAATCTGTGTACCAAATTGCATAGTAATCACTTACTAACCACAAATGTCAACCTCATGGTGGCACTATGAGAGAAGTCAGCGGATCAACGTCATTAGGATGTATCCTCTGGAAACAATGCATGTCTGTGTAAAATTGTGTGCCAATCCATCAAGCAGATGTTGAGATATTTTACTGGATGAATGAAAAGTTTGACCTGCTGGTGACGCTAGATGAGAAGTCGGAAGTAATCACAACAGTTATAAGGATTGATCCTCTGGGGACCATAAATGTCTGTGCCAATATCCATGGACATCTGTCCAATAGTTGTTGAGATATTTCAGTCCTGATCAAAGTGGTGCAACGACCAACGGACCAAAATTGGCTACAATTTCTAACAATTTTACTAAGAAGTGGAAACTTAAAGCTAGACAAGGTAAGAAGATGCACTCACCCATTGATAAAAACACAACAAAAGTTAAAAGTGAGAAAATGTTACTGTTGAAGATTGAAGGATAATGTTGACAGCTCTAAAAATGTGGTGGGTTCATTTTTGTTTAAGGACTACTGGGTATCTGTGTGTGTGTGTGTGTGTGTGTGTGTGTGTGTGTGTGTGTGTGTGTGTGTGTTTGGTATAAAGGCTGACACAAGACTGCATTATTCACTGGATGGAGATCCGTTTGACCTTCAGGTTGACCAGTTATTTTCAGATTTAACACATTTGTTTAACACAAAGACACAATTATACTATACTGTTGAAATGTTTGTCATCATGTGTAAATGAGTGTGTGTGTGTGTGTGTGTGTGTGTGTGTGTGTGTGTGTGATACAGAAGCTGTGCGGTCTCAGCAGATCAATATTGTTATTCAAACAAGCTAGGAGAGAAAGCATTCTCTCTCTCTCTCTCTCTCTCTCTCTCTATTTCTTTTACTCTATGCATCTGTCTCTCCCTTTTCTCTTGTCATTCTACCTCCCCCCCTCTCTATATCCTTCAATCCTCCTACCTTCATCCTTTCGTCATTTATACCCCTCTCCCCCTCACCTTTTCAGTCTTAATTTTCTCTCTCTTTCTCCCCCTTCTCTTTATGCATCGACCTCTTTAGCTTCCTCCCACAGTTGTATCCTCTTCCATATTTCCTGCTCCCACTCTCTTTCACATCAAATCCCTTCGTCTCCCCTTTTTAATCCTTCCATCAGCACTCAATCCTCCCTCCTTCAATCCATCCATTCTTTCCTTCCTTCACTCTCTCCCTTGTCCTGTTAGTCATTTGCGTGACAAAGAAGATGAGAGAAGGTTGAAGATGTAACCCGCTCCTGGAGAAAAGTTTTTTTTTTTTTTTTTTTAAAACACACATTTGGACTTTCCAGCATGGAAACAAGACAACATGTCAATGAGACAGCCAACACTGATGTCAAAAGTGTTGGTGTTTGCCTTTACAAAGCTGTATGGGATCAAATAGGATTCAGATACTTACTCATTGAATCAGAACATAACTGTCAGAATCAAAACATAACTTACAGAATCAAAACTTAAGGTGCAATAGGTAAGACTTATAAAACTAACTTTCTGTCATATTTGCTGAAACTGACCCTATGTTCCAGTAGAACTACATGAAGCAGGTCATTTAAAAAAACTCGGGCTCCTCTAACACCACCTACAGCCTGTAGTGTGATTTGCAAAAATCCACAGCTCCCTGTTCAGATGCACCAATCAGGGCCAGGGGGGGGTGTCTAACTGTTCAGATGCACCAATCAGGGCCAGGGGGCGTGGGGGCTTTAGCGGAAAGAGGGGAGGGACTGAGGAAGTTGTTGATGTTCAATGGCTCTCGCAATCCTACCTACAGCACCTTTAACTTAAAGAATCAACCATTTGATCTAATGTTAAAAACATAAAAGCCATTACGATCTTTAAGTTATTTAATCAATATAATATGATGCACATAACACAAACTCTGGCATTATAAAATGCAAACTTGTGTACAATAAAGAGTGAAAAAAAGGACCCTGGGACTGGAGCACATGCATGGAATGCAGCCATAATTAATGTTATTAGCTACACCTGTGCTCGACGAGACAGGAAAAAATAGTTCCAAAACGTTGAGGAAGCCAAAAGACCAGGCTTACACACACTCTCACACAATACAATGATCTGACAACAGACAACGACAACACAGACTAAATACACAAGGTAACGACGGTGAAACAAGGGACAGGTGACACGAGGGCTCAGGAACAGGTGAAACACATCAGGGTGGGGCAGACAATCACAACGGCGGGAAAACACAAGGCAGGAAGTAAAACAGGACACGACATGGGAGAAAACAGACTACACAATAAACAGCCCGGTCTCATGGCAGTTCGTGAAATAGTTATATTAAAACGTTATTGAATCTATTGATTCGTGAACAGGACACGATTATGTCGGGGTTTTTTTTCTTGTGATTAATTTAATGTATTTAAATAGGAAGCATATTCCGTGATCACAGCACGACAATGGTAGGGAGTAGTATGAAGAGCAGAAAATCCGCATAGGGAGGTTGGTCGGGGTGGTGGATGGGTCAAACAATACAGGACTTTTACCCAGGAGACCGGGAATTCTCTTCCTAACCACAACCGTCCCGTTGTTGTCGGCGTGTCTTGTGTGTGACGGTACCTTTCCCAGTATCTTCTTTTCCTAACTTTTGATTTATTGATTTGTGTACAGGTCACAATTTTCTCCTTTATTTCGTGTACAGGTCACGAGTTTTGAACGTTACCATTTCACGAACTGCCATTACACTGGGCTGCTCCGGGGGACGCAACAACGGGGAAATGAAACGCCACAACGGGGAAAATAAAGCCACACGGTGGCGACAACAACGGGACGGACCGCCACATGGGGACGCGATCCCCGGGTGCAGGGACACGATCCGCGGTCATGAATGAAACGCCACAACAACGGGACGGTTGTGGTTAGGACAAAACTTTTACCCAGGAGACCGGGGATCGCGTCCGGCGTGTTGCAGTTCCTTTCCGCGTTATTCTCTTCCTAACCACAACCGTCCCGTTGTTGTCAGCGTGTCCTGCGTGTGACGGTACCTTTCCCAGTATCTTCTTTTCCTAACCTCAACCGTCCCGTTGTTGTGGCGTTTCATTCATGACCGCGGATAGTGTCCCTGCGCCCGGGGATCGCGTCCCCGTGTGACGGTCCGTCCCGTTGTTGTCGCCACCGTGTGGCGTTGAATTTCCCCATTGTGGCCGAATGTGGCGGTCCATCCCGTTGTTGTCGCCACCGCGTGGCTTTATTTTCCCCGTTGTGGCGTTTCATTTCCCAGTTGTTGCATCCCCCGGAGCAGCCCAGTGTAATGGCAGTTTGTGAAATGGTAACGTTCAAAAATCGTGACCTGTACACGAAATAAACGAGAAAATCGTGACCTGTACACGAATCAATAAATCAAAATAACGCGACTATTTCACGAACTGGCATGAGACCGGGTTGAAATAAAACAGGAAACTGAAGCATAAACCATGACACAGACGCTAAAGGGTGATATTTGCGTCAGTATCTGACGCTGAGAGACACTGACCAAGCGTCACTATTTTACGAGTTGGGAATGAGAACGGGTTGGTCAATTGTTTGAGACATAACATTGAAACACTCATCACTAATCATTATTCTTGACTGCATTACGGGCGATGCACCAGTGTTGCTGTGATGTGACCGGAGCTGATAGGGATGCATTAGTAAGGGCCGGACGAGAGTCGCCCACAGACACCCAGCAGTCAACGTCAGTCAGCGTCATACGTGACAAAATAAACAACGCAGACGGGACTTTGACACAAGTCATCGCTCCAGAAAGGAAACACAAGAACTGGGAAAAGAGGATAACAAGACTGCAAGGGTTAGAGGTCCATTCCCTCGTACACAGCGAGGTATTAATAGTTCCACAGTTCCCACAGACACATCTGCTGTAAGGGAAAAGGCACATTTCATACTTTTCAGCAAAAAGCAGGAAAAATGCAGTGTTGTCTCTGGGTTAAGGAGGAAGGGAGATAAAGTAGTCCGTTTTTTCTCACAGGATAGTAGAAAGTGAAAAATCCTTTTTAGTCAGAGGAGGGCATTTAGATAAAGAGTCTTGGGAAGAAAAAATGACAGGAGACAAAAGAGGAGATCAGAGTAAGTTATCTTGTGATAGCAGCTATACAGCTGTTCTTGTGTGCTGTATCTAATATATATAGCATGTATCTATATATAAATATATATAGCATTTCTATTGCATTTCTATATCATTTCTCTTGCTAAAAAGGACATGTTATAGAAGAATGTACTGTCTATGTGCATTGTATAGAGAGGCGGGCTGTACTGTCACTTCTGTGTCCTTCTCTGATCAGGAGTGACTCAGCAAAACATCTGGGACAAACCTGTAAAAGCTAAAGCTCTCACTCTCCTTTTCTTTAGCCTCTGAGGGGCAAAGCGGGACACCTTTTTTTAAATCTTTTTACAGGCTGTGACGAAACAGAACAACTGAAATAGAATGAGATACCAAATCTCTATATAAAACAGAGGCAATTTTACTTGTGAGACCATGTGCATTCCAAATGTTACCCTATACACCTTTTGAAATTGTTTTTCAAAATGAAAGACAACAAACCTTTTTAAAAATGTTTTACATTTTAGATTTAAAAAAAAAAAAATCATAATATGGAAAGTATACAGTTCCATTTGTATCCATATGAAAGCCTTGGACACTTGACAGCCTTTTTAATTCCACTGCTCGTCTCCCTACGTACACGTTCCACCAAAACAAGTTCCTTCCCGAGGCTATTTTGCAGAGGCACCGCACCTGCGTCCAGCGCTTAGCTCCGCCCAAGACGATTGTGACTGGTTCAAGGAAATGCCAATAAAACAGAGCATGTTTTTCTCCTATGCAGGAATGTTGTGAGGACTAGCCAGACCTTCCTTCCCAGCGCTGAGGAGGAAGGTCTGGCAATTCTATTTTGATAGTGATGCTTGGGATAAATAAAACACCATACCATGGAATTGTTTGTCTCTGTTTCTCCCCTGTACGTTTTGCCGGTTTGTCCCTGCTGTTCATCTTCTTGCTCTGTGTGACGTCACAAGCCGAAACGAGCTGGCTAACCGCAACCATTAGCTCGTAGCGGTATCATGCTAACGCTAACGTTAGCATGCTACCTCGTTCTCAATAGCAAAGCACTGCTACAACACACACAAGTTCACCATAATCTACAAAAGAACTACTTACATGTGCGCCCTCATTTAGAAGTCTCCCAGCTAATCCTGCCTTGTAACTGACAGAAGTTGGAGAAACAGCCTTTCTTTTACTGTCTATGGAGCTAGCTAGCTGACATGATCTACATCTGAGCTACTGCGCATGTGCCAGTGCAATCAAAGATAGTACAGTTCTTCTGTAGAAGAAGAAAATAGGTCTCACTCTGTAGCTAAAACAGAGACCAGCTGAAAAGAGGATCTGCAGCAGTGAGAGAGAGCGGTGCAGTACAACAAAATATGGTGTTTTTTGAAAATTAAACCATGTAAACCTGTTCTGGTACAACCTTAAAATACAATTATGAACCTGAAAATGAGCATAATATGGGTGCTTTAAGAACAATATATAACGTATATATAATAAGTTATAAGATGTAGATGTTATGACCACAGTCCAGATTGTGTACTTAGTTAAGTTTTGAAAAAGATGGTTGTTTGGGTTCAAATCAGAAGCTACTTCACTTCTAGTAACGTACGTGCCGTGAACGTAACTTGACGTGACCCTGTTTGTTCCCTTTGTTCCGCATAGCTGGAAAAAAAAAAACTTGCCGTTTACAAATGGGACATGCAGCCCGATATCGTGGGTGAAAGTCCTGTGTTTGTTCGACCCGTCCACCACCCCAAGCTGCCTTCTTATAAGAAACTAGGCGCTTTCATACTTTGCCACCTTTCTTTCTGCTTTGCTTCCGTCATAACTACAAAACAACCTATGGGAGTGTTTTTCCGGGTAGGACAGTCTCCTCAACATACAACAGGCGCTTAGAAAGACACCTTGGAAAAAGAGTGACATTAAGATGCTTTTCGTCTCTCTGAAACATCCCAACTTCCGCGTGTCAAGTCTCTCTAGTTGTGAATATTAAATAAAACATAGGTGGCAGAGGAGAGGTGGAGCAGCTCTCAACGTGCCCTCTGCAACTGTCACACAATGCTTGAAAAATGACACGGTTCAATAGAGCGTTGGTGACCCTAATTACAGCGGATCCTTGATGATGTTCGGGAAGTCTTTCAAAGTTTTGTGAAAAACAGCAGTCAAAGTCATTAGAGAGAGCCTGGCTTTGCCAGAGGTGCCTAATCTACAGGGTGACCTCCACTCAGTGCAACCTCCGCCTTCAACAGAAATCTATGACTTTTCCCAATGATAAGAGTCGCCATTATAAAACAAATGTTGTGATTCGAAGCCTATTGGATATGATTTGATTCAGACGCAATTAGGTTTTGACATTTTTACTTTTTTATACATATTTGCAGTGATTTTTTTATGTCAAACACTGACTCAAAAATGGCCCTGGAAATGGTATCTTCTACACTTAGAAGAAGAGTAGCAAACACAGGCAGCGATACATTAGATTAGCATGCTAACATGCCGCTGACTGGTTATTGTTTATTTCAGTTCCTGGGTCAGTGCCATCCCTCTGCATGATAATGTATGGGACATCACATGGCTTCAGTGATTTCAGAAGGCGTACCGGCTAGTTATAGAAGTAGCATTAGATGCCAGTGTTGTAGTCGAGTCACCAACGGTCAAGTCTGTGTCAAGTCTGTGTCAAGTCTCGAGTCCCTACTGTTCAAGTCCAAATACCAAAGAAGAGTCCGAGTCAAGTCAGAGTCAAGTCACCATTACTTGAGTTTGAGTCCGAGTCGAGTCAGAGAATAGCGACTCGAGTACTCCTTCACTACCTATTACACATAAAAGTAGTCAGTAACTTCCAAGTCCTATTTCATGAATGCTCGAGTCCGATTTCCTAAATCCCCGAGTCCTGTCCAGTCCAGTCATGGGTCCTGCAACTTGAGTCGTACTCGAGTCCGAGTCCAGGACTTGAGTACTACATCACTTTTAGTTAATTACGCTAGAATTGATGGTTGACGTATGTGATTTAGAAAACTATTCAAAATAATATGATCGAATCCAATTGTGTGTGTATGTATTTTCTGTTGTACTGACAGATGTATCTTTTTTGATTCCGATTATTTTTCCCCCAGCCAAAAAAAAAGCCATCTCTTCAAATGAAGAGACATCTGAAATTATCTTCTATTACATTTTTTCAAAACAGGTGAAAAATGATCTTAACAAACTACATTTGATAACAAGATTCCACAATCTATTTAATATGTTGTGTCAGTAGCAGAAAGAAAAATAACACATCAAGGCTCCAACCAAGACTATAAGACTTGAAGATGAGGCATTTTTGCAGGGTACTGTGCTGCCTTGTCCCCCCTGGGATTTCCACAGCATGTCACCAACAAACTGTAGGCAGAGTTCACACCTACAGTTGTTCCTAAAAGGTCTTCTTAGCTTGATATTTAAACACAAGTAAGCTCAATTTATTGACAGCTGTTTTAAAAACCTAAATCTGTTGGGTGAATTCAGGGTGTGTTTCATCCTAAAAACCTATTTTTCCCACAAAAATCTCACTTTCTACCACAACTCTGGTTAAAATATGCCAAACCCCCTATTTCCATAACTGCCTCAATTTGAAAGCATGGCTTGACAAGCCCGTTACCATGGAAACAAACAGACCCACCATGTGCTTGACTCATGGGGAGGTGAAATTGCTTGCCATCAATTTGTGGCTGGTTGGCCTGGTTTGTTGCCATCCCTGTGATAATGTGTGCCTCCCTGCCTTTAACTTAGGATAGTACTGTAGGTGTTTCTATTCAGGGGTTCCTTACCATTTTTTTATCTGATCTGTACCACAAATTACAGATTAAGTGCCCGGTCACACCAAAAACTGACAAAGCACACTTTGTCTGTGCGTCTTGACCAAAACCATGCCAAACAAAGCATTGGGCAACCCAAATATTACACCCATATGTAATTGTTAAACATCTTATTTTAAAGCCATGGGCATTAGTCTGCTGCTATAACAGCCAACAATATGGAACATGGCTGCAGGGATTTGCTCCAAGACTTCATTTAGCCACAAGACAAGGAAGTCACGGAAGTAAAGGAAGAGGAAGTCTTGGCCCGGATGTCCGTTATGCGGATATCCGTGGGCTACACTGGAATTCCAGAAGTATTGGCCATTGCCCCCCCAGTGGCTAAATCGTCGATGGGTCCTGAGATTGTTAAATGAGAAGATAAGTAGAAAAGTAAAAAGATGCGGTGCACACATGCACACATATTTTAAAAAACGATAAATTGCATACATTTAATCACAGAGCTACACACAGCAGAAACAGAAAGGTAAGTGTTGGGAGAAATAGAAATCGACTGAGCAACAAAAGGAAAATATATAAAACATTGGAAGGCCACTGATGTTGTTCAATATTTCATGGCTCCAGGGCAACAATTCCTTCCAACCGTACTACAATATGGGTCATTTATTACTACCCTCTAATAAGACCCAAAGGAGCGTTTTCCACCCTCAGTTCTAAACAAGAGAACGTCGGTCGCAGTTTTCATTTCAGTCACTTCATTATCCCAAATGAGAAACTTGATCTGCAGTCAGGAGTGCAAGACAAAACACACATACAAACAACGTACAAATAAACAAAAAGACAACAATATGAAATATTGTAAAATGTTAAAAATGTTTCCTGTACGTACAATATATAGACAATTTTACACAACACCACAGGAGCAATCTCTCAAAATTCTACATTACATGTGCAAATTAAGCAAATTGAGTTATACCATGGTCTGGGTGAATACTCGATTCTGATTGGCTGCAGGGTGTCCGTAAAAAAGTGTTATAGGGCACCTACTAAAGGAGTTAGTTAAGTTTAGAAAAAAATTGTGGTTTGAGTTCAATTCAGAAGTTACTTACTAAATACGACCAAATCCCCCTTTCTGAGATCTTAAACTAAGACCTGTGTTTGTTTGACCCATCCTTGACCCATCCACCATCCCAATCAGCCACCTTATAAGAAACTTGGTGCTCTTATACTTTTGTCAAATTACTTTCTGCTTTGCTCCCGTCTTAATTACTATGGCCACTAGTGGGCGCCACCACTAGAAACGTAAAGATGAGTCGTACTTTCTGATTGAACAAACAACGTATGGGAGAGTCTTTCCAGGGGGCGCTTTTACCCAAAAAACATTTCTTAGGAGATGTGCTGGTGCAAAGGGACATGTTCAAACAGGATAGGGCCTTCCCAAAATTCTTATCACAAAGTTTAAGCACACTAATGAATATAATATCACCGTATGCTATATAATTAAGAGTTACCTGAACCCAAACCATGAGAAACACACCAGCACCAAAAGTACACTTTGTCATTGGTAACTGACATTTACAGCCTGTAGAGAGATGGCTGAGGCTGAGATGTGGAAATAATAAAAGTACCTATCTATCGAAACATACCTGCAACTTATAATTTCAGTCTGTGAACCCGATATGGAGCTGTGATTTGTGTTTTTTGTCCTCACACATATCTCTTTCTGCTGTCATAATTGGAGGAAATTACAACTTAACCGCACTTGAAATATAAAAGTATTGGCCAAACTTATGCAAACATTTGATTTCCAGGATCAAGGCAGTTTCCTAATTTCTGCTGTCCAGGCACGTAATGCACAGACCCTCTATCAACCACGCTGTTTATGAAACGGGTGTATGGATCTGTTCTGACAGCTGATATTAACACTACTGACCCTAAGAGTTTTCTACCTCTCATGCATTTTTATTTTCTGATCTGTCTCCTTTTTCGTTTTTTCTTTCTATCTGGACATCCTTCGATACATCATTGACTTTTAAAATCGGTTTTATGACCATCTGATGTTGAAAACAGCATTACGAGGAGATTATTTTTAATGCTTTCTGTTATGTTCTAAATATGATAATGACAATGATAAATAAGACATTTTCAGCCGTAAGCTGCATAACTATTTATTCTACTAATAAATACAAGCTATTGCCCACCTCAAATGGATCCAATATTGGGGAAAACATGTTGATCTCAAAACCAATTCACATGCAACCATCAATGCTACGGATCAAAGTATAGCAGAACTTGTTAGTTCTACTGTTACATTGGTTGGGATGTTGTTTTTCCATCACAAACACAGTGGTTATTCAGGTATTGATAGTGAAATGTTAATAAATCTACATTATGATCAGCACAGTTATGTGCAGCTGCTTTTAAAGGTACCATACCATGCTCATTTTCAGGTTCATACTTGTATTTTGGGTTTCTACTAGAACATGTTTACATGCTTTAATGTTCAAAAAACACATTATTTTTCTCATAATGTCTGTCTGAATATACCTATATTCACCCATTGTCTGAAACAGTTTGTTTCAGCGCCTGTCCCTTTAAGCCCCCCCCCCCCCCAAAAAAGCCCAGTCTGCTTTGATTGGTCAGTATCTGCAATCTCGGAGTTTCTGTCATTGCTGCCAGGGAATCACTGTAACAGCACTGTAGTGGCACCTTCTAACTATATATAGTATAGTTGTGACATCATAACCGTACAGTCCTGACGTCTCGTTTAAAGGCACAGTTTCTAAATACAGGCATTTCTCTGTGGATTGAGTGTATTGATACTTTCACAGTATTTAAATAGCACCTCGACCTGCTTTATAGTAAAACAAAAACACATGTAAATCTCACTTTTTACAATAAGGGACATTTAAAAAAAAGTTGCCTTGAAAGATGCTAAAAGTCCATAAAGCACACAATGCATGGTATGGTCATAATTATTTAATCTGCAGACAACTGTATAAGAAACTATTTCACGTCAAACAACATAAGAAAAAAAAAGAATTCACTCAAAGCTGGTATTTGTATCTATAAGGAAATTGTAGGCCAGTAAAGTACATCTGCTGTATGTGTGTTTTAAAATGTTAGCCAGAGGCTATTACATTGCATGCCAGTGGGTCAGAAACTCCAGCATGACTTCAGGCCGGAGGCTAATAGTCTATGCATGAGTCAGCAAACCAACTCCATGAAACACTGTGAGTAAATCCCGTGAGCATTTCTGACACCATAAAAACTCAGCATATTGTGATGCTAGGCTGATATGTGTGAAAAGAGCCACTTGACAGGTCATGCTGAAAATAGCACACTTAGCACCAGCAGAAAAATTATGGATGGGTTTGTTTTAGGCAACACAAATCCCGGTTAGTTTTCATCATCATGGTAGTTGTTTTTTTAATGTCATCTTACCTAATAATTAACTAACTAATTATGTTGTTATGGCTTTGCGAAGGTGGGTTTGTTCTTAATTACTGAAACTGATGTGACAGTCTTTCTAGCTTCATTACGGCAAGCAAATGGTAAAAGAATTGGCTTTTTTCCAGCAGCTACATTTGCCTATTTTAACAGCAGACCCGTGGAGCAAGAAATGACACTTAATTTAGTCGTATTTAGTGTGAAAACACTTAACTCTTAGTAATATGTTGTCATTTCTCCACCACAAAATCCACTCACGTTGACTCTTTAATGTTGTTATTTATATAGATAGCATTAGTCATTCATGTATTACTTATTTTGTAGTCACAAAGTCGAAATGTTTATTTCCGTACACACTTGGATAGAAAGACTAGCGCCAAGAAGGTCGCACACAAACCAAATCAAATGACCACATTAAACAGCAGATGCCCAAATAAATTTTAGAAATGCATGTGTGTGTGTGTGTGTGTGTGTGTCGGTAGATAGACTGGAGACTTCACATAAACAAGTACCAATTGACATACAATTTCAAAACTTGTGTGTGTTGACTGGCTGTTTGGGAACAAACTATTTGGGAGAACAAGCAAGCAAACAAAAATAGCTCAATTTGCTTGCATGACTTCTTAAACTAAGACCTCAGATTTGTATTGCAACTATTATTTCTAGTCATAGTTCCATTATCTTTATTGTTACGATAATTGCCACTGTTCATCATATCAACTGCTATAATTATTATGAATCATATTTCTCTATATATTTATATCTGTATCTGTCTCTGTGTCCCAACCAGCACCGGCAGATGGCCGCCCCCTCCCGAAGAGCAAGGTCTGTCCGAGGTTTCTGCCTAAAAGGATGTTTTTCCTCGCCACTGTTGCACTAAATGCTCGCTCTTGGCAGAATTGTTGGGTCTTTGTAAATTATAGTGTGGTCTAGACCTACTCTATTAGTAAAGTGTCTAGAGATAACTCTTGTCATGATTTGATACTATATATAAATTGAATTGAACGCATTCTCATGAACGGGTTTGTATGATATCGTACAAAAACGTATGCACAATTCCTATCACCTCTCATTGAAATGTCCTGGCTGTGCTGTGTTGCAGTGTGTGGCAGTCTCCCCATTGATGGCCGACTGAGATCAACGACATCACTGTTACACTGACTCAAGAGACCTTGATATGATGCATGAGCCTCTCAGTTGTGCGTATGCAAGCGTGCGTAAGCGTTTGTGTCAGTGTGTGCGGGTGGATCCGTGCAGAGGCTAATTCATAATGATGACAGGAAATATTCCATCATATCATCACTCACTCAGTCATCTTTACCAAACAGCAGGGAGGAGACGGGCCACGGGAAAGAGATGGGAGAGATGCGGAGTTGCGGTAGATTGGAAGCGATGAAGGTAGAGCCACACACAGGAAGAGGAAGATGAAGTACAGGCAGATAGATGAGATGAGCATGCTAATTCAACTATCACAACTGTGTCTTGAGGAATAATGAGCACATTTATATTGTGTCAGTCATCTTACACCAACAATTACAGTACATTTATTATTTGTCATTTCTCCCAGTTTGTCAAGTTTCCCTGAAGGCATTCATTTTATGGCTGACATGTAGTTTGTTTGATTTAATATGATCAAGTTTAATTTTTTACTATTGTGTCCTGCATCCAGTTATGCCTAACTAACACAGGCTTACAATATAGCACTAATTAATATCACTCAAAAAATAGACAAAAAAAAAGTTCAAATAATTACGTAATCAGGTTTTCAGACATTTATATCTTCAGTAAAATTCATAAAATACTTATCAACCATATACTGTTATTGTAACCTACTGGGGAAATAAAAGTAAGGACTAATTAAACGACAGGAACGATTGGTTGATTATTCTATCACTTGATACACAGAATGTTAAACATTGTTAAATTGTTTAGGTGGATATCCGGGCAAAGACGCCGGGTCCGAACTCAAGAAGTGAGAAGAGACGTGGAGTTGAGAGACGACGTCTCGATGAACAGATATCTGAATAGAAATGCAGATAAATTCAAAAGAAAAGTTGATGATAGCGAATGACTTCCTAGATTGCACTTTGGCCAATTCATTCCTCCTCTTTTTGCTCTCCACACGGACTGTTTACCTGCATGTAACCAAAGCCTACTACTTGGATTGTAAACGGAAAACACAAGGCTTCTGATACCAAAATCTTTTTCCCGTTGCCTCCAGATTCTACATTCATATGCAGATACCTGTTTATAGAGATTATATCATTGTAAACTACATACCTTTGGGTTTTAAACTGTTGCTCGGACATAAGCAATCAGAGAAAGTTAATTCGTGTGATATTTTATAGACCTAATGCTTAATTAACTGATCAAAAATATATTGACAAATGAATCAATAGTAAAAAAGGTATTGTCCTGGCAGCCCTATAATATCATAATATAGCCCTATAAAAAAGCATTGCAGTCCAAACCTAGCCTTTGACTTTGCAGCTGATGAGCCCACATTGGAAAATGCAAGTTCTCAATTTACCATCCAATCTCAGTTCCAACTCTAATCTATGAACAAAGGCTTTGGGGTAATCAAGAACAAATGAGATCCCAGAAACAAGCAGCTGAGATGAGGTTACTCCACAGGGCGGCTGGCCTCGCTCAGTGTGATAGACTCCAGAGTTCAGCAATTTGGGAGGCCCTCAGTATCGAACCGCTGCTCCATCCAATTGAGAGGAGTCGGTGGACGTGGTTCTATGTTAGCGAGCACTGAGAGGAGACCCAAGGGCAGGAAATGCTGGAGGGGGTGTTGTGAAAGGTTTGTTTAAAACAATTTAAAAAGCAATTCCTGTTCCGTTAACAGGAATTGCTTTTGTTTTTAAGAACACAAAAGTTGTCTGTTGTGTCTTCTCGCTAGTTTGACGTGATGAGATGAACATGAGATGCTAGATGCAAAATTTCCGTTATGCCAAAATTTTTTCACCTATTTGTTTGTTTGTTGAAATTGCAGCATGTGGAGCAGTAAAATGTTCAGAGTGAAAGACTAGCGCAATGGTAATCATTCAAAGCTTCCACTACACTACAGACTTTTCACGATAGACTTTGAACTGTTAAAGTTGGAAGCTAACATGCACTGTTGAAAGTTGGAAGCTAACGTGAACGGTCGAAGTTGAAAGCTAACGTGAACTGTTGAAGTTGGAAGCTAACGTGAACTTTAGAAGTTGGAAGCTAACATTAACTGTCGAAGTTGAATGCTAACGGGAACTGTCAAAGTTGGAAGCTAAAGTCAGAGAAATACTAATAACGGGAGCTCTTCCACTCTGGATACTTCCGGCTTCTGAACTGGTTGCAGTTCCACTCTGGTTCCATATGAGGGTGCTCACGGGCGAGTGCAGAATGAATGGTGATCTATGGAGCTCTACCCCTCAAAATCCAGTTTTCTCAGGATATAATTTTGTGTCTAGTAATTTGAATGTTGCATTTGAAAGGGGAGGCTAAGAAAATACACACTGATGGGTGTTAGATTTTTTTAAAGTCGCTTTTTTGTGTCAAAAAATGTGTACATTTTTGTGTCAAAAAATGTAAATTTTTGTGTCAAAAAAATGTGTAAATTTTTGTGTCAAAAAAATGTGTCAATTTTTGTGTCAAAAATGTCAATTTTTGTGTCAAAAAAAAGTGTCAATTTTTGTGTCAAAAAATGTGTCAATTTTTGTGTCAAAAAAATTTGTCAATTTTTGTGTCAAAAAAATTTTGTCAATTTTTGTGTCAAAAAAATGTGTCAATTTTTGTGTCAAAAAATGTGTAAATTTTTGTGTCAAATATGTCAATGACGTCATACACATCGTACGGCCAGAGCTTTACAGTAAGCTCTGAGTCACTTCCTTCGACAACACAGCTGACAGGTTAGGCTCTCCCTATCAATACACGTGCTAGAAAGAGGTTTGCTAATGTTTTAAAGACCACGCCGAAATATTCACTCTGACATTCTGGTTCCGCTTCGGATGCCATCAATCTGGATCTCTGGTCGTAATCAGTCTTTCACTGACCAATCAGCATTCATTAGCAGAATGCTAGCGGGTTATGAGCAACAACGACTCAACCTGTAAGAAATCGAAAGGACATAAGTACTCGTTCATTCAACTTTCGACCTATAATCCATGTTGAACTTGCAAAAACTACAATCAAATCTGAGATTTCTCAATGGCAATCAGGCGAAAGAGACAAATTTAGCCGTCTAGCTCCATAGAGTCCCATTCATTTTGCACTGGACCGCGATCACCCCCAGTGGAACTCAGGTGGAACTGCAACCAAATTCGGTACAATGGGGCTAAATAGGGAGTACAGGCTATCCGTAGACGGGCTCTGCTAAAGTTAACTGTCGAAGTTGGAAGCTAACGTGAACTGTGGAAGTTGGAAGCTAACGTGAACTGTGGAAGTTGGAGTTGGACGCTGACGTGAACTGTCGAAGTTGGAAGCTAACGTGAACTTTAGAAGTTAGAAGAGAAGCTAGAAGCTAGCGAGAAGACACCCAGATCCAACTGGACACCCCCAGCAGGGCGTGGAGGATGCTGACAGCGTGTAACGACTTTTGTGCTACTCTGCTTGCAGTTTAGACCAGAACAAGTGACTTAGAAGATGGTTGGATGAATTGGTAGATTCATAAATGTGAAATTTTATTTTTAGAAAAGCTTCAAAGGGGTAATCAACATGTTTAACAAGAGGTACCACTCAGTAACAGTGTGACTGTCTTTACAGAAATTTGGACGGAATATGGAAGTTTATTTTCACCATGCTCCACCTGCTCTGCTGAGAACTTAACACACAAAGAAGTGTATTAAAGGTCTGATTATTTGTCTTTGGTAGAACAGCTAATTAAATTATACTAATATTTAAATAAGCTGAGATGGTAATATTAAGCTCTGCTACAGAATTCAGCTGGGCAGTAAATCAAAAGTTGGGGATCATCAACTGCACATGCTCACTTAACTACATTTATACTAATAAGATGTATTTTAGACAAAAGTGATGAGCAAACTTAAAAAGATGTGTACATTACATCCCTGCTGCCGCTCATATTACATCCTGATCTAATGAGCTGAGCTTTGAAAGAATATTTCATGTGTTAAATAAGTCAGTTCTTTGCCTGTGTTAACTCTGAATGATATACTCAAGAGGGTGAAGCAGGGAAATTCTCATTTAGGTCACAAAAAGTATCCTTGTTGGGGTCAATCATGCGGTAATTCAGATTCAATCTTCTACATTGATATGATTTGTCTTGATTATGAGGAGTATTGATCGGACAACATGATAGGGGATTTGTCAAGATGTGACACCCTCACCCACACACACACACACACACACACACACACACACACACACACATACACAACAGAATGCTATCCTACAGATGGGGACAATGTAAGCTCTCAGGAAGCAAAAAAACCACAGGGGGCCTTTCTCATTTCCCAAATGTGTACCTCCTTGACTCCTCGGGCTTGTGACCCGGAAATCCTTCTCGTCATGTTGAAGGATGTCCCAATTCCTGAAATGCACATTGAGGAGCGAGGAGCGAGGATGGTCCTCGGAGGAGTTATAATCAAGGATACACTGATGTATCCTCTGCAGAAGTCTTTTCACCCATGGCATGTAAACAAAGTGGCGTACCAGAGCAAGAGGAGAGAGAGAGAGAGAGAGAGAGAGAGAGAGAGAGAGAGAGCGATAATATCCCCGGCCCTGTGGTTAAACTAGCGTTACGGATCGGGCCGGTCGGATCATACAAATTAACATTCTGATTAAAAGGGGGTGGGTGAAATAATAGCCTATCACTTTGAGGGGGGGTACATTTTGTCCCCACCGGGGATACAAAATAATTCAGCAGAGGCAGGGATATATAGACCAGAAAGGGGGAAATCACACGCATCCCCCTGGCAAATTGCACCCTGCATCCACACATCGCTGCTGAATAGGCGTTGCTAGAAACTCGATGATGTAGTGACTACTACAGGGCGAGTTGGTGAACTAGTATATGGCTAACACGCTAAAGAGGCAGGAACATGCTGGCGCTTTCAGACACAATTACTTCCGCCTGGTTAATTTAATTGGATTAAGGCTTGTTAATGAACTCGATAGTTACTTTTAGTCACTGCTGGGGCAATACGTTTACACAGTTTATTCAAAAGATGCATTTGTCTCATAACTGTCTAAAAGCATTCCCTCTTTTGTGGAGCAGTTTATCCTCTGACAGTGGAAGATAAATAAAAGTGGATGGAGTAAGAGCTTATAGATTCCTCTATGTTAGACTTTGTGCTGCCCTGTTACCTCCATGGATGTATTAAAGGTGCCGTAGGAAGGATTGTGAAGATCCAGGACTTAGCCAAAAGATTTGAACATCGACAACTTCTCATTCCCTCCCCCCCTTTCCGCTAAAGCCCAAAACGGTCTCCTAAGCCCCTCCCCCCACAAGGGAGAATGAATGTGTGGACAAAACACTGCCACCCAGCCATGCTGTTAATTTGTCCCAGTGGCCACTCGCAGTATCGCAACAACAAAATACTCTGCTCCCATTTACCACCATTATAAAAGCGACGTCTGTAAAACTGTTGACAGGACACCTTGAACTGCAAAAAAAAGCCAATTGTTACTCTTTGTATTATACATTGTTGTTCCATGGTTTTATATTGGTAAAACTTTCCCAGAGCTGAGAAAGGCCATTTATACGTGCATGCCATCATCGCAATGTAAAGTCAATGGGCCGAGCAGGAATGTGCGGGCGGAGCCAGCAGGAGAAACGCTAATGCACATGTGCAGTGGGCCGCGACGCTAAAGCAAAACCCGGGGGCTAGAAAACATTTTTGACTTATATGCTGGACGAGCAATTCTCATTCAAGTGAATGGGCGCAATCTTTGAGTCTGTTATCCAGTACTTGTACTGCATCCGTGGTTACCTCAAAGGTGAGCACTGCCAACATGGCATGAATTGGCATGTCATAAATCACCAAAGTTTAACTCTTTGCCAAAGATTTGTGTGGATAAATGGCCTCTACTCCCCGTCATTGAAATATACAAATGTCGCTCCAAATTTTGGCTTTTTAATTATTGCTGATGTGACCAGGCCTTTATTGTCTCTTTCCTATCTCTATTTTTGTATCATCCTTCTTTAGTTTCCTATGTTCAGGAGTGACTTGGTTGCCGGTAACAATCCGTCTGTCTTTATAAAAAACTGATTCACACTGTGTGTGTGTGTGTGTGTGTGTGTGTGTGTGTGTGTGTGTGTGTGTGTGTGTGTGTGTGTGTGTGTGCGCGGGAGGGAGGGGTGAGCAGCCACCCACTCTGCTATCTCCGAAGCTTGTCGAGCATGCTGTTGGATACATCGGAGACATTTCACAGGTGGATACACACTCAAACACACGCGCAGGGAGATTCCAGGGGGAATGTCAAGGGTGAGAGAGAAAGGGAAAACGGGTGACAGAATTTCAGCCCTCATGTAAAAATCAACAAACGCCCCCTCCTCCCTTCACTTTCTCTTTCTCTCGGTAATCGACAGCGTGTTGAGTTGAGAATCTCCAGGCAGTTACTCACCAGTTCTGCATGGCTGCCTACCAATTGGAATACCATTACAGTCAAAATCTCACACACACACACACACACACACACACACACACACACACACACAGAAACAGATATGCAGGTACAGATATGCAGGTACACACAGCATGACAAGCACGTCTGCAATGGCAGTAATGAAGCACACCGTAACGGACGGAGAGAGAGCTCATCATTTTTCCATTCTCTCCCTCTCTGTTAGTGTCAACAGTCATGCTACAGTCGTCTCTCACTGTCACTCTTCCTCCCTCTCATTCTGTCCTTTTAATGTCAGCAGCAAACTGACATCCCCCCCCGTGGACAAGAGCCAGACGAGACGGGGTCACCGTGATTTGTTTCCCCCGCCACCCTTTCCGACAGAAGGCGTTTTGATTTGTAACGTGCGCTGACCATCTTGCTCCGCGACGGAGCGCGTTTGATTTGTGACCCGCTCCGTCTCTCCTTCTCGCCCCGCCGTTGTGCGTTTGATTTGTGGCGAGCTCCCCGGCTCCTCCTGCTCGGCGCTGGGGTTGAGAGGGGGGTCGGACACAGACATTTGGCTTTGGTGTCCTGCTGTAACTTAGCATCTCCATTTAATTTTCGGTGGGTGAAAGATGATTTCTTCGCGCAGGGATGGAGTCAAATAGAGAATCAAAATGACTGCGGCCCTGCCTCCTGTCTGTCTGTCCACCTTCCTGATCGAAACCATTTGCATATTGCATTCCAACAGCTGACATTTGGATGACGAACTAACATTGTTTGCCGTCACACTCCACTCCATGAATTAGATTTACTCTGCTTATAAAAGACAATGGCTGCTAAATGCCATATCTCTCTGTGACTGAGTGTGTGTGTGTGTGTGTGTGTGTGTTTGTGTAGTCTGGTTATTGTCCATAACAGCGTCTTTCTGTCTCCCCGGACGTCTCTGCGGGAAAATGAAAACGTCAATCTCTCTTTGTCTTTTCTTCCGTTTCTTATCCTCCCACCCTCTCCCTATCCTTCTTCGCTGTCTCCCTTTTGCAGTAAACACGCAGACTCGTGTGCATTTATTTGCAGTCAGCTAAAACCGTGCTTATTTACCAACCACACTTACTCACTCTGACCTTTAAAGAGAAAGATGGTCTGATGAGGAGGAGGACAGGATGGCAGCGAGGAAATGGAGGGAGAAGATGAAGAGGGTTAGGGGAGATGCTAGTATTGCAGCCTTGTGTGTGCACGCGTGTGTATTTTGTTAAGGCAAGTGCTGTCAGTTAAACGCGTTATTAACGGCGTTAACGCAAACCCATTTTAACGGCGTCAATTATTTTATCGCGAGATTAACGTTCTTTTTGGCCTAGCAAACTTTGTAGTTTTTTTCACATGCTGTTGCAACAACTAGTAACGTTAGAAAAACTACAACACCACACCGGATCTAGCTAGACCGGAAACAAAACAACAGGCACTCCGCACACACTTGTTTGGGCTTGCGAGCTGGCAAGCAAGTAGTAGGCTAACGTTACGTTTTGAGTGGATGGCGAGCGCGAGACGCCGAAATGGATGCCGATAAGATTCTGACTGGAAAGTTTACTTTTAAAAAGTTGCCAAATGGTTGCATTGACAAGACCAAAGTGATCTGTGTGTTTTGTCGTTGTGAACTGAGCTATCATCGCAGCACGTCCAGTCTGAAATACCACTTGATGGCCAAGCACACAGCTGATGCCAATTCTCCGCCCCCTCGTCAAAGCCAGGCGACAATGGATGACTTCAGACAAGGGCACATGGATACCACAACTAAGAACCAACTTACTGCAGCCATAGCTAAATGGGTGGCTACTGCATGCAGGCCTTTTCCATGTTGATAAGCTAAAAAATAAAGGGACAAAAAGAAATCAAGGGACATTTAGAATAGATAAAAATGTGCGATTAATTGCGAGTTAACTATGACATTAATGCGATTAATTGCGATTCAATATTTTAATCGTTTAATCGACAGCACTAGTTAAGGCATATTTTCACTCACTGATATTTAGCTGCCAAACTTCGGCCTACTTAAGAGATAAAGAGAGAGTTCTGCTAATATCTGGTACACTGACAAACCCACTCACTGACTGTTTTTGTATGTTTATGTATATCCGTATGTCCGTCAATATGGCCCACTGAGTGCTACTCTGAACGTAACATATGTTTAGGGCAGGGGTTGGCAACCTGTGGCTCTGGAGGCTCTTTAATCTGGATCAACGACATTTCAGTTACTGGTTAGTCGCTGGAACATGGCAAGTTTTGACGAAAATTTGGATCATGCAACAAAGCACGCTTGCTTGGTTCTTTCAGGGAATGACTGGGACGTTTTGGGACCGATTGTGGCAGGATTGTTGTGGATGAAGTAACGTTACGCAGGTGTTACACTGGTAAGAGCCATTACCGTTTAGCAATGTATCCAGCTAATTTAAATAGCTCACGTTACTGTATTGCGTGAACCGTTACAATCTTGGAAAGTGTAAGTCACACTGAATCATGTCTGTGAGTTCAGATTTGAGTTATGATTCCAAGAAAGAGTACGGTTTGTGACACAAAAGGTTTTGAAGTACATTATTTGCCTCCATCAACTGTGTATCACATCCGCAGCTGCAGCTCCAACTGCTGGCCATGTTGGTGAGCGGGCCAAACTACAATAACTAACTTCCTGTCGTTTTTTTAGAACACCGCCATGAACCTGTCCCTTACACATCACGCCGGGCTCCTTGGCATAAACTGCCCATGTCTTTGGATCTACTACTGGAGGAATAAACACAACTCTTACCAAATATATATCAAATGCAAATGACAGGAAGCTTACAGTAGTATGTACATTACGAAGCTGTGGGAGCTTCAGGTCAAAGGTGACCTGTCATATAAACACAAATACAGGTGCGATTTGCCGGGGGGGGAAGCGTGGGATTTCCCCCTTTCTGGTCTATACCTGTCTCTGCTCAATTATTTTTGTGTACAAACAAATGTATCCCCCCCTCAAAGTGATCAATGCTACTTCACCATAGATATATAAATACATATATACATACATACATACATACATACATACTGCGGATAAGTGGGGTCATCCCCACTTTGGCCACTCACCCACTTCTCTACACATTACATACTTATCATTCCAATATGCATCTTGCACACTACTTTGCACTATTACTTTTTGCACCTTACATCCCACTCCATGTGTACCTGTCTTTATATTATGTCTTATTTGTATATTTGTATTTTTGTATATTATGTTGATATGTGCCTATATGTATATTGTTGTCTCTATTGTACGGTATGTGTCTATATTACTATTTGTCTACCAAATGTTTACTACTACATGTCTATTTGTTGAATGTATATAGAGTTAACACCTACCGAAGTCAAATTACTTGTGTATGTAAGTATACTTGGCCAATAAAAATGATTCTGATACATTACATACAACAAAAATCCAAGCGTCAGTTGCTGGTTGTATTTAGCGGCTACAGAGCTCCGGGACGCCGGCTACCCGGCGGTTGTTTAGCCGCCGATAGGTGACTGTGAGCCGGCTACAGGCACCGCCAGATGACGGTCCTTTCGGGTGCCGTGGTAGTGGAGTTTAGCCAGAAAAAGTGAGCGTCATGTGGCGATGACAGTTAAGTTCAGGCACCAAAACGATATAGTTTAGGAAAATCCTCGTGGTTTGGGTTAAAACACTCCCGAGGAACGAACAAGCATTTCCTCAGTGAAAGTATTTTGTTTCCACCATGAAGTGAACTCCGCTCTCCGGCTTGAAAGCGCTGTGTTTTATGTTGACACCACGTTGTGCTATGTCATTTTGAGATTATTATCAATTGGATATTGTTCATAAGTTCATAAATAAGTGTTTTGGTATGGCTGGCTGAGTGGCACTATACCCATGGTATTGAAAGAGGGATTTCATTCTTGCATGTTTTGTTGTGCACTGCATGAAACCATCTGCATTTGTTATGTTTCTCCACTCATTTATTTAGGGTTGCCCTTTAATTTGTCGCCTTTCTGTATGTGCTTTATGTTTCGTTTGGCTAACCAGCACTGGTTGACTGTTCTGTTTGTCCATCTGCTCTTTTCATAATGAAATGAACAACATCAGATGGTGTTTTTCGGTCAACTCCAGCGCCAACACTCAATGGCATTATAAAGAATGTTCTCAGTGCTCAGCTTTAGAGAAGAAACACTTTTCAGTCTGCATCTTTTACACCAAAATAAATGCAAAAAAATAACATAAAGCCGGTGTATTAACACCGGATTTTATTATTTTTTTTCAGCATACACAGAAAATAGAGAGCTTGATGACCGCGAGGAGATATTCACTGAATTTTACAAAAAGTGTATTGGATTAACGTCACTTACTTTACCTTTAATGTCAGTGTGCTGTAACCAGAAGAATACGAGCTTTAATTTACCGGCGGTTGTTATAAAAGCTTTTTCTAATTAGCATCCATCTATATGTATCTATCTCTATTCACTCTAGAAGACAAGGTGTCACACATATGCACATAGAGGGCAGCAGGCAGGAAGGGGTGGCCACAGAGAAAGCGGCAGACAGAGAAAGAAAAAGAGATGGAGAGGTAATTGGTGCACCTGTCTGCAAGGGAAAAGACAGGTCTATCCACACAGACACACACACACACACACACACACACACACACACACAGGGACACTAGTAGACCGAGAAACTGACATGCTTGCATGGACGTACACTGAAGACTCAACACAGAGATGCAAATATTTGTGTGCGTGTGTGTGTGTGTGTCTGTGTGTAAGAGAGACGGTTGCGTCTTTGTGTAAATTACCCTTTTTCTTCACCCTTCGGATGTTTGTTTCCTTCCGATTTTGCACCAGCCCCATGATACAAACGCCATCAACACGCTCACTCACTCGCCATGAGTTCTCCGGAAAATGACCTGCTCTGTTCACTCATGGGCTCAATCGGACATTACACGGACTTAGGTAGCTGGCAGGGTAATGTCTGTTTGATATCTGGCTAAAACCGACACATGGGACATTTAGATGCAGGACTCGTTACCGTGAAACTGACTTATTATTGTTTCATTTTATAAGCAGCCTATCCCTTTTGGATGCAACATTGTGTGAATCGACACTTGACGCAAAATGATGATGATACATAATTGGTAAATAACAGTATTAGAATCATAGACTGTATAAAAGTAGTCGATGTAGCCACTGTGACATTACCCATTGGTTCGTGGACTACCTAAGTTTGACATTTTGACCATTTTTGTACGAGAGGGTGGAGCTGGTGAGGAGCTCTAAGCTAAATGCTAAATTACCAGCTAACTTTAACTTGCTGGCTTGGCTAGCAAGGTGCATCCACCGAAGGCTCAGCAAGACATTTTTAGGTGACCAAAATGTGGCAATTCAATTTAATCAACTGAAAACACGCTGTGAAGTTCTAAGAGGAAAACACGGACAACACCCCAAAACAAGTTTAAAGGTGCAGTAGGTAAGACTTAAAAAACTAACTTTCTGTCATATTTGCTGAAACTGACCCTATGTTCCAGGAGAACTACATGAAGCAGGTCATTTAAAAAAACATCCGGCTCCTCTGGCTCCACCTACAGCCTGTAGTGATATTTGCAAAAATCCACAGCTCCCTGTTCAGATGCACCAATCAGGGCCAGAGGGGGGTGTCTAACTGCGTGTCAATCACTGCTCATGCACACACATTCATTCTCCCTTGTGGGGGGAGGGGCTTAGGAGACCGTTTTGGGCTTTTAGCGGAAAGGGTGGAGGGACTGAAAAGTTGTCGATGTTCAAATTTTTTGGCTAAGTCCTGGATCTTCCCAATCCTACCTATGGCACCTTTAAAGCTATTTAAATGCATACAGTGTCACGGACACGTATTGCTATGCCTCTATTCTGATTGACAGGTCGCCGTGTTAGCGGCT
The DNA here is from genome assembly GCF_031162955.1 of Sander vitreus. Taxonomy (NCBI): domain Eukaryota; kingdom Metazoa; phylum Chordata; class Actinopteri; order Perciformes; family Percidae; genus Sander; species Sander vitreus. The sequence continues at coordinate 30,503,273 of NC_135864.1, read as the reverse complement.
TGTCTATAAAGTTGAAAGTAGTAATTGAGACCATGAACTCACTATGAAAATGTTTACTGAGGTAATAAATCAAGTCAGGAGTAGGGTAATTTTCCCATAGACTTCTACTGTATACGATCTGACTTCTTTTTGCAACCAGTAACTCTTTCAAGTTACATCTAAAAATAATACCCGGGTTTTCCATGTAGGATGTAAAATATTAAGATATAATAATGTATACTGGAAAGAAAGAAAGAAAGAAAGAAAGAAAGAAAGAAAGAGTTTTCCTCCTACACTATTATGTGCGTGCATGTGTGTGTACTACATGCATATTAGTGTGGGTGTGTGTTCACAGAATTGTTCTCACTCTCAGTGTGAGTGTGATCTGGATCCAGGGCTTCTGCTAAAATCTGCCGGGCTGCATGCCAAGCATTGTGTTTCACACCAGACACAATCAAACACACACATGCGCACACACACATGCACGCACACACACACACACACACACACACACACACACACACACACACACCTCATAGGAATTGTCTATTGTCTTATCAGACATGCTCTACTCTACCAAATTTGACCAAGCATGCATGGTGCGTGTGTGTGTGTGTGTGTGTGTGTGTGTGTGTGTGTGTGTGTGTGTGTGTGTGTGTGTGTGTGTGTGAGACTGGCTTTTATGTGTTCATTCACACATGTGTGCATGTGTGTGTGCATGTGTGTGTGCATGTGTGTGTGCATGTGAGGGCGCCATCAGGTAGAAACTTGAACTTGTTTAGAAGTGAGTGGGCTCACATCATTTCCATGCTGTTGATTGTGTCAGCACATATGCACGCACACACACATTCTCTGCACATCCAAACACTCATATACATCTCAAATATTCAGAAGGTTTTGGATAGGCATCCAAGCACACACATACAAACACAGGCACACAAACACACAGATCCAAGTGTCTTTGTCGATGTTTTCAAAAGTTGGCTGCTGAAAACGCATAGAACGTCAGCAGCGCAGTTGGCTGCTATTGTCAGTGCCGACAAACTCCGCAGCCTTTCATTCTTGGCTTAGAAAACTTGGAAAGGATCATTTTGTCACTTTTGCAACTTCAAGTTGAAACTAAGCAGTGACTTTTGAAGCATTTTTTTGAGTTAATAGTAACTTTTTAAAAAACCTTTTTGAACAATCTGCTTATCCCTTCTTGGCAGTTGGATAAGGTTGCTGTTTTTTGTTTCAAAGCTCTTTTTGACAAGCTCACTGTTTAAGTTTAAGTCACATTGTGTTGCAGATATACGCACACAAATTTCATACACAATCAGGGTCGGTTACAGAAACCCGGTGCCATTATGGCATCAGTTTGTAAACGACCGGTATCTACCAGATTGGATGAAAAAGCAGATTTTGGTGCCACTTAAATGCCTGAACTACCACCTGGTGCTCCAAAACAGATGTTACAGGCAACAGAAGCATCACTGCATGTGATGCTATTTAACATTACACTTGGCAGCAGGTAACGTTAGCCTAGTTGCTGACTTGAACACAGTTAAAATGCTTAAAGCTAAACGGTCTAATGGCTGAATTTCACTCAATTCCAACACTGAGCCATACAACGGTTGGCAGCTGAAGACACACCGTGGCAACTGCCGGAGTCGGAGTTAAAGGATAAACAATACCGCGGGGACTTAATGGTTCGTTCAATTGCACCTTGTAAGCTCATGGTGCATTCAAGTGCTCCTCGAGAAACTCAAGCTAATGTTGTAAAGAACCCTTCTGCCATCTAGTGTTTCTTCTTTTTTTGTGTAACAGCTATTGACTGGTAAAATAAGTATTGTCATTATATTTTAAATATCTAATTTAAAGTTGACCATATGGTCTGAGCAATGAACAAGCAGATCTTTCATGTCAGTAACTGTTGTTTTGTGCTCGGTTCATTAACCGTTTAAGTGCCGGCACTGTTTTAAAAGTTTTGTTTTAAGGTTACGCTAACCGTCATTCTCAAACCAGTGGTATTTGTTTCTTAAAATTAACACCCCCGTTCTTTGCATTCTGTACTATGGGCAAAATTTTTTCTCTTGAAAATTTCTCATGAAAATAAGCCTGTTTCCCCCTTATATTCAAACAAGTATCGACAGTCATGCTAGCAGATCTGTAAGACTGTACTTAGACAAAGCGGTGATTTGAGCTAAATGCTAACATCAGCATGCTAACATGCTCCGGATGGGGAACCTAACATGCTAGTTTTTTGTAGGTGTTAACCATCTTAGGTTAGCCTGTTAGCTTGCTAAAATTGCTAAGCACCCAACAAGTAGTGATGGACAAATGAGGCGTCATGAAGCTTCGTGAATCATTTTCTCTATTGTCTGAGCCCACTAGATGGCACTCTTGGTTTAAATATATAGGCTCAAGGAATGGCAATTCAGTGTGCTTTCAACCCTTGAAAGCACACCCTTGTTGAACCAAGAGCGCCATCTAGTGGGTTCAGAAAATAAAGACAATGGTTAATGAAACTTCATGAAGCTTTATTTGGCCATCATTACCAACAAGTACAGCTGAGGCTATGGGAATGTCATTAGTACAGGTATTTTACCAAAGTAGTAGACAAAATAAAGGTTTGACCTGATGATGGTGCTAGATGAGAAGTTAAGGTATCGCCAAAAGGATTACAATTTAGTGGAGCATGAATGTTTCTACCATATGTCAACAATCCATCCCTTACAACATTTCACTCAAAACCACAAATCAACCTCATGGTGGCTTTAGAAGAAAAGTCTGGGGGCCACTGAAGTCTTTAGGATTTGTCTGGGTGCCATGAAGGTCAATTCATGGTTTTTATGAATGTCAATCAATGAATGCATGGTCCTCAATGTCAATTTTTGCCAATCCATCTAGTAGACATTGAAATATTTGTATTGATACTTAAAATTGTCTGCTGCTGGTGCTTTAGGAAAAGTTGGGGGCTCACCATTAAGATTCATCATCTGGGGCCCACAAATTTCTGTGCAAAATGCTATGGATATCCAATAGTTGCTGAGACTTCCCGGTCTAGACCAAAGTGGTGGACCAACCAACCAACATTGCCATCCCTATAGCCAAGCCGCTAGAATGGTGAAATATATAGCTCCTTTAAATGTTAACAGCTGTTTACAACCAACCTACACCAAAATCCTTCTGGTGCAGTTGTTAATTCATGAAGTATTTTTAGCTCACCACTCACCCACCCATAAACATGTTATTCCTGTCGCAGTGATGTTTTATTGTTTGCATTGACATTCATAGCGGGAAAAGTAGCTTCAACTGTTGGTTTATGGCTCAGAAAAGATTAGCAGTGTGGCTCTATTACAGCATGCTGGGCAGATTAACTTCTTTCTCACTTCTTTCAGCTGCACATCCTATTTCTCCTGATTATGATTTGTGGAACACATCAAGATTTCTTTCCAGCAATGTATAAATCTTATTACTTACATGTGGTTATGTACTTCTATAAAATTACCATGACATTACAGATACAGTTACACCACAACCATGACAGCATGACTGATCAACCTAGAATTATATTTAATGTGTAATTATTCTAATTATGAAAATAATTGAAAAGAAGTGCTTAACCACTTTTATACACATGTAGGTCTTAATACACGTTTGATTTACCGATACACACACATACACGTGTGGAAAGGTTAAAGGCCAACGGTTTATCACATTGGGTGAATCACTAAAACACGTGCACACACACACTTTTGTATGTATGTGCCTTTAACAGACACACAGACACACACACACACATACACACACACTTTCAAAAGTGAAGGATTACGATTCCTCCTGTAACAAATTAACATACAGTGTGAATCTGGCAGTAGACAAATCATTCTGTGCGTGTGTGTGTGTGTGTGTGTGTGTGTGTGTGTGTGTGTGTGTGTGTGTGTGTGTGCATTAGTGCTTTCATGCTACTCTGTGTGTGTATTTGTGTGATCCATGCCAGAATGTTGTGAAACAAAGACGTATTGTCTCCCCCGTAAATTCATATTCAGCCAATTTATCATATATGGAGCTTTGTGTGTGTGTTGGTGCATTTGTGTAGTGTATGTGTGTGAGGGACAAGCTGGTAGGGTATGTTCAACTGCAGATGAATTAGGTTACCTCCACATGGACCAGAATGTCTCCCTAAGTGAAATAAAGTAGGGTTACAAATTGGCCGTGTGCACGTTAACCACACATTTCACTGATTCATACAGAGTTGTAGGGCAAGATTCAACAGGCATATGCTTAAAGTTGTTGTCCGTAAGCTTTAACTTAGGTTGTTTCTAGCGGCAGCGTTGCCAGAAAGATGTAACTGCAGGCGAGCCTTTGGGACTTCATCTCCAGTGTCGACTGTATGACGTCGGTAGATTGGCATATCTACCCTGCGCTATGCCTTCACATGCTCCAGTCCACACTGATAACAGTTTAGTCCGAGATGATCTAAGAGCTAATGAATCCACGAAGATACGGGCTGTGTGGGGACACGTGCAGCCATGGAGATGATAGATCTGGGGAGGCAGAGGCTAGCTAACGTGGCTAATTGTGCTAACATGGTCAACAGTGTTAACGCAGCTAGCGGGATTAGTTACCGAGGCTATCGGGGAGCACCTAGTAGCACTGGTTGGCAGTTAGCTATATAGGTGCGTGGCTCTATCATCCACTGTAGACCTATATCATGAACTCAGTTAGACACTCAATGCGGATGTGCAAGGGAGGTTTAAAATATCCTCCACAGAGCTCTAATGGATCTGGAGAGTGGAAACGGCTATAAGAGTACTTCACACTGATACCAGGGACGCGAATGCACGCGCACACACACACGCGCACAAACACACTCACACACACGCACACACGCACACACACACACACAAACACACACACACACACACATTTTCAACTCTGTCTTTGACTCTTTGCTAGAAAGACTGATAAGATTTAACCCACACCCGCTCTCTCTGTCAAACACATACATACACCTGCACAGTCATGGCTATACAAGCCAAGAACATATTAGATTTAGAAAAAGAAGAGCTGGCCTCCGTGCCTGCGATAGTCTCTGGTGATCTCAGGCTCACATTCTGCTTTATGATGAATTAGGGATGGTCATTTAGAGGTTTTTTTCTGACCGACAGCCGACCCTAGTTAACCGATCATTAGTCTCTCATTGCCAGACCTTCCTCCACTGGAGGAGTGTCTGGCTAGTCTACACTAGAGCTTAGATCGGGCCCAAAAAATCAAGCCCGACCCTTCCCGAGCCCGTGCACGTTGTGTCCGAGACCGGCCCGGCCCGACACATTAACTGTAATTATGAGCCCGATTTAAACCTGAAAATTTTTTAATACGTGGGCTGTTATAACTGACGTTCTCAACTACAATTCCGAGTTGTTTAAACTACAGAAATCTGTTTAGAATTATCTTAATAAATAATGCAACAAGGACAAAGCATGTAAACTGTGTTTTAGCTAGCGACCTAGCTCCCTCCCTCAGCCAAATAGTGTGGGTAACAGATCAAGGCAGCAACATAATCAAAGCCCTGGAACCATATAGGAGATTTTCTTGTCTCAATCACCTAATTAATACTGTCCTTCACCACGGTCTGCATGCCGATGCACTGGCCGACAACAGCGCTACAGAGGGGGGAGACACGATGTAGCACAGTTTACCTCAAACTCAAGTCAGTGCAGGACATACACCCAGAGCTACGGGAGAAGCTGGAGAGGCAGCTTGCACCCCACCGAGTAAGGCTAATAAAGTAATGATTAAAAAAACACAAATGCTTGATCAAGGGCCCGGCCCGGCCCAATCATAGCGGTGTAAAATATCGGCCCGTGGGTCGGGTCAGGTCCGGTTTGGGCTCGGGCTCGGGCAGAGAATCTAAACTCTAGTCCACACAGCATTCAGGAATGGGAGATAACCGTGCTCTGGTTTATTGGCATTTCTTCAAACCAATCACAAGCGTCCTCATAAACTGACCGGAGTTTAAAATGCCAACACAAAGAAAGCGGAAGGTGGCGGACATCCGGCAACACTTATAATTGATTAGTTTGTAGACGGGCTTCCCCGTCCTCTCGTATCCTCTCTCTGTGTTGGAATTTTAGTAATTTAGTTTTAGTAATTTTAGCTGTCTGCTCTGAGCTAGTCTATATCCACGACGTTCTGCTTCTGGGATTGCTCTGGTGCCACAGGAAATTCCGCCGGATGCATGTCTTTTCGGCCAATGTCCGTTTCCTTCCGCTTTCTTTATGTTGGCATCTTAAACTCCTGTGGCTTTATGAGGACTATGGTTAACTGCTCCTCAGATCTCTGCAGGGTAAATCCAGACAGCTAGCTAGACTATCTGTCCAATCTGAGTTTTGAACGTGCACATGTTCCACCAAAACATGTTCAAGGGTATTTTGCAGCAGTATCGTGGCTCTGTGCGGAGCTTAGCGCCGCCCACCAACGATTGTGATTGGTTTAAAGAAATGCCAATAAACCAGAGCACGTTTTTCTCCCATCCCGGAATGCTGTGTGGACTAGCCAGACCCTCGTCCGCAGCACTGTGGAGGAAGGTCTGGCAAAGCCAGACTAGCTCTGTGCTCATCCACCATCACTCCCTCTCACTACGTACACACTAAGCACTGAGCTATTCCTTAAAGGTCCAATATGTAATATATTTACTGTATTTAATCAAAAAATGGCCACAATATGTCATCAGATATTATGGAAACATGCTAAGGTGAAATACTATCTTTTCTGACAACAATGCTAAAGCCAGTATTTCCTCCACTGAAATTTCCATTCCGTGACGGAATGTCTGTTTTTATTTTGGCCTGTGTGTTGTTGCCAACTGCCCATTTTGACACCAGGATTGCCAAACATGACGCAAAAACAGCGTGCAGCTGCAGTCATGCATGGTAGAAGCGACCAAATGAACCTGGATTAACAGAGATAGATTCATTCTACCCAACCTAAAACAAACTTGCCATCTTTCTAAACAGTTGCATGACCAAAGAAGTGGTAAAACACGGGTAATTATTGCAGATGGATTTAAAAGATGGAGACATCTTAGAGCCCAAAAGGACGATGAGTTGGCTATTTTCCTCCTGAACAGGTAAGGGTTAAGCTTCATTAATTTATATCATGGAAATGTAGTAGGGATGGGCATTTTCAGTCATTGAAATGATCCCAATTTTTAGGGGGTCAGCACTATGTTCCCACAGCCCAATGGTACCACAGCCCTATGTTCCCACAGCCCTATATTATGTTATGTTAGGGTTAGGGTTACATTCCATCTGCAGTCCATTACTACTAGATAATAGGTTGGGTGTAATTGGCTACCAAATTGGGAGAAAGGGGGATAAAATCTGATACAAATTTATGAAAAAGAAAATGTGGAAACATAGAGCCTAATTTTGGAAAAGAAATCATAGAAATGTGGGAACTGTGGGAACATAGGGCCTAATTTTGAAAAAAATCTTAGAAATGTGGGGACATAGGGCGGTGGGAACATAGGGCCTAATTTTCAGTGAACACTTTTTACCATCTGTTGCTGTGACGTTGAGCCGAGAGTGAGTGGCTGTCAGTCGGGCACAAAGCTCTGCAATGACGCAGTATTTCAAGCTGTCGTTGTCGTTACATTTTGCCGACAAAAGGTAACGGGGTGGTGATGGGGCAGTGGATATGACACATGCCTTTGGTGTGGGAGACCTGAGTTTGAATCCCACTGCGATACATCAACCAATGTGTCCCTGACCAAGCCACTTAACCCCTAGTTGCTCCAGAGGCGTGCGACCTCTGACATATATAGCAATTGTAAGTCGCTTCAGATAAAAACGTCTGCTAAATGACACGTAATGTAACTGTCAGCCGGGTTCAGAGCTCCGCGAGAGCATGGGCTTTTATTACCATCAACATGGCAGCATTTAGCACAGCTGTGGAGTAATGTCTGCCAGACTAGCATCTAGCTAACATCGACATCGTGGGACGTTGGGTTTAGCGTTCGCAACCTGGCGACCCCCGTGAACTTCGACGCTGGGGAGGAGGGGCCTGGGGAGATGACTCTTTCCAGTATTTTGAACTTGGACTGCAGTAACCATTTTAAACACTAGCTGTCAGTATTACATATTGGACCTTTAAAGGAGCTTCCCTGGTCTTACAACACGATGACAGCCTGACAGAGCTTACTGTATTTGGTCGTAGAGTCCGAACCATCCGAAAGAATGCTTTCACACTAGAAACGAACCGGATGGGTTCAGTTTGATCCGGACCAAGATCACCTCTTTTGGTCAAACCAAATGTCATCTGTTCGGTCCAGACCGGGGTCCAGGGGAAGGTTTCACACCTGTAATTTTGGTTCGGATCAAACTGCAAAGTCGGAAAGTCCGGACCAAACGAGTTAGGTGTGAAAGCCCCTTAAGTCACATGATTCAGGTACAGTAGGTTTCACGTGCTTAGTCTGTTTTCCATTGGACTTTGTTTGGCTTATATTGCTTCACCAATGTTTCCACCTCATCCAAGCATATAATACTTATTTTTTTCCCCGCCATTTGCACTCATGTGGCATAAAATAGGTGCATGGAAATTTTGTTTCCAAATGAATATAGACAGCATCCACAGGTAATGTTCTCCCTCGCTGCTTTCCTTTATCTCCATTCATATTTATATAGGTCTGGCTTCATCTCTTTCTCTGTCTTTATCTCTCTTCCTCTCAGACACCTGAGGGAGGGACAAATGTGACCTTAATATGTTCATCTCTTTTCTCTGCCCAAGATTTATATGCCAAAATAACACCTCGCCGCGTGTCAAAATGACCTTAGGTTTTGCAGAGAACGTGTCTTTAAGTGGCTTTCTGTGTGTGTGTGTGTGTGTGTGTGTGTGTGTGTGTGTGTGTGTGTGTGTGTGTGTGTGCGCGTGCGTGCGTGTCAACAAAAGGGACACCTACCGCCTACGGCTCTTTTTCTTTTTTCTGTCACTCTCTCGCTTTCTTTCCATTTGATTCTTCAATCAATGTCCTAACACCTTTCACTCCTTCTCTGACTCGCTCTCTTTCTCTACTCTATTTTTTCCCTTTCTTCATGTCCCATTCTCTCTCTCTCTCTCTCTCTCTCTCTCTCTCTCTCTCTCTGTTGGAATAAAAGTCACAGCTTTCTATTTTGTGGCTCTCTCTCTATCACCGGTGTTCAAGTTCACAGTTCTCTGTGATGTCTGACTTATCCTAGCTGGAGGATGCACTTCATGCTTTAGCGCCTGACTGTGTATGTGCGTGTAGGCATACGAATGATACTTTCATAGTCCTTTTGGCTCATATTGTGTAGCTGTGTTAGCATGTGCATGTCTGAGCCACTTTGTAAGTATGTGTTAGTTTTTAGGTTTCCATGTTCTTCTTATTTCGTTGTCAAACACGCACTCTCGCGTACTCATTCTCGTATTTTCGACACAGAACAAGATTGCTCTTTTAATGACTTCTTGTACCTGCGTGGCGACTCTGTCACCACAGCACACCGTAATTCCTTCAGATTTCTGAACTTCCTTAGACTTAGCATGGATGCTTTCGATGTCCAAACCTCTTTTGATGCCGCAGTATGACATTTCATTTTTATAGCAACAAGCAATTTTGCTGCGCTCTGCTACCTCTTGTTGCTTGAAAATGAAATCACAAAGGTAAAAAAAATAAAACCATTAAAAGGTGTACCTGCACAGCATTGTTCTTCTTTATCTGACAAAACTACACTGCGATGTTACGCTTACGTAGAGTGCCACTGAGAGTGAAATTAAAAACTGTTAGAAAAGGTGGTTGTGACAGCATCCTCTCTGAATGAAACAAAGACAGACAGAAAAAAAGATCATTCAAGTCTAAACATCTCCTCCAAAACACCAAGAATACACATATGAACTTTCAGGATCTATTGTGGCAACCCGTTCTCATTCCGAACTCGTAAAATAAGGACGTTTGGACAGTGGCTGTCAGCGTCTGATGCGACGAAAAAGGCGTCTTTCAGCGTGTTTGTGTAACGCAAGCGAGGAGAGCAGCAGTTAGATAGGATTTAGCGAGTAGTATGTAAGGGCGAATTTCCGTGTAAGGAGGTAGGTTGGGGTGGTGGATGGGTCAAACACAGGACTTTCACCGCATGTCATGCTTGCTATAGTCGTTTTTTTTCTTTCTTCCCGCGTGTCACAGAACCGTACGCCCACCCATGACCCTTTCCTAAACCCAACCGTCCAGTAGTTCCCGCATGTCACGAAACCGTAAGCCCACCAATGACCTTTTCCTTAACATAACTGCGTCAAAAGGGACGGCAATAGTCCCGACCAAGCACGTTTACTTATAGCACCAAAGGGACGGCAATAGTCCCGACCAAGCACGTTTACTTATAGCACCAAAGGGACGGCAATAGTCCCGACCAAGCGTGTTTACTCATAGCGCCCAAGGGACAGCAATAGTCCCGACCAAGCACGTTTACTCATAGCGCCCAAGGGACAGCAATAGTCCCGACCAAGCACGTTTACTCATAGCGCCCAAGGGACAGCAATAGTCCCGACCAATCGCGTTTACTCATAGCGCCCAAGGGACAGCAATAGTCCCGACCAAGCACGTTTACTCATAGCGCCCAAGGGACAGCAATAGTCCCGACCAAGCACGTTTACTCATAGCGCCCAAGGGACGGCAATAGTCCCGACCAAGCGCGTTTACTTAAAGCGCTAAAGGAGACTTTTAGCATCAATAAGAACGACAAAGGCACCTGACCAAGCGTCCATATTTTACAAGATGGGTGTGAGAACGTGTTGATTGTGGGGTTGTTCTCCATCACTTCAATTAGGGCTGCACGATATGAGGAAAATATCTGATTGCGATTATATTTGACTGATATCGCGATTGCGATACGATTCACGATATTGGAGGGAATTATTATTTGTGTATCATTATTCTCATTTCCGTTGAAAAATATGAAAACAATGAGTGTGATTTTTGTGAGGATCTGTACCAAACAAAGATTTTTTTTCTTTAGTCTGTAGGATAAGATTTGTAGACTGGGACGTCTCTGCAGCACTCAATACTATTTTGCCTTTAACAAATGTTACGCCCCCCTGCGATTTAGATATTGGACTAGTCCATATTGTGATTGCGTTATGGTTATAGCTGTTGTCTATTTTAATGTCTTTTGTAGTTCTTGTGATTGACTTCATCTTATTAATACTAGGTCTTATTATTGCACTGTAACTGCACTTTACAGTAATTGTATTTCCGGACCTTTTGAAAAACTTTTGAATTGCTCTTGTGTTTAATAGCTGCTGTTTAAGAGGCCAGTAGCTGTATTTTCCAAAATGTCAAACTAATCCTTTAACTGAATGTCCAGCCCTTTTTTTTTTAACTGCATCTCAGTCCTCCTCTGCAGTTGGAGTTTGCACCGTTGTTAAATAACTGAATAAATGAATGAACAATACAATCAAAAATACAATTTGACAACTGAGCAAACTGTGCCTGGGGCGAAGCCGTCACAAAGCCAAACACTGCAGCCTATTAATTCAGTTAACATCACTCACCCAAACTCTTACTAGCTCATCCACAACTGGTTTATGGTGTCAATTTGTTATTGGTGTAGCATCAATGAAAATTAACAACAAACTGCCCAAGCTGATAGCTAGCATTTTAAAAAGTCTGAATTAAAGTCACTTGGAGTAATTATTTGACTTAAGGAAACATTTTCTCTCAGTGTTTGATCCTCTCTGTGTGTGTGTGTGTGTGTGTGGGTGGGTGTGTGTGTGTGTGTGTGGGTGGGTGTGTGTGTTTGCATGTGTGTGTGTTATAACTGCACGCTGAGCATTATCTAAACTAACTCCAATTATCTGTGTGTGTGTGTGTGTGTGTGTGTCTGTGCATGTGTGTGTGTTATAACTGTACGCTGCGCATTGTCTTAGCTAACTCCAATTATCTCTATGTGTGTATGTGTGTGTGTGTGTGTGTGTGTGTGTGTGTGTGTGTGTGTGTGTGTGTAACTGCACGCTGAGCATTATCTAAACTAACTCCAATTATCTGTGTGTTTGTGTGTGTGTGTGTGTCTGTGTGTGTGTTATAACTGTACGCTGCGCATTGTCTTAGCTAACTCCAATTATCTCTATGTGTGTATGTGTGTGTGTGTGTAACTGCACGCTGAGCAATATCTAAACTAACTCCAATTATCTGTGTGTGTGTGTGTGTGTGTGTGTGTGTGTGTGTGTGTGTGTGTGTGTGTGTGTGTTAAAACCCCTCTGAACAGCTATAAAGACTTGCTGACCATTCCTCTGTGTTGCCATGGTGGGCTAATTAATCAGATTCATTGAATGCTGTTGATCAATAGCCAACGGGGTGTAGACATTAGTTAGTTAATATGTTTCTCATAAGCTGGAGTCGCAGTGTGTGTGTGTGTGTGTGTGTGTGTGTGTGTGTGTGTGTGTGTGTGTGTGTGTGTGTGTGTACTTTAATGTGAGCTGTTCAATTAAGTGGAGATTAGAAGGGACTTTGATTCGAAAAATAATAATTTGCCGGCATGGTAATGAATTACCCGGAAATGTCAGCCTTCTTCTCCCTCAAGATGAAAGGTGGAGGATGAAAGAAGAGGACATAGATATGTCATCATCTGAGCGGTCAGTGGTTCTTATCAGGGTAAATATTTTTCATATGTATCACCTAATTAGCATTTGAAAGCTTTTAAAACATTGTCATCGCCATGTTAATTATAATACCAACGACTGAAGAAGACTGCTGACACCTTGTAGGGCTGTTAATGTGTTCTCAAAATTGCGGCTAATACATAAAATAATTAAATAAAATAAAATAAATAAAATTCAGCATTTGTGACACTTCTCCCAACGTTTTTGTCACTTTTTTTTCCACGTTTTTTCCGATGTTTTTGTCTTTTTTTTTTACCTTTGTGACACTTTGATGGTCGCTTTTTTGCCTAAAGAGAGAGCGCTGTTACTCCCTCCTTGCCCGACTCTAGAGTCATAGTGGGAGAAACAAAGCATCCTCCCTGTTCTTTCTGACCACGGTGGGAAATCTGTAGCAAGAAAAGTTAATCCTCTCCTTGATTTCATGTTGTTGTTGTTGTTTATGCTTTAGTTTCACGGATCACAAATTGAAGCCGTTTTGAGTGAAAAAGCTCAACAAACACACTACCTGCCCGGCACCAAACAGCAGACAGACACAGTTAGCAACTAGCTAGTGAACATAGTGGAGTATTTAGCAGCTAAAGAGCCAGATATTTCCCTCAGGAGTTGGTGGAGACCAAAACAGAGTTTAAAGTAGAGTGAATATTACGTTCATCAGGTGGTCAGAAACAACACTCCAAATGAACGCTCCAAGTGTGCTGGAGGTACAAATAAGCAACTGTTGTGTTGTGTTTACAGCTTGTTGTGCTTTCCCCAGGTGGCCAAAATATAAAAACATAATTAAGGAAGCGCCAGATAATAAGCTATTGTTGCTTTATTTTGAAGGGCGAAAATGATAAATATGGAATAAAAGTTTTCACTAGTAACTAACCACCAAGTCATATAAAAAAGACAGCAGCTGTAATGTAACGGTGGTACAAACAGCAGTGGAACTACACAATATACTGTAACTTACACAAACATAAGAAAATAAATTGTTACATACTGTAACAGGTGTGTTTTACTGCTCTCCTCTGTAAGGCAGAAACTGCTCATTTGTTGTTAAATAGCTTGTTGAGTTTCATCTCTATAATACATGTGTGTGTGCAGTAGCTGCCAGTGGGAGGGAATGGAGTCGAGTTTAGTGCCCGTTACTGTGAAGAGGGGCCACAAGCTGTTACCAGGAAAAAGTTGCAGGGGAGTTTGGCAGTTATAATAATGGGGGGTAGACGATGACCTTTCTCGTAGACACACACAATCACACACACACACACACACAGTGTGTGGCATTATCTTAGCAGGTACCCGTCATTGACATAATGCATTCCCTAGCCCCTTACCCTAACCTTAACCATCACAACTAAATGCAGTAGCATTTAACCATAACCTAATTCTAACCCTAATCATAAAACCAAGTCTTAACCCTCAAACAGCCCTTTAAAAGTTGTAGGGTCCAGCATTTTGGCCCCACAAAGCTGTAGGGACCCCACAAGTATACTGGACTCCCGGTTTTTGGACCCCACGAATATAGTTAAACAAGAACACACACACACACACACACACACACACACACTCTCTCTTTGTATCCAGTATGGCAGGTGCCTGTGGCCAGGTCATAGTAACAGATTTACGTTCAGAACCACATCATACATTCACTCTCACACTAAAAACAGCAAACACATGAATCTTTAAGACAACTGCACCAAATAACAACCAGACTAACTGTACATAAGGAAGCTTCATCATTTTAATTGTGTGTGTGTGTTTGCTGAGTATGTGTGTACTATGAGTACAGTATATGAGTGCTGAGCCCTGTCGCAGCTCTTGAGCCAAATGAATTGGCTTGAGATAAATGAAGGGTAGGAGAGGTTATCCATTGTTATTAAAGGAAATAAACATTTTGGATTGCTTTTAGATGTATGTCTGTGATATTTAAGGGTAGAGAGAGGGAGCAGGGAAGGAAAAGAGGATAAAATGGGACGACAAAGAAGATAAAAGACAATTGATTGTTTTAGCATTCATTTCTGACAGTCATTTTACAATTTACTCACTCAAATCTGCAGTACCGTTCATGTGACGTGTGTTTATATTTGTAGTTTTATAGCTTTTTGTTAATATGTTATTATTATCACTATTTGGAAATAAAGTATTTGTGCAGGAGTACAAAACATAGGTGTAAAAAAGGCATATTTGCACAAATAAACTATAAACGCAATAGATGCATGCATGTAACCTCCAATCATTCCATACACACACACACACACACACACACACACACTGCACTATTCTCTTAAAGGATATGAGCTCCTTGAAAACTCAATTAGACTGGGGGGCAAAAACTACAAAAACCTACCACTCTCATACACTGACGTGCATGGTGGCACTCTCTCTCTCTCTCACACACACACACACACACACACACACACACACACACACACACGCCAGTGTTTTAGCATCCTAACCTGCAGCTATTTCTAGCGGTAAATGGACTCTGAGGTTCCAGACTAAAAAGCTTGTACTATGGCATGTACCTAATTACACTATGTGTTTGTGTGTTTCTGTGTGTGTGTGTGTGTGTGTGTGTGTGTGTGTGTGTGTGTGTGTGTGTGTGTGTGTGTGTGGTTTTGATGTAAAACAACACCAGCCTCTCAACACACACACAGAGAGACATAAGGTCCATGCATGGAGCCACTCACTTAGTATACATCCCCGGCTCAGCAAGAAACTGATGTATTAAGAATGGTTTGAAATGGTAAAGGTAAGTTCGAGGCCCATGTTTCTTTCAAAGTGAGTATATATACAATCCATCCTGTTTCCTTAAATGTGCTGACCATTGCGCCATGATTTGTAAGGACACTTGTGCAAAGTGCTGGTTCTCACCTATCGGCGGCTAAACAACTGCCGCCGGGAGCTCTGTAGCGGCTAAATACAACCAACAACTGACGCTCGGATGTTATCGTTCTATGGCACTATAGATTGTTCACGTTACAGCGCTTTACTTAGTTTAAAATACTTCTATTTTAGGTATATAATATATGATCTATTGGTGAAGTAGCACTGGTGACTTTGGGGGGGTGAACACCAGGTCTCGGTACCCAACCCTACTGGCAGGTTGAACTTCTTCAGCTGCCGCAGGCTGTACATCCTCTGCTGGGCTTTTTTTGGATGAAGGATGATGATGACTGTGTTTGTAGGATGATTGTTTTTAAACTTGAAAGGGCCTCCTGCTTACAGTCTTTATGCTAAGCTAAGCTAATCAACATCTGGCTCTAGTTCCCCAGTTAACAAACAGATGGGAGAGTGGCATTTTCTCATTTTAAGATGTGATGCTGTATTAAAGCAGGGTAAGTCTAAATCTATTAATATATCAGAAAAGGTTTCTGTGCTTAACAATCCACTGCGTAAAGGCCTCGCTTTATCAAAAGTCAAAATGAGACATTTGAGGTCTAGAATCCATTCCTAACCTGCGCGCGCGCACACACACACACACACACACACACACACACACACACACACACACACAGTGTTAAGCCTTGATGAGAATAAAACTGTCAAATCAATTCAGACTAGCCATGACCATTACAGTTTAAGAGAAACACAAAATAGAGAAATTAAGTGAGACCGAATGTGGGCGTAGAGAGTGTGTATTGTTAAGTGTGTGTGTGTGTGTGTGTGTGTGTGTGTGTGTGTGTGTGTGTGTGTGTGTGTGTGTGTGTGTGTCTGTATGCAGTTTAAGCCCCCCGTTCTGGACCCTCCTATGGGTCACTAGTTATTAACCCCCAGACAGTCACCTTGACACAATCTGCCTCTCACACACAGAACCAATGGCACACACACTGCGATACACACATATATTTAGAATGTGAATTGACCCATTCATATGCGCACACACTAACCTTCTATAAAACACACACACACACACACACACACACACATACTTTATTTTTATCAGTCTGCTGTGACCCGGCCCGCCACATGAATTGGCATGAAGTGTTAATCCTAATATTGGATTATCAGTCAGAGTTTATCCCCTCATTTTAAGATTAGCCGTTTAGTTTAAGATTAGTCCATTTAAAGTGCCACTTAAAGGTTATCACATCGCTAGCAATGAAAAATTGTTTCTGTACGGTCACACACACACGCACTGAGGACTGATTAAGAGCATAATTGAATCTAATTGGGAGAAACCATTCATACATGTACTGTATAACAGCAAGCTGGAGGTGAAGATGCTCAACTTGGGTGTGTTGCAAAAAGTTGGTGAGAATCAGGGTAACACGGATTATCCTTTCATTGTGTGTGTGTGTGTGTGTGTGTGTGTGTGTGTCTATGTGTGCGTGTGTGCGTGCATGCGTGATGATTTGTGGTTCATGGTATGTTTTGTGGAGATAATCTGCTAAAAGAGACAATAAGAGCTGACAATGGACAAAAACAATGTGGTGGGTTCATTTTTGTTTAAGGACTACTGGGGATCTGTGTGTGTGTGTGTGTGTGTGTGTGTGTGTGTGTGTGTGTGTGTGTGTGTGTGTGTGTGTGTGTGTGTGTGTGTGTGTTTCCCCATCTCCTCCCCATTTACTTCCTCCCTTATCTCTATCTCCTTTATTTGTGTATATTTTTCTCCAATATGCGTCTGTTTTGTGTTATTTCTGTTCTGTCACTTTTCAGCCCTCTCTCTCTCTTTCTCTCTCTCTCTCTCTCTTTCTCTCTCTCTCTCTCTCTCTCCTGTGGTAGATCGATACAGGCTAATTGCGGTGAAGCATCAGACAGTTGGGAGTCTTCTTTCCCTGGAGTGCCTAATTAAGACCGTCAAACTCAAACACTGTGTGTGTGTGTGTGTGTGTGACTGTGGTTGTTTGGACCAGAAACACCTGTACTTTAATCTCCTTCCGCGCACACACACACTTTCTCTCTCACATGTAACTTCCTGTATTGATAGACAGCAGCTCTGTTCATTCAGCCGTGTGTACGTCTGGTCTGAAGTCTGCAAACATTCTCCAGTTATTGCGGTGGAAATGTTGAATGCACAGTTTTTGTGCTTACGTATTGTTTGTTTTTTTACATCTGGACCCTGATGTCGGCAACTGTCCCGTTACAGTATGGTTGCGACAAACTCATGGCCATGTGCTGTAATGATCTATAAATGCATTGAATACATTTACATGAATTAAAAAATGACTATCCATGAAAGATATACATATATCTTTTCTTAATTGAATGACTATCCATAGACGATCCATAAAAAAGGAGGCTGTCCTCCCCTGAAAAAAACGGCCACATAAGTCGTTTGTTCAAGCAGCAATTAAGACTTATATTTATGTTTATAGTGTAGTTATGATGGGAGTAAAGCAGGAAGTAAGGTGACAAAGTATAAGAGTGCCAAATTTACGCATGTTGGGGAGGGTTGCTGGGTCAAACAAATACAGGACTGTCCCCCAGGAGTCCCATTTGAAAGTAAAATAAAACAGTAAGGTTTTTATTTTTCTCAAACAACACAGGACTTTAACCCAAAATGTTGAATGCACATGTTGTTGTGTATACGTATAGTTTTTTTTTTTTTTGGGTGAAAGTCCTGTGTTGTTTGAGAAAAATAAAAACCTTTACAGTATGGTTGGGGACGTAGTATTAAGAGAGACAACGGTAGCGAGTAGTATAAAAGACCGAAAAATCCGCATAGGGAGGTTGGTTGGGGGGAGGGGGGGTGGATGGGTTAAACAACACAGGACTTTCACCCAAGAGACCCCAAGAGCGGCACGAGAACGGAACAGTTAGGTTTAGTAAAAGATCTTTGGTGGGGTTACAAAAATGTACGTTTCAGTGACACGCGGGACAAGAACGGGACTGGAACCCCGGTCTCCTGGGTGAAAGTCCTATGTTGTTTGACCCATCCACCCCCTCTCCAGAACATTCACCCAGGAGACCGGGGTTCGTGTTCCATTTTTGTTCCGCGTGTCACTGAAACGTACATTTTGCAACCCCACCCACGATCTTTTACTAAACCTAACCGTCCCGTTCTTGTGCCGCATGTCAGTCAGTACGTCCCGACCCAGAGAGCGTCAAAAAGTGACACCAAGAGTCCCGACCAAGCGCATCTAAATATGACGCCAAAGGGCTAGACGCTAAAGGAGACTTTTTGCGTCGGTAACAAACGCCAAAGGCACCTGTCGCTTTTTCACGCGATGGGAGTGAGAATGTGTTGATCGTTTATGTAGCATAGACCAAGGTTGTGTTTGAGAAGCTGCTGGACAGTTGACACAACCATGAATTACATTTTTTGCTTTCCTTTTTTCACAAAAAGTGTGGTGATTTTTGGGTCTTCTTCCTTTTCTTAAATTTCTCAATACTTGATTTCACTATTTAACTGACAGAGATCCATAACCCAAGCAAATATTCCTTTGTTTAAGCTCAACAATCCATTGATGACATGTTAGCTGTAATTAAAAACAACCACACCGAAAACTTTTTTAGTTTGGTTTCTTAAAAAAACAAACAACAACTTCATTTCATAATACTACTAAATTACATATCATTTTCCAGGTAACATCCAACTAACTATCCAGGCTACTTTTTTAAGAATTAGAAACATTTTAAGAAAATGAGATGATAGTGGACCAGTAAAGTCATGCTCACAGTAGGTTTCTCTCATTTCACATCGCATGCACTCATTGGACAACAATAAAAAGGGAATTTCTTTTTCCACTTAGGCTCACACATTTGAAGGGGGGGTTACTTCCTCAACATTTCTACTCTGAGCTGAATCAGAAGAGGAAAAATGTGACCCGGAGCAAAGATGCAGGAAGAAGAGGAGGTAGATTGTGGCTGAGCAAAGGGAGAGATAAAGGAGGAGAGAGGGGATGTGTGAAGATATAAACCAGTAGCAGCTGTTTCCAGCCCATTAAAATGTAATTAAGGAGAACCTCATTACGGAGAAAGACAGAGAGAGTGATGGTGAGATGGAGAGAAATAAACTGTTTCCTACTGTCTACTTTATCACTCAAGCAGACAGAAAAGCATCAGTTTATTGCAAGTAAAAAAAAATAAATAAAAAAAAAAACCCCGGTGCTGTCTGGTTTCTATGATGCTAATTAGATTTGAGCAGATCGTTTTTGGCAGAAAAGACATAATGTTGTGAATTCCAGTTTGGCACTTTAAAAAAGATTTGACTATAATAATCTTTACTATAAGTCTTTTCCTCCAGAGTGTGGGGAGGGGGGACTTGTGTCTTTCCGTCTCATCTGCCAAACAGCAGCCGTCCGCTCGGAGATGAAAACAGTCGGGGCAGATTTGGGAGCGTGTAAAGCGGTTGAGTCTTTACTTTCAGCATATCAGTCTCTGATAGTGCTTGTGTGTGTGTTTTTTTTTGTGGGGTTGTATTTGTAAGTTTTACATCAACTGTTAAGCTTACATTCTTATCCAGACCTGGGCATTGTATGGCCCACCCGGGCCACATCCGGCCCTAACTGGCGGCCCTAACTGGCGGCCTTAACCGGCGGCCCTAACCGGCGGCCCTAACCGGCGGCCCTAACCGGCCCTGCGTGAGGTCAATGGGAAGTTCGCAATCAAGCGTAAATAAGTGTACATCATGCATGGAATAAACTGCATTGCTTTTATTTTGAAGGCGATTGTTTTTTGTTGTTGCTTTTTTTTTTTTTTTTGCATGAATGTATGCAGCTTCTTTTTCTCTCTTCTCTTCTTCTGGTTGCAAGTCGCAATTAAAAAGAAGAAGAAGAACTGCAATGTGTCGGACGGTCGAACCCCTGCGTCGGCGAGCCGCGAACTGAGCTCACGAGAGACGTTAGCATGGACGTGAATGAGCTGTTATCCCTCAAAAATGTCATCTCATGGGATAAAAAGATAGCTTGATACAGAGTGCCAAGTTGGACTTCTATGTATTTATTTACTGAAGTGAAAAGTAAAGCTGTGTGCTTAGTTTGCGGAGAACAGACCGCTGTGTTGAAGGTTTATAATTTGAATCGCCACTACAATACTAAACGAAGAACGAACGAAGAAATACAACAACTTGACTGATGCAGAGCGGGCACGGACATCTGAAGCTGCATAAGCAACAAGGCTTTTTTTATTCAATTCAATTTTATTTATAGTATCAAATCATAACAAGAGTTATCTCAAGACACTTTAAAAGATAGAGTAGGTCAAAACCACACTCTATAATTTACAAAGAGCCAACAATTCCAGTAATTCCCCCAAGAGCAGGCATTAAAGTGCAACAGTGGTGAGGAAAACTTCCTTTTAGTAAGAAACCTGGGACAGACCCAGGCTCTTGGTGGGCGGTGTCTGACGGTGCCGATTGGGGGTGTGATGAACAGTGGCAATAATAGTCACAATAAAGATAATGGAACTATGAATAGAAATAGTAGTTGTAGTAGTTCATGGCATAGAAGGGCACTGCAAGGCGTAACAGGGTGTAGCAGGGCGTAGCAGGGCACTGCAGGGCGTAGCAGGACGTAGCAGGGCGTAGCAGGGCACTGCAGGGCATAGCAGGACGTAGCAGGGCACTGCAGAGCGAGGCCTGTTTGGCTCAGTACCAACTGACATAGGGGACTCTTTTCTGGGCTCAGCTCTTGAGTTCGGAGGGCTTTGGTGTGAAGGGTGTTTTGGGGGCTGAATTTCAGGTGGTTAAAAAAGTTCTCTCTCTCTCTAAATTTCAATTTTAAATTTGCTTTATTGGCATGACAAAATCAGTACATCTGTGTTGCCAAAGCGTAACAACAAACATACGTGTAAACAACAACAAGGAGTAAATACATCTGATATAATAATCCAAGTGAACAGGATAATTATGGTATAATTGCAGATAATAAACACATTCTGTGCATGTCCTTCAATGGGTATGTTGAAACAATAATATAAAAAACAGTCTCTCTCTCTCTCTCTCTCTCTCTCTCTCTCTCTCTCTCTCTCTCTCTCTCTCTCTCTCTCTCTCTCCCTCTCTCTCTCTCTCTCTCTCTCGCGTTCTTTTACGCTCTCGCTCCCTAAATCATCCAACCTGAGACAAACTGAGAGAGAAGAGACACATACACGCTCTTAGGAACACACACACGTGTAAACACACAGGTGCAAATAAATACACACACACATATGTAGGAACAGAGAAAGTTGTGCACTATTGTAAACAGTGGAAACACACACACACGCGCACACACACACACACACACACACACACACACACACACACTATTTAGTGTTCTTATTCAATCAAGCAGTGTGTGTACTTAGGCATGAGTAGGAGAAGATGCTGAAGGCAGCGCAGTACTCAGATAAACTGTGTGTGTGTGTGTGTGTGTGTGTGTGTGTGTGTGTGTGTGTGTGTCTGTCTGATAACTAGGGCAAAGCAGTCTTGGGGATATTAGTGGGGTTTTTTTAATTGAAAAATGGTCAGAAGGGAGAAGCAGAGGGATAAACACAGATTATATCATATACAGTTTACATGAGGGCGTATATTTAATATTTAGAACTGCAACAAGGTCAAGGAAGCAATATTAAAGTAGATGAGACTGTATACTTTTTACAAAGTCATTGTTGCAAAGAAAGATGAGCTTAAATACACATGCTAAAGTAAAGTGCTTCTTATGACAAATGACATTACAAACTGCTTTGTTGCTATGACAACAGCTACTGCTACAGTATCCTAGAGCGCAATGTGGAGCTAATGTTAGATAATACAAAGCGGCGGAGCAAGCTAAAGAAAGAACAGAGAGAAAGAGCGCGGTGCTGCTAACGTTACATAAAACAAAGCGAGTTCCCTGTACAGGGAACACCCGGTCATACCGACTATAACTCGCTGTGCTCCGACTAAATTTTTTCTTGTTATGAAAACGACAGGTCTGGCTACTCCGCTTGTCATTGGTCGGCTGTCAAAAAAGCACTTGACGTAGGGAGTTTTTTTCAGAAAAGTTGAGGTTTTTTCAACTTCAAAAAGACTCTCCGAGCTGCAGGAAAAAAGTCGGCGTGCCGTTTAAAAAAACGCTCATGGCTTTTTAGAAATCACGGTTTACTCAATAGGATTATAATGTAAAACAGACGTTGGCAGCTTCAAAAAAAGACGCCAAGTGTGAACATAGCCTAAGTGTTATTGAGTTGCCTAAATGACGACTGAAAAGCAGAAATGCCTCCTGTGTAGACACACCGTTATATTTTAGTGTTTCAGGCATACTGTCTAATAATTGAGTAAAGTCTGTAGTTTTTAATGACTGCATGTGTTCTTTTCAAGTAGTGTACCTCTGTTACAACGTACAACATTAGTATAAATTAGGAGTCATGTTTGTGGCCTCCTGACGAATGGTATTTCAAAATGTACACTTCTTTTAGCTCAGTTTTGGTCTCCACCAACTCCTCAGGGAAAATATTAGGGCTGGATCCAAATATTCGACTATTCGGATATTCATTCGTTGGGTAGGTATTTGATTTTCAATTTTGGGATTCAAATATTAGTTTTTTTGTTAAGATTTCCCTTCAATACTGTAATAAAGGTGAGACAGATTCAACTTTTAGGAGAAACGCAACCACGCTGCAGTGGCCAATCATGTAAACGTCGATCAGACTTGAAAGTTCGTTTTCAGGCGGTGTGAGAGTCCCTTACAGGAAACAGGAAACATCTCTGCCTCTATTGCCGCCACCATAAAAGTTTGAAAACACTCTGAGGGCAAAAAAAATAAAACACAAGCACTGAACTGGGGTGGTGATGGCGCAGTGGATATGACACATGCCTTTGGTGTATCAACCAATGTGTCCCTGATCAAGACACTTAGTTGCTCCAGAGGTGTGCAACCTCTGATATATAGATCAATTGTAAGCCGCTTTGGATAAAAAGTGTCAGCTAAATGACTTGAACTGCAAAGGAGTTTGTGTAACAGCTGACTGTTTCCGGCAACAACAAAGCACAGTCCCTCCATCTCTCTTCTTTCTCTGTGAAATGAAGCTGCCTTGAGATCTATAAACGATCTGACGGAAAACAGTAACTGTGACATTTAAAGTCTACTTGTGCTACATTGGGGGGGTTAAATAACAACAACATGACATCACACAAATGGGCCATTTAAGTGACACTCCCACCACCACACAACCCTGCGGCGAATCACTTTTGTCGATTCATAGGGGAGTGCAGATCTGGAAGGAGCTTGATGAAAACTTGAAATTGTCGCATTCTGTATCCATCTTTAAGAAAAATCTGAAGTGTTATGTTTGTACTGGGATTGTCTGTATTTTTATGGTATTTGTCTGTGTTGTGTCTATTGTGTTTTTAGTGTCTGTATATTTTCTATTGTAGGTTTACTGTTATTGAGGGTTCCCCATTTCATGCGTCCTACAAATGATTATTGTACCTTCTGAAATTGTGTTTTAATGATACGCTGATGACGTGTGAATAAATGTGCGCCTGGTATGTGCACCTCGTATCTTTGGGTTCATCACTTTGGAGCAACAGCTTTCACATTCCACGGTCAATTGATTAATGCAGTTGTAATGCACTATAAACATTGTGTTAAGATGTGTGTACTCTCAGTGTCACTCTGTGACCATCATTCACACATATGAGTATGTGGTGAAAATGCACGGGCATGATAAACTAAAATCCCTGTGTGCGTTTACTGCAGCTCCCAGTCAAAAATAATCTCTCTTTGCTAGCTTTAACTTAAGATGCCAGGTACCTCTCTAAGAAATGGCCTTGCCAACGATCAACAATGTGTGTGTGTGTGTGTGTGTGTGTGTGTGTGCAATCCGATATGTTTCTTATCTCTGTCTGTTCACTTGTATTCTTTGCTGTTGTTCTTTATTATGTGTACGTTAGTGTGTACGGGACTTTGTATGGGACTAATACATGGTGTGTGTGTGTGTGTGTGTGTGTGTGTGTGTGTGTGTGTGTTGCCTCGGGAAGGGGAAGTGTTTCAAAGAGCATCTGAAGTAAGTGTGTAATCAAAACTGAAGACAGTCTGATGCTGCCTGGAAGGGCCTGACACACAGGAGGAGTAAATAGCAGGAAACAGTTAAACACACACACACACACACACACACACACACACACACACACACACACACACACACACAGTAAAACACACCCACAACACACAGATATCAGTGATTCCCAAAAACGACTACTCGAGCTAAATGCCAGCGGGTTAAGGAACTTGCCCTGTGCAGTGATCAAAGAAGTGGTCCTGTTTTTCGATAGAATTGGAAGTCATGGCTGGATTGCATGGACAACCATGAGCGCAAAAGCAAACATTGTGTATTCCACTCGCCACACACACTTTGATGGTGAGAGTTCTTCAACCTGGGAGGGAATAAATATTTTATTTCGTGGGGTTGAAGTAAAATTTCAAATGGAATCAGCCCCTTCTGAACCAGTGCTTTCTATACCCACCTGTACTAGATCTCAGTGCAAACTTGGAGGATGTGGCAACTACCAGCAACAGGCGGAGTATGACATGCTGCCTCCTTTTTTCCCCCAGCCCGCGCATGCCCAGTACACGAGAATGTTCAAGAGATATGGGGTCTGGGCATGTTAGTTTAAACAGAGATTAGTTCTTCTACTGGAGCTAAAAACACTTGTGTGCACGGAGATCACTTTTGGCTCCAAACTCTTAAACGCTTAAAAACCAAAATGTAGCGATGTAAATGTTGCCTAAATGTAACTAAACCAAAACTATTATGAACTATTGTGTCATCTTCTCAAAACCACTCCAGACAAAAAGTTGCTGCTAAAATTGTAAGCTAAAGTTTGACTTTCCTTTCATATATTAAAAGGTGCTCAATCCAGACGAGATTTTGTAGACACCTATTTTTGTCTATTACACAATGACAAAGTTTCATAACACCCAAGTATGGAGGAGTGAAGTGTCTCACTTCCAGTTGCTCAGGCTGAATTTATAGCTCTTCATCTTGGCTCTTTTACCAGCATCAAGAATAGCTCCCTCCATGTACACTATAAACACTCTATATTGAAGACTCTCATGTATTTGGGGACATTGACAGTTACTCTTTTGTTATCTTTATTCGAGTGAAATGCCTCCCAACTGGCTGGCTTGGAACAACTGTGATCCCTGAGAAGTTATTTTGTGTTCAGCTTCATCTTCAGAAAACAGAGAGTTTAATGTTAGCTGCAATTTTACAGTAGCTGGGCTCTACATATATACATCATAAAGGGTTTTGTATAGCTTGTGTAAACCCTGACAAACTTCCGTCAAATTTGAGATTTGCGCTGCAAGTCAGTCTGGCGAAGAGCCCATTCAAACCCATTTCCAATGTCCCCAAAATCGAGGCACCAATTACAACCGCTGAGGCGGGCTTTACACCAATCACAACCGTTGAGGTGGGTTTTACGCAGCGGCGATGGCGCAGCGGCGATGGCGCAGCGGCGATGGCGCAGCGGCGACGGCGAGCAGCTTTTTGTTTACATTCAACATGACGGCTACTGAAGCACAGCGTCACCCGGATCGTTGGTCTGATTGGTTGGACTATCCAATGCGCCCAGAGGCATTTGAGCGGCGTCCGTTGGTGACGCCCCTTTGGAAATGAACTGTCAATGAACCTTTCCCAGACTCACTCTCAGTTACAACTGAGAAGGGTCTGGTGTCAACCAGGCTAGGTTTTGTATGGGAATGTGTCCGAAATAAGGCCCTAAGGCCAGAGAAATTTGACTCAAATTACCTAATTTCAGTGCCTTCTTTCTATCGGACTTAACCATTGTGTTGTCCTCCGGGTCACCGGGACCCGTCCAGTTTATTTGACGTTTTGTATTGACCTGGCGTTGAGCTTCGGGGTTGAGTTAAGCACATTTTACTGAGTCCAGCATAAGAGTTACAACACAATTGTGGGTTCACAAACACAGACTAAGTTTCCCTAGCAACAGACATGAAGTCAGGGCTCGGTCCACCAAGTTGTCTTCTGAAGTGAGACCCAATCTTTTCTCTCCCTTAAGCTTTTTTCCTCCCCTCACAAGTGTCTTCTTGTTTCTAGGCAGAAACTGTTATCTTCACAAACACACACGCCAGGGTTGGGGCCTCTGTGAGGTATAACTTCCTCTTCTGTTCTTGTAACTTTAACTGTCTTTCCTGTTTCTCTGCTTATCTGTCTGGTACACAATGCACTTTTATGCGATATCAGGCTTAACCTTCTGTGCATCAAAGTTCACCCGGAGTACAGCCACTTCCTCAATGAGTGCACACAGCCCTTTTGCGACGACCACAATGCAACTTTAAATGTCAGCAACTTTTTAACTGCCAATATTTCTAGTTTAGGTAGTAGGTTTAGGTGCCGAATCCGAGCGGTTTTGGGCAGCACCTAAGCCGATTGAATGTAACTAAAAGACTTTTCTCAGATCTAATGATGCAGTTGGACTTCTTTAGCTTTAAGTTTTGTCTGTATGCTTTTGAGTGTTAGTTATTTTTTATCTGCCTTTTCAAACGTTTTGGACGCAGAATGATAATGGTCTAAAGTAATATGAAAAGGAGACGCAAACCTACCACGAAGGGACACAAAATATGTGGTGAAATAGTGGGTTTTTTTGCTGAAAAACGTAACATTTTATTAAGGAAGGACGCCTAAACCCCTTTCGCCAAATAAGTCTTCCACAAAGCTAGGGGAACACTAGGGGGTGTGATGAGACACTCACAAGACGAGACACGAGATTTGTGTGTGTTAGGCGTGCGCGCGCGAGAGAGATGCCGTTACCTCTTAACGTGCTAACGCTGGGTTTTACAGGCAGCTTTTTACAATTGCAACTCCGCCACCGCTCTGCAAAAGTTAACTCGGAGTCAACTTTGGCGAACGGGCGGTGGATCTTCTATGCTAATTTAGAGGTCCAAGCCTGACTAATCTTCAAAGCCAGATGTTTTATAAGACCAACCAGGTCAGACTCTGTCTGCTGGCTGCTGCTCTGCACTCATGACCGATATCGCGAGACAATGCTGACCTCGACGAGAAGTCTCGTCACATATTAATCTCGTCGGATCTCGTCGGACGAGATCTCGTCACACCTCTAGAAAACACCGATCATATACAGCATATCTCTAATATGAACTTCTGCCATCAGGGAGAAGATTCCGTGTGCCGAGATGTGAAACAAAGTTATCGTTCGTCCCAACGTCCATCAAGCTGCTGAACTCCAATAGTAAATATCAGCACAACAGAGCAACGTGCAATAAATACACCAGCACATTTTGCCCTTCACACTTTAACTATTACAGTCACTATTTAAGATGTAGAATTATCTGTACAGTCCTATTTGTCCTCCCTTCATGTCCTAAGATGCTTTGTTGATCTTATGTTTATGTTTTTATGTTGATTTTATAATGTTTTATTGTTTTTAATGTTACATGTTTGTGTTGTAAAGCAACAGATTGTCGCACTATGCCCAAGACAAATTTCCCCTCGGGGACAATCAAGTGCATTCTATTCTATTCCAAGGTTTCCCCCCAGACAAGTTGTTTAGCCCTGTGGAAAGTGTCTTTTTTTCGACAAGCCCAGCTATGTCCAGTCACACACTGGCAGTATTAATGTAGAGCCCAATAGTGATAGAGAATCATGGACGGAATCGCAAAATTGAGAATTTAAAAAAGCTGGAAGACAGATTCCATAGGGCCCTACATTAAGTCAGTGCTTAAAGCTAACTGGAGATTTCAAAATATGACTATGTCGAAGTTTCCAACCGAGCCGCCCCAGTGTAACTGTAGTTAAAAAATGTCTTAAAAATCCAACTTTGGGGGCAACTTTGGCCCGATAGGCAACTGGGCTTGCAATACACTGGGAGAAACTGTAGAACTTGAACTGTATTCTATCCTACATGTATTGTTAAATCACAGACAAGAAAATAGATTGTAGATTGTGTGTGCGTGTGTGTGTGTGTGTGTGTGTGTGTGTGTGTGTGTGTGTGTGTGTGTGTGTGTGTGGGGACAGAAATGTCTTTTTCAGACATACACACACACACACACACACACACGCACACATGCACACACATGTGTGTGCATGTGTGCGTGTGTATAATGTATATATAGCAGTCCATTTATCTATTTGGATGTGTAATCCACAACAGTGAACATGATAGCTTTTGCTGATTTCTCTATCTCCAACTATGGTCAGCTGAGAAAAGTCATCTGTTCCTCCATCCGCACGTTTGTGTATGCATGTGCGCCTTCCTCACGCACACATAAGCTATGTTTCCATGTTTCCACTTGTCAATCGAAATATCTGACATTCCCTAAGAACATTCATGCTAATAAAACCGGTGAAAGTGTGTTTCCATCCAACAGTTTTAAAGCGAATAAAAACCTGTGCGTCACATGCTGTTTTCCGGCCAAAGTGGTATCGCGAATAGATTTGAGACGTTTTAAGGTGTTTCCATTCATTTTCGCACTGAATCGCACAACATTCAAGCTAACATTTGCGAACAAAGCCAAAATGGATCGCGCAGTCTACCTACAAATGATTAATATTGCACAAGTTGTAATAGTGCTTATGTGTCAGCTGATAGCGACACATCAAGCTATAATAAAACAACGACGCTATCAAAACCATCGCTATGATGATGCAGATGCACGTAAATGCCAGACGACAATGATTTTTGCTAAAATAGCCATTACATTTCGCTCGTAGATTATAATTTAAAGTCTCTCGTCTACTCGTTCAATCACTTATATCTGTCTTTGTTGTTTGTTTGTTTGTTGTCTGCAAAGAAAGCGGAAAAATCAGGGCGGAAATTACCTAAAACTTCTTAGTTTTATGGCGGGTTGCAACCATAAAATGACCTAAAACGTAAATCGCAATTCATTATTTATTCAGCAAATAACGTAACCATTAGCATTTATCGCATGAGCTGTTTAAAAGCTAATCCGATGAGATCGAACGTACAAACTTTGTGTTGATATTCATGAAACTAAATCGTGTTTTACTGTTTCCATAAGGGATTTCTCATTCAATGTTACTTAAAGGTGCCATAGGTAGGATTGTGAAGATCCAGGATTTAGCCAAAAAATTTGAACATCAACAACTTCTCAGTCCCTCCCACCTTTCTGCTAAAGCCCAAAACGGTCTCCTAAGCCCCTCTCCCAACAAGGGAGAATAAATGCGTGTACATGAGCAGTGATTGACATGCAGTTAGACACCCCCCCTGGCCCTGATTGGTGCATCTGAACAGGGAACTGTGGATTTTTTCAAATCGCACTACAGGCTGTAGGTGGAGCCAGAGGAGCACCGAGTATTACCTACTTCATGTAGTTCTACTGGAACATAGGGTCAGTTTCAGCAAATATGACAGAAAGTTAGTTTTATAAGTCTTACCTACTGCACCTTTAACTCGCATAAAAACTTGTGGATAGAAACATGGCTATTGACACCACAAACACATTGGCACCAAGGCCTTTATAGACATTGCTGTTGCATTAAACTTTACAATTTAAATGGTCAGGCATCCATTTGGCTGTATTGATGAAAATATGTAAAAGTAAAGTTATAACGATCTCCTTGTGTGTATGCATGTACTCCATTCAGCAGTAATCCAAACTCCATTCAAATGAATACGGGAGGCAGGATATAGCGTCCTAGCTCTAGTGCTTTATTTAGCGCTATCGTCACATACAATATTAATAGGAGTAAAATCTTACTGAAGACGAAAGAATACAATCCTGGACACACAACCCCATGCATAGATCCATTCATTAGCGTACAAAAACTGAAATAATTACTCAACTATCTGCTCACACCAACGCATTTGACTATTTGCTGCATATTTCAAGCTGCTTTTTCCTCACGAAGCGATAAGGCAACAACAATAACTGTCGTCGTAACTGCGTTGTGTTCTAAAGGGGCTTCTGAGCCACTTACACCCACCACTCAGACTTAAACGGAACATAATATAGTCTCATTTACATTCAGGGTCTTTAGGCTAAGGAGGCTGTAATAGACAGTGACGGTATTTATTACTGGTCTGCTGCTTTTCATTATGCAGCTAATGATTCCCTGTCAAGTTCTATTGTACATGAACGAGGGGCAAAAAAAAGAGTGGGAGGGCAAAGACAGGAAGACACAGGAGAGAGAGAGAGGAGGAGGACGTACGATACAAATTGTAAAATATGTCGAGAGAGGTTGCAAAATTAGCCGAAACTGGTAAAAATGTATCAAAACACTGCAATTGTGTCTATTGTATATTCAGTGGCTAAAACAAAATACACAAAAGAGTAGGGCTGTCACTTTTATTTTATTTATTTTTTTAAATACAGTTTGAACGCAACCAATGTAGTCTAATGCAACCCGTTCTCACTCCCAACTCGTCAGCATTGTCCTCTTGGGTCAAAATAACAACTTTTTTAGACACAGTTTTTTACGTTTTTGTCTCTTTTTTCAACAATTGTGTCGCTTATTTGGACATTTTTTGGCATTTTTTCCATTACCACCACTATATACACTACTAACATCAACTTATCAACACTAGTTTTACACTTATTTTTGGAATTCCTGGTCAATAAACCTCATTTATATGAAAATATCTAATTTTTGTGTTAGAAAAATGCTGAAATAAAGAATTATTTTGACTAATAGTTAAGATCAGAAGAATGTATCTTGATGTATAATAACAGATATGTCAAAGTTTAGTCAAGATAATGCTATACAATTGAATACAATTCAATGAAAGTAGTGATCTGATCCTTAATTTTACCTGCAAAGAGCGATTTAGAGAACCATCCATGTTATTTTTGGGTAATTTGGTTGAAAGAAACCCACATTTCTCATATGGATATTCACCCACCATCTTTCCCTTACCTAACTATCCTGTTCTTGTGATGCATGTCAGTTAAATGTACGTCTCGACCCAGAGTGTCAAAAAGTGACGCCAAGAGTCCCGACCAATCGCATAGAAAAACGAACCCAAAGAGCGGCAAAATAGGGTACAGAATATTTTGTTCTGTATTGACAGGTGCAATATTAGAAAATCTATTTTTTTTTTTTTTTTTGCTACATTTATATCTGCATTTATATCAAAACCTAGAGACTTTCAAACATCAACAGGTCATTTATTAATATGTATTCGTGTCAAAATGACATAAACAAATTTTCCTATTCTATTTAGCCTGGAAATGCTTCCAACACACTTGCGTGTCGCATGAAAAATATTCTCTATTTCTATTTATCTATTATCTATTTCTAGTTTGCACGCTTTTTCGAGATGTGAGTGTCACACAGGCAGTGTGAAAGCTCTAACCTGTTAACATGGGAGCCGAAATATAAACGGACACGCCACGCAGTTCACACGCTCACACGACACAGCCAGTGTGTAGCCGGCCTTAGGGTTAAATCTGAAAATGCTTCCACAAACATTACTTCTACGTTTGTTTGGTGTCAAGATTATCCATTCATGGTTTTCTAGTGCTTCTATTTTGCAATACAAAAGACATTCTGACATCAGATCTGGGTTAGCTGCTATTCTATGGAATATAGAATTCAATCAATAAAGGTCACTAGTAATATGCATTAATTATTATTATTTGATTTTGAATTTTTTTCCCCTTTTGGAACAGAACCCGTAAGTTCCGATTTTAGTAGCTTGAGGAAATAGTTCAACATTCTGGAAAATATTTGCTATTTGCTTTCTTGCCAAAAGTTAGATGAGAAGAGCAATACCACTCTCATGTCAGTATGCTAATTACAGAGCTAGACCCAGGAGGCAGTTAGCTTAATTTAGAGACTTGAAACAGGAAGAAACACCTAGCCTGGCTCTGTTCAAAGTCCAGAAATACACCTACTAACACCTCTAAAGCCAATTATATAAAAACAAACTGAGTGAGTGAGCTTAAGAGGTGCTAGCAGATGTATTTTTAGACTTTGACAACGAGCTAGGCTAGCTGTTTTGTCCTGTTTCAAATGTTTAAGCTAAATGTTTGTTGGCTCCATACTTACAGCACAAGGACTCTATACTTACCACATATTAGACTACCTTAAGAAATGCTTATTTTAGAAGTGGCCAAAAACACATTTGTACAGCAAAATTAAATCTTTTAAAAGGAATAGTTTGGCATTTTTGGAAGAAAGCATTAGATAAAAAGATAAAAAGAAATACTGTAATGTCTGTGAGTTAGGTATGAAGATAGATCTAAAGACAATTAACCTAGCTTAGTTTAGCTTTAATATGTTCCCAAAATGCCAAAATGATTGAAATAATACTTAAAAAATATGTTTCTGGCCACTTTTGTTTATTACTTATTACTTCTGTTTCTATGGGTAATACGTGAGTAGGCTTATCTGTGGTAAGTATATAATCCTTATCCGTCACTTAGCAACAGCCATGGAGCAAGACAGTAGTCCCAACATGGTGGTGGGTTAACACCGCAGCATGGTCCAACTGACACTATGTGTGTTATGGGCAGCTCTCTCTCTCCGCCCTGTTTTGGGCTGTGTTTGTTCTCTGTTTCTGTGTGTACCTGTGTTTTTCCACCTGGAGTGCTGGAGGTGTGTTCAGAGGAAAGTAGGTAAAGGGGTGTGGCTGAATCAACACTGCACAGCCGTTCCTCACAGCTGCAGCTCATCTACAAGATGCTGATTACCTCTTCGGCGCCAGTTCGTTATCTACACCCATGTGGTAACTTGGCTCTGAGTTCTCAGTTCATTCAAGTTGTGTCCATGTTGTCTTGTGCACTCTAGCTTTTCTTTGTCCTCCTGAGCTCATACTTACCCTGTGTTTCTGTCCAGTGACCGCTCAGACCTGCTGCCTCCTCCGCTGTGCCTACAAGCTTCCAGCCTCACCGTCCAGCCTTATCTCCACCCGTGGAAACCTCTGAACTCTTCCCTGCCTGTCCGCCTCGAGTCTCGTATGACCTGGATCCTTCCCCCTCGGCTCGCCTCGGTACTCAGACCAGCCAGGAGATTCCCCGCTCAGACAAAATCCACACTGTAGTACCATTTTGTTCATTAAAACCTTTACAAACTGCTTTCATTGTCTGTGTGTGAAATCTCTGCGTTTTGGGTCAGAACAAGCCCCTAACAATGTGCAACGCTGCGTTGGTCTTAATAGGGAGAGTATATTATTCCGTCTAATTACAATGCCAATAGCAAGTCTCCCCAAGCGAATACACTTGATACACACACTTGCTCACACAAACTCATGCTTTCATGCACACACATACGGCCTTACATCATTCACTGGTAATTATAATGTCAATACACAGCTACACAGCAATGTGGCCTAACACCAGCTATCATTTAGATGCATACGCACGCACACACACACTATCCTTTAATTGCCCTTCAGTCAAATGCTTTAGCACTTATTTACACACACACACACACACACACACACTCTCCTACTTGTGCATTGGTCCATTCAGACTCCCCATGGAGTGAATCTGCCACACTCTTACCACCCCCTTCTGGGTCTCTAGGCATGCAAACACACATGCACATACAAGGACAAAGACTCAGTAGCGGGTTTATCAGTGTCACATCTCGCTCACTCTTTTTTTTTTTTTTAAGCATGCCTCCCTCTCTTCTTCCTCTCTGTCCTGTCCCCAGAGACCTGCACATTGAAAAGCCATTTACTGTTGCTTCACTACAGTTCTCTTTCTGTCTCCTGCTCTATTTGGTAGCTTCTCTCTCCCTGCTCTCCGGTTCTCACTGCCATAATTTTTTTCTTCATCTTTTACTTATTATGCTGCTTTTCACCTTTTGAATTTCTCTCTATATAAATGCCTTTTACAGGGCCCAGTTAGCCCCCGACCGCATACATCATATCTTTTGCTACGTTTACATCCCGCATTCACACTGCTCTGGCGTTTCAGAGCCCCATACCCCGGAGACATTTGAAAACACTTCTGACCCAGTTTTGGTTTGGAATCTGCGGGGTTGTGTTGCAGTCTCAACGGGGCCGCAAACGGAGACCTTTGGCAACACCGACACTGACGTCAATGTTTCGACGTCAATTATACCGGACGAATGGAGATTAGTTCTTCTCCTGGAGCTAAAAACACTTGAGTGCATGGAGATCACTCTTGGCTCGATGGTGTTTTAAGAACCCAACGTCTCCTTCCAGGCAGCGTTGCGACCGTTGACTTCAAGGCACCTAACCTTAACCCTAACCATAACCCTAACCATTGCCTAATCGACTTCAAGGCAGCGCTGCACTTTTGGCTCAAAACTCTGCTTAAAAACCAAAGCCTAGCAATGTAAACGTAGCCAACATATCCATCACTGGAACTCTCCGGGAGTGAATCTTTCTTTCTGGCAGTGTGTGATTCTCTCTTGAAGCCAGTACGGGGGTAGCCTGGATGCCCCGCCCACAACATTCGAGGTCGGGAAGTTCGAGTATGACGATGTCAGGCTAGTCCGGGGGTGGAGGTCCATCAAAATGAATAGAAGTGGTTGAATTGCCGTGAAATGGTTTAATACTGTAGATACCGCCACTATCTTAGAAACTTAGACTCTGTTTGTGAACCCACAGCTGTGTTGTACTCTTATTCTGGACTCAGTAAACTCTTCATCTCAGATTGATCTTTGTGTTCTGGTAAACTTACGTCCGATGAAAGAAGGCGCGTGGTAGTGAAAAAAACGCAGACAAATGCGTCAAAAACTTAAATAAAAAGCTAAAAATAAAAAAGCATCTAAAAAGGGTTAAAGATCTGGAAAAAGATGAACATTTCCCTCCAATTTTAAAGGGAATACAGGAGAAAACGGTATGTAAAGGGTTTATACTGTACCTGCACCGACAGGTGTTTTCAATCTGGCTAATTAGACCTCAGGTTGAAGTAAGGTGGAGCTTATGCTGTGTTCCAGACACAATTCTTAGCCCCTTTAAGTTACGACTTCAAGTCACAACTCACGACTTGGTAGCGTTCTAGCCAAAGTAATGACAAACCCTTCTAGCTAGCGGCTACCTAACATTGATGTTAGCTAACGCTAGCTGATACTAGCGATTTCTAGTCTGCAACATATTTTGGGCTTCATTTAATAAACATAACCTGGAGTAGTACACAATCATATGTGTATTGTTTTGATTACAATGTGCGGAATTACTTTACGTTTTCTCTCTGTTCATCACCGGCGTCTGTACAGTATCAACAGGGGTCGCCATTGTTGTTTCTGTGTGTGTGATGTCAAAAACTGGGAGTACAACGATCTGGTACGAGTTCACAAGTAGTAAGTTACGGGTTTGACTGCCGTTCCAGGGCACTTTCACGGGTAGAAGGTTGTGAAAACACGAGTTACGGGTTGCCTGGAACACGCCCTAAAGTGGAGCATAGCACAAGTTTGTCTCTCTCATGCATTACCATTCCATTATATTCAACTCTCAGATGTAAGCGCCTGTTTCTCTATAAAAATAAGTACCTGGTTATTAAAACCCAACAGGGTGGTTTAATGCCACTTAGGGCTAAAATCTTTGAACCACCTGGATGAAAAAAATATTCCTTCTGCTGCCAGCCATACACATTTTTAATACTTTTCGCATGTTGAGACTGTATTAGAGTTAATTTGCAAAAACAAATAAAAGTCATTCTTCAAATACACAAACCACCACCAGTTTGATTGATTTTCCCTTTGAGTGCACAATAACAAAAAATAGATGATTTATGACAAATACAGAAATGAGATATCTTCTCAAAACAACCCAATCCCAGTTTGATTGATATTCCCTGGATTGCAGCAAAAAAAAACATGATTATATATATATATATATATATATATAATATCGTTTTTTGCAAATGAACCCTCATTCATGTAGGCAGAAATGTTTTAGCTCTACAAAACAAGAACAATATTACTGCATTTTTTGTATGAAAATGCAAAATAATCATTTATTTTTAACCAAAAACGTTTTTATTTCTGGCGATCATTTTTGTTTGGATTAGAAACACAAACCCACAACTTGGGAAATGGGTAAAAAAAAAAATCTTTTTTTATTGTGCAGCATCCAGATGTCAGAAGTGTCTGTGAGGATTCTGAACAGCGGTAAGTTTTGTGAAAACAATCCTCAGGGTTTTTAGAACACAGAGCATTTATTTTTCAGAGAAAAGGATGCTTACTGTACCTCTTCGTGTAATGATAATACACAACAGTCACATACTGGGCTTAGGTCACGCTCTGCTGGGAATTACGCCAAGAGTCCCGACGCAAAGCATCAACACAGCGTTCTAAAACGGTTTTGTCTCGTCGCGAATCTTCGGTCTGAACTGTGCTTAAAACTAAAAAGAGAGAGAGCGCATTCTGTACACGCACACTGAGGCCTAATCAGACGTCTAATAGG
This sequence comes from Sander vitreus, assembly GCF_031162955.1. Taxonomy (NCBI): domain Eukaryota; kingdom Metazoa; phylum Chordata; class Actinopteri; order Perciformes; family Percidae; genus Sander; species Sander vitreus. The sequence continues at coordinate 30,466,432 of NC_135864.1, read as the reverse complement.
GCCGCACAACAGAGGATCTCTAGTTGCTTTAAAAAAAAATAAGTGAACTGCAGATATGCAGCTTTGAGACACTCTGAGCTCCGTACAGGCCAGCTGGAAAATCTACTTCTCTATTCAATTATCTGCTCCTTTGTACTCCTCGCCCCTCTCCTCCCTCTTTTTATCCCCCCACTGTCGTCTCCCCCTCGCGTCTCTTAACGCCTCTCCTTCTTCTTTTCCTCCCCGGTCCTCCTTTCCCTGCTCTCCTGGCTCTGGCCAAGTTAAATTACCAGTTCTACAGAGCGACGGTGACAGAGTGCAGAACTTAATTACACACTGGCTGACAGCGAGGACAACGTGTTAGATTTTTTCTTTCTCTCTCTTCTTCCTCTCTCTTTTCTACTCTTCCCCACCCCCCGACTCCCGTCTTCTGTTTTTTTTTTCTTTTCTCTTGACTTTCTCTTTGTCTCTCTCCCTCTTATTAATGGCTGGTTAAGACGCTCTGCTCCGTGTTGTTCCTTTGTGCAAAATCAATGTGCAGAAATTTGAAACTTGCATCCGTGGTCCCTGTAAGCAAATATTATGTGGCCATTATTTATCTGATAATTTGCGTTGCATTTGTGAAATCTTGTCAAGATTCACAATTAAACAATTAAACCTGAAAGACCGACAATGCATCGTAAAAGGGGTTAAAATGAATAGGAACTAGACAGCTACCCTTAATGTAAAACATTGCTCAGCGTTATAGGGTAGTTAGTCTATATCCTTGACGTTCCACTTCCGGGATTGCTCCGCTGCTGCAGGAAATTCCTAGCCTGGTCCTACCAGACTCTGGTACATTTCAGAGAGTCTGGCCTCTCTCCATTGACAAGCGTTAACTTCCTTGAAGGCGGGTACTCTGTTGAAGTTTAAAACTATTGGATCTGCCCACAGCCACTCTGGTAGCCTGGCTCCGCCCTCCTACGTACTGTCTGCTAGGACCAGGCTAACAAGAGGGGAGACAAAAACAACTATCGGCTTAACATCGCTAGCGTTAGCCTTAGCCAACTCCTTCACCACTAACGGAGCGAGCTGGAAAATCAAACTGTTCCCGAACCCCGTGGGGAGGAGGGCCACAACATCATGGCCACCAACCAAACTCAGCAAAGATTGTTCTTGCTCGGGCTTTAACTTCTGGATATTCGGCAGCGTTGCCACAACGGACCACATCTTTCTCGGCCGCCATTACAGAACTACAACTCAAACTAGCTCACGTCACAACCTCAACGTCATCGTTCTCAGCCACTCCCTCTGTTCGTTGATTGGACCGTCAAATATTTGGCCAGAGAAAACCCAAGAATATACCGCAAACCCAGACGTAGTACTGACGGAAAATGAAAATTGGAGGAGTACGTAGGAGGACGGAGCCAGGCTAGGACATTCCGCCAGATGCATGTCTTTCCGTCGATATCCGTTACTTTCCGCTTTCTGTGTAAACGCCGATGGATTTATGAGGACTATAGTTAACTGCTCCTCAGATCTCTGCAGGGTAATTCCAGACAGCTAGTTAGACTGTCCAATCTGAGTTTTCTCTCGCACAACTATTTTACAGCGGCTCCGTGCAGAGCTGAGCGCCGCCCAAGACGATTGAGATTGGTTTAAAGAAATGCCGATAAACCAGAGCACGTTTTTCTCCCATCCCGGGATGCTGTGTGGACTAGCCAGACCCTCCTCCGCTCCGCAGCATGTGGATGGTCTGGCAAAGCAAGACTATATGGTAGTTGACAGCACGTCTTGGCGGTTTGGGGTTCCAAAAATATGTTTTATCTTCTTGGAAAATATGCATCGGTGCAGGAGTCAAATTTTATTTTCACTCTGAGGACCATACATTGATCATTCTTTATATAGTGCCTTTCATTTTATAGACATTTGAAAAATCGCAAGAACGTCTGCTCCATGTCGTTCCTTCTGAAACTCACGTCTGTAGTGCTTCTAAGCAAACGTTTTGTGGCCATTATTTATCGGATAATTTGTGTTGTTACAAGTAATTGCATTTGTGAGCCTTGTCAGACAATTAAACCTGAAAGACGGACAATGCGTCATAAATATGAATAGGAATTAGGCAGCTTATTGATCGTAAAAAGGTTTGCTTTTTCACAGCTTGTTGTTTGAATGTGGGAACAATACATACCCAGCGTTATATTGTAGTTGACAGCATGTCTTCAATGGGTTTCCAAAAATAAGTCCAAAAATATGTTTTATCCTCTTGGAAAATATGCCTACGTGCAGTTTTGTTAATTTAAATTTCAATTCAAATTTGAGTTTCACTCTAAGGACCCTACATTGATTATTCTTTATATAGCGCCTTTTATTTTATAGACATTTGAAAAATATTAAGAACCTCTTGTCTTGGACACCCATGTTGTGGTTGTCTTATCCTAGAAATCTAGATGCACCCTAGTGGCAGCAAATGTAATTTGCAGCTAGGGTCAGTCTAGCAACTCTCCGTTGGTTTGTGAGCTGGAAAAACCAAATTCTGGTCAGGCCAATCACATCGTGTTTAGAGTCGGTGGGCGGGCTTAACATAAGGACGGCAGAGTTGAGTGCAGAGGAAATTTGAAAGACAGAGGATTGAGCCCTGACAATGGTGAGTTCCCAGACCAACATCTTGATGTGGGTCTGTCTTGTCAGGCTAGTTGTCTTATCTTTTCTGCAACTTATTGTATCCAGTAACCTGATGTCTTGTGATTGTGTGGAATAACTCAGTAACTCAACAACACATCATGCAATGTGACATGGAGGCCTACCGAACCAATGATCAGGTGTTTTGTTGTGGCGGTTTTTCAACCAAAGAAAGAATGATCTAAGATTATTTCTTTCAACATAAACAGCACAGCTATCTCAACTAGCCTTTTTAGCAGAACTAGTCATTATTTTAGATTATGTTTTAGATCAACACGTGTAAAAAATAAAGTAGTTCTTTCACTAATCATTTTCTGTTCATCAACGCCTGATGTCTATATGTTGTTACTTGTTTGTAAGAAAACAAATGGCCTTCTTCCTCGTAACATCTCCCGAACAGTTGCTAAATATGACCCAGGTGAGCTTTATAGGGCATATGAAAATCAAGTGATAGTTGTTTGTACTATCTTCAGGGTTCAGCCATTATTTTCCTATGGAGAATGTGACGCTGGACCTTGCTGAAGGGCTTTGGGTGTTGTGCATGTCACACCTTGCTACTGTACTCAAGTGACCATTGATTTTAACGTTACTTCTGTTTGCTGCAGACCTTGAGCAGAAAACAAGTCTCACTCACATTACAGTTTAAACACAGTATAGTATAAGCATTCTTATTTTCTTCTACATTTTCAATAAAAAAACTAATCATATATATATCATATGTACATTTTTATTTAAAAGATCAGCATATCACATGGCTGATAAATAGGGAAAAATGTAATGTTGCCAATTGACAATCTGCATATATTAGAAATGTGCGAGGAAACCGGAGCACCCGGGGAAAACCCACACAACTCCGCTGATGTCTGTTATCAATTCCAATCAGAATCATAAATTCTAATGTCTGAATGGATTTGACAACAGACACATCAGCGGAGCTACAGCAGTGTCTGATCCAGGTCTACTGGTCTTATGTGACTGCAGATCTGTCGAAGGTCTCAGGAGTGGAGGAAGCTTCGTCACAGTCTCGATCAGCGTCGGCATTTTCATCACTGGAGATGTCGGTGTGTAAATATCCATCACTGGAACTTTCCGAGAGTGAATCTTTCTTTATTGCAGTCTGGGGTGGAGGTCCATCAAAATGTGTTGAAGTGGTTCCATTGCTGTGAAAGGGTTTAATATTCACGGCCACTGTCTCATTATCAGAACCATCTTCATCATCGATAACTGGAATATACTCTCCCTCAGAGAAGTTGGCATCACCAGAAATTGGAATGTACTCTCCCTCAGAAAGGTAAGAGGTGTCTGGCTCCATAAAGTATTCTTGTGGATCCTGTTCTTCGTAACTGGAACTGACACAGTAAGAATCTTCAGCACTTGAAGTCCAAGATAGCGGTCTTTGTAAATGAGCCCTTAATGCTGCGGATTGACGATTGAAGTGGTATGCAGCAAGGGTCTGCGTCTTCATGACTGGAGCTATTGGTGCTCGTGACTCCATCGCTTGAGACCGTCGACTCTCCGTCAGTTTCTGAGTCGCTGGGAGAATAGCCCGCTTCATCGGAATCATCCAGGGGGCAGACGGTCATCAACTCCAATGCATCTTCTGCATAAAAGTTGGTGCCCATGTCCTCATGGTGCAGGTGAACCATTGTAACAAAACAATGGCTTTGGGCTAGCTCAGGCGTGACTCTTGTCTGAGCATCTGTATCAAGCAAACGTTTTAGGAGATGTAGAAATGCCATCCGGTCTTCATACTCAGTATAGTCTTCTAATTCTGCGTAGCACTCTACTGATTTATCCAAATTTCTACCATGATTAAAAATCCACCTTGGATTTCGGGGCTGGACACCAGTTGCCTTTGTGTACTCCCTTGGTGTATTTAGTCTCCATCCGGGATTGGGCGAGCCCTGTTCCCTGTTGAAATACTGCCAGGTGTTCCTCCCAGCACTCAGCACATGGTCTTTCGGCTGACCGAGCAGACGGCAAACAGCTTTCATCATGTAGTATGGTGATTGATCAGGGAAGAGGTTGTCGCCAAAATAAAGGAATGCCATGACACATCCCAGTCCCCACATGTCGATGGCTTCAAATATGGGGAGGCCCAGTGTAACCTCTGGGGCTCTGTAGGCACAAGGTTGAACTGTCATTCCAACCTTTACTGCGGACGCTGGAAGCGCCATACCAAAGTCTATTAATTTAACCCTGAAGGGCTCCTCACTGTGGTTGACAAGCATAACGTTGTCAGGTTTCAGGTCTGTGTGGATAATGCCGATACTCTTCAAGGCTTCAAAGGCTACAAGCAGCTGTTGTGTGATGGGACGGATTTCATGAAGAGATAGTGGTGTTTGGCTCTGGTTCAGTAAGTCCCAAAGGCTCCTGTCCAACATCTCGAAGGCGAGGCAGGATGCATCTTGAAACATGAAATTGTCGATGAATCTCACCAAGTTCTTCTTCTCTGGGTCAAGAGCCCTGATCTTTGTCAGCATTTCCACTTCTTTTTGAATTGTGTGATTTTCACTCATTTTGTGGATCTTGATGGCCGTAGTCTCACATGTTTTTAAGTTAATACATTTAGCAACTTTGCCGAAACATCCTTCGCCATTAAAGTCTAGTACAAGGTAGCGTACAGACTTGCTTGAGAGTATGTCAAGCTTTTTTACCTGAAATAATGCAGGCGTTGACTCCATGTTGTTTTCACTGTCACTATCTGAGGTTAGGAAAGACATTTTTGTTGTCAAATGTCAAAACACTTTTCAAGCTGAATAAAGTTCAAGTAGATTTTGTAATCTTACTCTTAATGTAACCCAAGGGTAAATGACCAGACCCTCTATCTGCCAGTCCCTTAGGGAGTTGGAATGTAGAACCTTTATGACATCATTATAAGAACATAAGCTGTAAAAGAGCATAGGCAACATAGACAACATCACAGCATTCTAAATGTTTCTCTCTCTCTCTCGCTCGCCCACTCACTCACTCTCTCGCGCTTGCTCGCCACTCACTCAAGTTTTATTTTCAAAATAAAATGGCTTCATTGCATTTATGGAATGACCATAATCAGTTACAGTATTGCCAAAGCACTGCATGAATAGGCATACTTACCTTAGTTTACATATATATATATATATATATATATCAAACGATAATTTTTTTTAATTGCGATTAATCGCTGAAGTTCTATAGTTAATCGAGACTAATCGCACATTTTATCACGATTAACATTCTATTATTTTGCATTTCAGAACAGTATTTAAGTACATATTAACAGTCGAAAGCAATTTTTACCAGTGTATCTTGATTGGGAATCAAATGGCTGCAAAGAAAGTTACTTTATGAACTTGATTTTAAGATTTGTAATTATTTATTTACTGTAAACAAAAGAAAAATGTGTGACTCTGTCATTATTGCACAATTCCTCCAAGTACCTAACTAATAAACTAAAACTCCCTATCCTTACTAGAGTCAATATAGTGTTTAGTAACTCCTCAATAATGTTGATTACTCACTGACGTCCAGTGATCACCGGTTAATGAGCAGCTCATTTCTGCCTCATTCCTCATTTCTCATTCCAGTCCGTGTTAACACAGCCCATCTCCACTCTTACCCGGAGACAGAGAAACTGGCTGGATAGTCCGGTACACTGTTGTTTCCACAACAACAAAAACACAGCAGTCTCTGAACTCGTGAGTTTCACTGAAGTTGGACGTAGTCCAGTTTTTGTCTAATTAGCGGACACTTGCAAGCAGGATTGATGGAACAGGTGGCTGGCTAGCGTTAGCTTTCCACCTAGCTAGGTTATACTCCAGCCCCCGTTCGCGTTTCACCACTGAGGATGTCCCCCCGTGAACGCCCGCTCCGGCCCCTGCCCGCTGCTCGCTACGGCCCCCACAGCTGCTGCTGCTCACTCCGGCCACCGCTGCTGCCCGCTGGTCAAACTAACCTGTACGGCGGGCCACGGCAACCTCTTATTTCCGAACATTCATCTCTCCCCCGCCCCCTGAGGGCCAGTGGTTAGCATCACGTTAACTGTACTACTATGCTTAGCTCCATAGGTGGTAGCTCAAGCTTGATGTGCTTCGGTGATATTTTAATTTGGCTTTACACAATGTGCATATGGCTTTCGACTTGTCTACGAGCCGTCCGGGAGTTTTGGAAAATAAAAAGCACCATTCAGGATTTCATTGCTGCTGTCTTTCTCCATCATGCCTGCAGCCTGCAGCAGCAGGATGTGTTACGAGGAAGTGGCAGCTTGATGATAAGTAACGGTGCTGCAAAGGGTCAAAATAGTAGCCTGTTAGGCACGACGCAAAGCCGAGTGAAGTGTAGAATAAATTAATAAATGCCGACATGCGATTAAAAAAAATTAATCTCGTCGCCCCTTAATCGCGTCGCAATTAACGCGCTAACGCTAACAGCCCTTAATATATATATATATATATATATATATATTTATTTTTATTTTTTGTCTCAACTGTTTTTTGTTCTGTGATGCACTTTGGGCTTCATGTTTGCGTGAAAGATGCTAAATACATAAATAAAGTTAAGAGTAATTGGTATTTTTTATGATTATTAGCATACCTATTATTTTAATTGCATTGTACATATATTATTCATAACTAGATATATACACATACTGAGTAAAACATTATGCACATTAATATATTGTCACATTTTAAACATGTATACATTGTGTGGTATACACGGTCCTCTGTTGTTTTGAGTGAAGAATTAAAGATGTAGTTTAAAACCTCTAAAAGAATATTACTAATTAAAATGTAATATTTGTAGTGTAAGGTAGATAAAGTAGATAAATTATTGAATAAATTATTGTTTTTTTATCTGGATATTTTTTTTTTTTTACTTGTCAGCATATAATAGAGGTGTTTATAGTGTACATATTACTATTAAAACTCTTATTGTTATCTTTCTATTTCTTAATATATATGTTTTTATATATTTTCCTCTATTCCCAGTGTGGGATCAATAAAGTCTATCGTATCTTATTTGTTTGGTCTAAATATGTATGTGGACAACATTAGTGATAGTGAGATGCTTGCTCCAGCTGGATTTCTAGTAGTGATAAAACAGCCAAAAACATTTCATTTCTGTGATTTACTGCTTTGTTCTCTCATCTCGCTCTCTCTCTAGTTCGCTCGACCACATTAACGTTGAGCCTCTGTCTAAAACTCTGCCATTTGAACAAGTTGATTCTTCCTAAAAATAAAATAGATTATGGATCATTTCATTTGTTTTATAGTTTGTAGCTGTCTTTTCAAGCTGACTTTGCTATTGGCTGTTGAAACAGGTGACGTCCCTTACGTTCTGTGTGTGTGTGTGTGTGTGTGTGTGTGTGTGTGTGTGTGTGTGTGTGTGTGTCTTAATGGACATACATGTATGTGTGCATGATGTGTGGTGATGTGAAGTAGTGTTTTATAATTCATCACGCTATAATAAATTCATGCTTTTCACTGCAAAAGAGATCGAGATAAAGACAGAGGAGACCGACAGAAAGAGAAACTGAGTGAGTGTGAGTGTGTGTGTGTGTGTGTGTGTGTGTGTGTGTGTGTGTGTACTTTTATCAGCTGGTGTGACACGGCTGGAGTTTATTTGTGCCTGCTTGCATCTTTCTGAACATTCTGGCGATGTGTAAAGGGGGTAATTAATAGAGGGCCACATATAGTCTCTTTCCCCTGGGCCCCCTGTCCAAATTCATTACTGTCAAGTACACACACACACACACACAAACCTCAGCTAACATTCAAGTGGACAAGTGTTTGCTCATATTCCCTTTATAGTAGTATAATAGTAGTTCTACATGTAGCCTGCACAAACAAACACACAATAGACAGCAAAGTACTGTAACATCATAGAGTAAGTAAACAGTTGAGTTTCCACATTAAGCTTGTATAGTTTCAGGCTGTTGTCATAAACCATGCGTACATGTACCTACGAAAAGTAATGCGGTGTAATTCGTTTGTATTGCATGTATTTATTACTGTTTATATCACATTGACTGCCGCTGTATAAGTCAGCGAAGATCCACGTAGGGAGGAGGTCGTGGTGGATGGCTGGGTCATAAAACACAGTACTTTCAAGCAGGGGAGTGATTTTGTGTCCTGCAGAGAAGCTATGGGGAAAACACAAGACTTTCAGCCAGGAAACACATGTCCGTGTTGCGGGAGTACTACTTAGGGGACTGGTGTTTTAACCCAAACCACGATTTTTTTTTCTAATAACTAGTGTTTTTGGTGCTTAAAGGTGCTCTAAGCGATGTTGGGTGGAAGTATTTTCAAACAAAATGAGGATAGCTTGCCCCTCCCTCCTCCTCATCCCGTCCCCTCTCCCTCTCTTCCGTGCTTCCGCGCACTAACCCCCCAACCCCCACCCCCAAATCCTTCTTGTCGGTTATTGGCTGGAACGCTGGAAGACTGTTTGTTATGTTTGGTGGTGCAGGTTGGCACAGTTTGTTTTTGTTGCTGTTTGTGGAGCCTGGGCTGTCTACAGAGACCGTGTTTTTTTTTACGGTGTGTTCAGGGGACAGGCAGCTAGCGGATAGTGAGGAGATGTTTGCTGTATGTGACAAAAAATGTTGTAGCCTAAAAAACATGTGACATCGCTTAGAGCACCCTTAAACTTAACTGTGTTGCCTGATGACAGTCATGGTGACCGGAACCTGACACCTCACGTTAACCGGTACCCCACACCTCACGGTGACCGATACCCGACACCTCACGGCCACCGGTACCCAGCGCCTCATGGTGACCGGTACCAGACACCTCACAGTAACGGTACCAGACACCTCACGGTAACGGTACCCGACACCTCACGGCCACCGGTACCAGACGCCTCACGGTGACCGGTACCAGACACCTCACGGTAACGGTACCCGACACCTCACGGTAACGGTACCCGACACCTCACGGCCACGGTACCCGACACCTCACGGCCACCGGTACCAGACGCTTCACGGTGACCGGTACCCGACAACTCACGGTGACCGGTACCCAGCTCACAGTAACCTTTTCTTAGCTAAAATTAAGTGTAAAGACCGCTTAACTTAAATGGCGTGACCAGCTGTAGTCGCATAAGTTTTCGTACAACATCATACGATCCCGTTTATGAGAATGCGTCCTGATTGGCGGCTCACATTGGGGACGTCACAAATTTGGCTCGTTTCTGCACGCCACAAATTTCAAGGAGGTGCAGATAATTAGATTTTGTTCAGTGAAAGTTGAATATTTAAAGGGGCTGTACTCGATATTCAGATAAAAAATGGGGTCTGGCTTTGCCTCCCCATGGCTCTCACAAACCGGTCCCCAACTCATCAAATACTGACACTTTGTCATAGCCCTTTGAACGTAAAGCTTGTGGTTTCAACCCTTGTAATGTGTTAGAAAGCTTGTACTCATTGGACCTTTGATCTTAAAGTGTACCACTCGTTTTTTTATTCACTTTTTATATTTCCAATAATGAAGAGAATGGGTAATTATGTTATCTGACTATAATAGACTAATATTAGAACACACCTCCAAAATTATTTTCATGTGGGTTTTTTTTCAACTTAATATTATAAACCATAGTGACTGTGGGGTTACGGGTCAAAATTGACCCCTATAGACTTAGGTTAGGCGAAAGGTAAGTCATTTAACAAGAATACACATCTAATGAGGAGGAGGGTCCAAGTGACCCAGATGCTCAAAAACAGTTCTTTAAATAAAAAATAATTGACATTCAATGGTCGTCAATCCCTTATGACACCCAAGGCAGAGCACCAACTGAGAACATCAACCCAACATGGAAGGGTGTTTGCTGGATGGGGATCGACAAAACCCACCTTGATGCTCACATGGCGCTGTTGCTTCTTGCTGGGGTGTACGGATCCTGGAATGAGGCTACAGCGTATGGGATGCTGAGTCACGCCAGAGAATATTGCATGCTATCATGTCACTTCGGACTTTTACAGTATGTGTCATTGTCTGTTTCAAGAGTTATCTGCTTTCACATTTGGGAGACAAGAGTTTCTTGCCTTGTACATTGAACATTTTTTACAAAGTAAAATGTAAGTTTTATAAGTAAAATAAGTTTGCTCTACAACCGTCATATTGATATTGTGGGCACTATTGTATGGGCATTTAAGGGTGTGTGTGTGTGTGTGTGTGTGCGTGTGTGTGTGCATTAATAAGAGACCCTGAGACAATGTTTGTGTGTGTGTGTGTGTGTGTGTGTGTGTGTGTGTGTGTGTGTGTGTGTCTGTAGAAGCCTTAGGTGTAGCGAGTCAAAGCGGTGTCAGCCTTTATCAATATTTGACTGCAGAACCAGAGAATGGATGAATCTTTAATATAACCTTGGAGCACAACAAAGACATGGAGACACGGGGGACAAGAGAGAGAGCGAGAGAGACAGAGCGAGAGAGAGAGAGCGAGAGCTGGGCGGTGACAGAAAGGGAGTGAGAGGGACAAAGTGGAAATGTGAAGAAAGGGAGAAGAAGAACAGTGGAGAAGTTGAGGGCTCGACTTGACAGAGACTATTCAGTCGGCTCGATCTGTCTAAACTGGATGTCGTAAACTTGATGAACTCTCAAGGTCTTTTCAAGCCTGAAAGTCCGGACCAAGGTTCATGTTTTTGTTACATTGTATACATTTGATCCGGTTAGTTTTGGTTTACAGTTATGCAAGCGCACTAAAGAACTGTACATGACATAACTACGTCCTGTCATCGTCACATACGTGAGCCGCGTCTCCCGATACTTGTAGCTGATTGGTTTGTAGACAGGCTTCCATTTCAGCTTGTATCTTCTCCTATGATCCTCTCTCTGCTTCAAAGTTTTTTTTGGGGGGGTTGTTGAGAAGCAAGACCCGGTGACGGGAACGTTACTTGGGTTTTGAGGAGCTGCAGCATTTCTTCAGAGACAAACTGAAACCTACGCTGTATATCTACTACTAAGTAAACTGCTGATGTATTCTCTGCTCTGATAGCCCACAGCTGTTTGCTCTGAGCTCATCCACCGCCACTCTCTCTCATTACGTACACAGTAAGCACTGAGCTATTCCTTAACCCTTGTGTGGTGTTCGGGTCTGTGGGACCCATTTTCATTGTTTGCTAAGAGAAAAATGATGCTATTTATTATTTCTTCTAACTCAAACTCATTGGCCTTGGCTCATTTTCTGTGAAGAACATAAAAAATAACTTATTTTCAATGACTGCACACGGTAGTCACAAGCACACGTTGCAAGTAACTGGGGGATTCATCTCGTCTCGTCGCTACTCTTTGGTCTGAACTCGCTACGCACCCTCCCCCCCACACATACACACACCGATACACACGTTAATGGTGAAAGGAAGATTGATTACACGTAGTAATACAGAGTGAAATTGTAAGTTGCTTTTAATGACCTGCTTACCTTTTGCTACGTTTTCTTGAGGTAAAGGAAAGGGGATATTTTGGTTTGCTTTGGAAAACTATAGTCTAGCTAGAGTGAACGAGGGAAATACAAGAAATGGTTAACTTAGCAAGCTAATCACAACTCTTCATTCATTGCCAATAATATAGCCTCTCTCTATAGTAGGCATATTCTAAAACAATATCTGTCACTGAAAACTAAAGTCATAGGGTCCCTGTTAATGCTATTACCGTTGTATCCTTCAATTCATTGAGCAGATGAGATGGATATTGGAAGATATTTCAGCAGAGAGAAAGAGAAGAAGCAGGGCAGTTGGTTCTGAGGGAGCCGGTGTGATTGAGGTCAGTAATGGTCTATAGGTCTAAGGATTGTTTGGTTTCTTCTGACAATAAGCATTTGTTGGCAGGTCTAGGTACTACATAGCCTAAACTAAATTATTTCATTATATTTACTATATATGCTAGCTATATTCTAACCAATTTAACTTTCTTCATTCATTGGCTGTGATGAATTAAATAAATAAGTAGATGTTGCCTAAATGTAGGCTTGGCTAAAGTTGAGCACATGCCCACAGATACACATGTGAAAATAAAATGAAAGCAATCCTACATACAGTACATACAGTATATACAGTAATCATTACTCCAAATCTTTTATTCCTTCCGCCATCAGGTTATTGTATTTAGACAGTAGCCACTTTAAATAGGATCTGTTTTAATATCTTACAGCAGTGATGGCTATTTTTTTCTTTTTCTTGTACTGCTATTTGTCATATTTGTTTAACTTACCAACTTATTAGCTGTCTGGCCTCTGTTTGTCTGTTTTTGGACATTTTGGATGTTGTTTCATGTGACCAATTTGCATTTCGAAGTCATGAAATTAGCATCAGGGTTTTGTTTTATCTTAAAGGATAAGACAGAAGGAACAGAGTAGAAATGGAAGAAGAGGATATGTCTGTCACTTTTGACTTGTTAACATATTGGTTTCTTGACTGGTGGTTGACATACACCCCTCACATTTTAGTAAATATTTCATTATATCTTTTAATATTTTAATAGGACAACACTGAAGAAATTACACTTTGCTACAATGTAAAGTATTAAGTGTACAGCTTGTATAACAGTGTAAATGTGCTGTCCCCTCAAAATAACTCAACACAGCCATTAATGTCTAAACCGCTGGCAACAAAAGTAAGTACACCCCTATGTTAAATTCCCATAGAGGCAGGCAGACTTTTATTTTTAAAGGCCAGTTATTTCATGGATCCAAAATACTATGCATCCTGATAAAGTTCCCTTGGCCTTTGGAATTAAAATAGCCCCACATCATCACATCCCCTTCTCCATACCTAGAGATTGGCATGGTTTTATTTCAGTTAGCCTAATAGCTGGTTTGATTTGCATTGAGAGATGATTTTATGGAAAGTACCCCATGCCAATCTCTAGGTATGGTGAAGGGGATGTGATGATGTTTAGACATTAATGGCTGTGTTGAGTTATTTTGAGGGGACAGCACATTTACACTGTTATACAAGCTGTACACTTAATACTTTACATTGTAGCAAAGTGTAATTTCTGTGTTGTCCCATTAAAAGATATAATGAAATATTTACTAAAATGTGAGGGGTGTACTCACTTTTGTGAGATACTGTAAGTGTAGCTCTAACACAGTAACGAAAGATGTGAGTGCAAAGATTTTGCAAACACAAGTTACAAATACCCTGGGGGCTAAGGCCCCCCCCCCCGTCTTTCAATCCTAGTGACGTCCCTGGTCTTTCTGCACCTGCTATTCCCACACAAAGTTACAAAACTGGTACATTTCAAGCACTTTCACCTGTTCTGATTAAGTTCTAAGAAATAAGCACCAATAATGATAAAAAAAATCTTGTTTCTATTTTTGATTTTTACCTTTTTCTATAATTGAATTTCCTTGTTTTCTCACAAAAAAACCAAAACCGATCATATGATCATAAATCATCTGATGATCTCACAGGGGTAAATGGCAAATATGAGCCATAAATTATGTATATATCGTTGGTAATTGAGCTAAAGTAAACATCTGTTAAGTATTTTTACATAAATTGTTATGTCTGTATTGATTTAAAAGCCTAATAATGTGGTGGGTCCACCAGACCCGGGAACATTGCCTGTGTAACAAAAATATGAACACCACACAAGGGTTAAAGGAGCTACGCTTCTCTTATCAGTCCCTCCAGAAAAACGTGATTATGCGATCGCATAATTCAATGCATAATCGGCCAAAGTCCGCATATTTATGCGGGGGCCGCATTTTTTCAACTACGCCGCACTTTCGCCGCATTAATTGCCGATTTTCCGCGCAAAATACGCGGGTCTTGCATGATTTCATAATGCCCGCATTTTCGTTACATTTAAGTCACATATATCTTAGCAGAAAGTTAAAAAATGTTGCGTTTACTTCACACAAGAGCGGCCATTTTTTCCTGTTGTCATGGGAACGTTATGAAGTGACGTAATTACGAGATGTGAACATCATCGAAAAGCTGCAAACCCCGCGATGAAGCCACGATGAAACCGCAATTTTTGCAAGTTCCCGCAATTTCATCGCATAAAATTGCATAAATATCTCGCATATTCCATCGCAAGAAAACGTGACGCATTATCAAGGATTTTTGCCCGCGACAATCACAAAAAAACTCCGCATTTTTCTGGAAGGACTGTCTTATAACACGACGATAGCCTGCCAGAGCTTCCTGTATTTGGTTGGAAAGTCCGAACCATCCAAAAAGAATGCTTTCACACTAACAATGAACCAGATCATGGTTTAGTTTGATCCGGACCGTGGTCCGGGGGAGGTTTCACACCTGTAATTTTGGTTCGGATCAAACTGAAAAGTCCTAAAGTCCGGACCAAACGAGGTAGGTGTGAAAGCCAACTGAATGTTATGCAGGACTGTGCATAGCATGACTAAAAGACACATAGAGGTGAACACTGTGGGAACATCTTCATATCTTATATTTTACTTCCGTTTTCTTCTATTTTAGATACACAGTCACCCTCATTGACATCATTACCTGGTAGCTCCAGACTTAGAACCCCCTTTTAAAGCCGATTAGAGAGAGAGAGAGAGAGAGAGAGAGAGAGAGAGAGTGTTAAAAAAAAGAGAGACAGAAGGACACTGCACAGACAAGAGAGACAAAGTACATGAGTGGGGATAGAAGCAGAGGAGAGGAGAAAAAGAGAACCATAGAGCAAAACCGGATGCCAAAGATGTAGAAATATCGGCAGAGTACATTTAGCAGTAAGGTGAAAGAGAGACAAAGTGGTGTGGGGTTTGAAATGTGCGACAATGGCTGAATATTTATGGAGCAGGTTGCAGAGTGCATACGTGTACACGCACGCACACGCACACACACACACACACACACACACACACACACAGACAGTAGCCTCACAAACCTGCCTGTTATCTTTAGTTTAAGAGGGGCAACAAAAGGGCAACAATGAGAGAGACAGTGTATTGTAATTGGTGTGACACAACCACACGCATGCACGCATACAGACACACACACACACACCTACACACACACACACACACACACACACACACACAGCTGAATGCAGAGTAGAAAACAAGTCAAGTGGATGTCTTAATATGACAAAAGCCACTTGTGTTAATTAGTCATGCCGGGGGAGAGACATTAGCCAGGTGTGCTGTAAACCCAGAAAACATTTGCCAAGCTTACGCTAAATGTCATGACGGACACAAACGTTTGCACACAGTGAAATTATGTCATTCCACATCTCTGTTATGTCACGTTCCTAGACTGGCTGCCTGCTGCTCACAAACAGCCCACTCACAGTCACCTCCAGCGCAGCGGGGCTTAAAGTTCTAGTCCTAGTCCTTATTTTTTTAGCCTGTGCATGGGTAAGCTCAACATTTACAGTAATACTGTAATGGACCATGTATTTCCACATTGCATTGCCAGATCTAAGAAGCTCAATTAGCACTATGAAGTCATTTACAGTTGTCTTTTCAAGTGTGTCCGGATAAAATCCAGATGAGATGCAATGTACTTTGGTTTAGGCCACATATACTGTATGTGTCTCCTTTGGCCACATCTCAGATGTGTTTGAATCCGTCGTGGTTTATCCAGGCTACATGCAGGGTGGCGGTAAAGCACCAGAAGCTGTTTGCAGAATAACTTCTGCACATTACCAGTTTAGTTGCAACAACAATCGCTGGAGCCTCTTTTTTTTTCCCTATCTTGGCTTTGTATGCGACTACATTGTTGTACATATACTGTAAAGTAATCATTTTGTGAGGCTGTAATGGGTGGATCTGGGGGGCATACTGCCCTGGAAGAAAATTGTGTACATTTTAAAACCCTAAATGCACCAATCTGGGAGAAAAATGAAGAGCTATGATGAACTTTATGCTCCACCGCAGCAGCTACAATCCATAAAGAATATGGTGTGGTTTGGTGAAATCAAGCCCAAATAGTTTTGTAGTTTTTAAATAAATATTGTAATATATGAAACTTTCAAAATGTAGTTTTGTAGGCGTGGTGGTGACATTTTACGCAGCTCACACGATGGGTATGGAATGAAGTAGAGAAAAAAGGTAGCAAATGAAGTACTCTATTGGTATCACTTTAAGGGTACTTGTATTGGTTCTGGTATCGTCATTTTTTTATTAATACCCAGCCCTGTATGTGACAGAGAGAAAAATGGCTAACATTTAAAATCCAGTGTACCTTCAGCTGCCATTATCACAGGGGACACACCCAATAGAGACTAGCTTACATCCAGACTGACTGTGGGAGAAATAAAGATTACGTATCACCTTTTTAACATCTGGCAAGAATGAGACTCAAGCCACATGTGGCAAGTTAAGCAAAAATAAAAAAATTTGACAACGTCTAAAAGGCCATCATGTTATGTTATATCCAGACGACGCCTAGCCTTCATGCCCGACACATTCTCACTCCCAGCTTGTCAAAAAGGTGACGCTTGGTCAGGTGCCTTTGGCGTTTGTTACTGACGCAGATGTCCCCTTAAGCGTCTAACCCTTTGGAGTCACTTTTTGACGCGCTTGGTCAGGACTCTTGGCGTCACTTTGGACGCTCTGGATCGGGACGCACGTTTAACTGACATGCGTCAAAGAACGGGACGGTAAGAAAGTCCTGTGTTGTCGCTTTTAATACTACGTCATCTTACAATGGCATCTGGATTGACGAAAAGCTCTCCTCCAAATTTCACATTGATGATCTTGTGTGCAGACTCAGGCAAAACAATTAGCTATTTCTACAGAAACAAAAGCAACTTTCCCTTTTTGTAGGAAAAGGGTTGTTGAGGCAGTTTTCATGTCTGTCTCGGACTATGGTGATGTTATCTATAGACATGCATCTAGGGGTGGGGGGAAAAAAATCGATACAGCATTGTATAGCTATATTTTCCGTGGCAATACTGTATCGATACGCAGACGCCAAGTATCGATCTGTTATTACATATGTGTTGCTCAGTTTGTCTGCTTGACAATCCCAGTTTGCAGCAATACAATTGAAATGAGATGGACAAACGGAGAAATGCATCTATTTAGATGAAACAGATGTTGACAAAGTTTCCTTTTGGGGACATAGTTTGAAATTGGGAAAAAAAAGTTAATAAATTGCAATATAAAGAAGAATATTTAAAGGTCCCATGGCATGAACATTTCACTTTCTGAGGTTTTTTAACATTAATATCAGTTCCCCCAGCCTGCCTATGGTCCCCCAGTGGCTAGAAATGGTGATAGGTGTAAACTGAGCCCTGGGTATCCTGCTCTGCCTTCGAGAAAATGAAAGCTCAGATGGGCCGATCTGAAATCTCCTCCTTATGACGTCATAAGGGGAAAGGTTACCTCCAGTGCCCCCCCTGGCAGCTGAAGCGGGTAATTGCATTGTTTCATGGCATGACCAGCTATTTTATAAATTTAAATAACACAAAACAACTATATGGTGGTAGGTAATACATCTGATTTCATATAGGCTCTGCCTATCACCTGAGACCATTGTCGACGCATATGCAGGACGCAAAAAAACCCAAACTTTCTGTTGCACTAGTCTGGACATCTTACCGTGCCAACGTTGTAATAAAGGTTTCCTAAATGCCATGTATATAAATTTGCTGTCAACTTACTAATTGATTGCATGTTTTGTGTAGATTTGGACTTTTATACGTTTCATTCCACATTGTTTAAACGGCGAAGTGGATCTCCTGATCGCTGTGGATTACTTTTTTTTGTCATTGGATTACGGCAAAATACGGATCTTTTTTCTTAACGTGTCTTAACGTTTTATGGTGTGACTGCGCTTGGTTTCTGCGTTTGGATAGGCATCTCAACAGACCGGAGGTCCAACACTGATTGTTCACGGTTACATTTTAGTTGAATTTAAGTGTCGGGGCAGTTTGCCACCGTCTGTCTATTGTGTTCCAAGACAGCCGTGCCGCGATTGGATTTCATGAGGGCGAGTTGTTAAATTGTTACAATGTAATTTAAAATCGACTTTAAAAACAAACATATGTTTATTTAGCATGTTTGTTTTGTCCATATGTGCTCGTGCTGTGTTCCCCAAGTGGTAGGCCAGGTCTCAGCTTCTACAATGAGTTTTTGTTTTTTTTTGCCCCCCCCCCCGGCTCGAATGTCAAACTCCGCTTATGTACATGCATCACCTTCAACTCTTAAATCTCAGTATTGGCGGTTCTAGACCATTTCAAATGGAGGCAGAGGCGGATTGGCCATCTGGCAATTCTGGAAAATGCCAGAGGGACCAGACCATTTTTTAAACAGGCAGACAGCGCAGATTTTTATTGCTTGCACGATTTCACTATGGTTATAATAATAATACTAATAATTATTATTATAATAATAACAATAACAATAATAAATATTAAGCATTTGGCCAGTCGGCAACGGCCTAGTCCCGAGATGGGCCGACCGACCCATCCAGAAGTTACTCAAATTGGGACGTTCAGTCAAAATCAAGCACGTCACCTTCAAACGGGATCTCCATTTGCAGGGTTCAGGCTGTACCGGACCCTCCCGGTGATCATGCTGCTCTGGGGGACCGGCTGCGCAGCGAGAAGCCACTGCTGACGGGCGCAGAGCTTCGCCGGAGCTCCGACTGCTGTCTGTCCGCGCGGCCGTATCCGGCCCATGTCCCAGATGTGAAAGCCCCCTTACTGGACTACCGAATATAATAATATTCCATTTTATTATGGATTTTGAATTGTTACCTGCCACCAGAATTTTGTGATTTCCTTGCCATAAATATAGACGTTTTTACCATAAATTGGTGCCTACAAATGTATCAGAATGCAGGAATTTAAGTCTTTTACCCTCAAAACTTTGTGTTCCCCCAAAGGCCAATTCTGAGCAAGGAAAAACCCTGAAGTATAATCACAGCCATAAAAACATATTTAAATTGCAGAATTAGAGAGTTAAAACAGATGAAAAGATGGAGAACAAGACAGACAATGTGTACAGCGTCAACAGAGAGAAACACGGACAATCGAACAGACAGACAGTGACAACAAAGAACAACATACTGTAGAGAATGACAGTAACAACATACAAACGGCATAAACGGGCAGTATGTTTAAATTATTTATAAACGTGTGCTCTTTAAAAAGTAGTAAGCATTGTTTGCCAGTTACTTACATTAAGTGTTTAAAAATCTGTTACATAAGGTACTGCTTATATTATTTCACCATATGTACACAAATGTAATTAGTGAATGCACATGTTCGTGGGTGGGGCTGCATGGGCGTGGTGATGTGGGCTGGTGGGCGTGGTGATGTGGGCTGGTGTGGCTACAGTGCCAGGGCTGGATTTTTGTCCCAGTCGGCCCCTGAATGGAGGGGCCAGGCTGGGGTTACATATCGATTTCAGGGGAACCAAATATATTAATCAACTCCCCATAGATTTGGTTCTACAAAAGACTACTGATAAACATATAACAATAAACACAAGAATACTCAATCAGTGTTAACCTACATTTCATATATAATTGCACATTAATAATATCCCCTTTTTGGGGATAAAGGTGGGGTTAAAGATGTATAAATATTTGCCACAGTTAGGGGGGCCAGAGGGGGGTTCGATGCTTAATATAACAGGGGCACTGGCCACCCTTGGCTTCCTCCTAGAACCGCCACTGTCAGTATATCACTCCGCCTTGAGATTCATAACCGGTCATGGTACACACATCATTGTATTTTTATAAAAATATTGGATGGTCTTCTCTCCAAGAAAGACATGATTCTCACTGGAATCTCTTTATCTATAAGGCTCTTTTTGGAAAACTGCCATCTCACTAGGGGTGTTTCAACGAATCATTGCATCAATGGCACTTGTTGATTTTCCACTTGCTGCTTTTTTTTGCCTTTTGTCTGTTGTCTGCTGTGTTCAGACGCCGCTACATTCCGGAAGTGTCTTTTTTTAAGAGCAGTTACAACCAAAAGAGGAGTTCATATATATTTGACTGCTTGAATTTGTTGATGAAAACCATGTGTAGCAATATATGATAATATTAAGGAGGTGCCGCATCGTGATATTGAATCGGATCGACTCGTTTACAGGAAAATCATTATCGAATCGTGAGAGCACTGAAGTTTCACTCCCCCTACATCTTACCTTACAGAACTTCTCTGTTCCTTAGAGGGACATTATCAGACTCGCTCTGCTGACTGGCTTTTACATCATGTTTCATGAACTCGGTCTGAACTTGGAAAAAATGCTTTTAGTTTTAGTGCACCCGACTCCTGGATCAAATTACAAAATTACTTTCTTAAAATCAACTCAATTGTGCCGTTCGGTCAATGTAGAAATCTGGTTTTAAAACTGCAAACTTCTACTTGTAACTGCTTTACATAATTGTATTTTCTTATGCATTGCTATTATCCGAATGCATTTATCAAATCATTTTACAATTCTGAATGTTTTGAATGTCTTTCTGTTTCTTATGATTGTACTTTCTGTGTTGTTGTTCTGTATTTGTCTTTGTAATCGGTCTCGATGACAATGAAAATGAGGGTCGCCCCTCAATGATCTCACAGTGAAGACAGTACAGACATCACAGTGAAAATGAACGTCATGGTGTGCCCTGCTTCACCCTGCTACGCCATGAACTACTACAGCAACTACCATTTCTAGTCAAAGTTCCATTATCTTTGTTGTGACTACTATTGCCGCTGTTCATCGCACCCCCAACTGGCACCGTCACACAACCGCCAACCAAGAGCCTGGGTCTGTCCCAGGTTTCTCCCTAAAAGGAAGTTTTTCCTCGCCACTGTCGCACTAAATGCTTGCTCTTGGGGGAATTATTGGAATTGTTGGGTCTTTGTAAATTATAGAGTGTGGTCTAGACCTACTCTATCTGTAAAGTGTCTCAAGATAACTCTTGTTATGATTTGATACTATAAATACAATTGAATTGAATTGAATAAAATGTGTGGAGCTGTGGAGTGGGTCCGCAAACATACAGAGGGCCCTATTTTAACAATTCACGGCGTGAAGCCCATGGCGCAGGTGCGTTTAGGGCGTGTCCAAATCCACTTTGGCTAGTTTGAAATTGCTAGTCAAAAAGGTTGTACTTAGTGTCTTCATTAAGGTGTGTTTTGGGCGTAACATGCAATAAACCAATCAGAGAGTCATCTCCCATTCCCTTTAAAAGCCAGGCACGTTTGTACCTTGGCGCATTGCTATTATGATGCCGGATTTGCACCGTAATATTTTAATTTGTAATCTTTTGCATGTTTGTGTGCTGCTGCGCTTCCCTGTGTGTGTGTGTGTGTGTGTGTGTGTGTGTGTGTGTGTGTGTAACAAGCATAGTGTGCGCGCGCAGTGCACGAGCCTAGGCGCATTTTACTAATTTGCTGTTAAAATAACAATGAAATAACTATTGACTTTAGACCAGGTTTTTGTTGGTCAATGGCGCGATCACTTCCCGCTGCCTCAAGATAGCAATACGCCAAGAATGCACCTGAACACACCTCCCTGTAAGACCAGCACGCCCATGGGCGCACAGATGGGCGCAGGTGCATTTGCTATTTAAACGACGCGGGCGCTGGCGGGAAATTGACAACTGCGTCGGTCTTAAACTAGCAAAGACACTTGCGTCGGGCTTTGCGCTGCGCCGGGTGCAAGATAGGGCCCTAAAAGACTAATGAGTCAGCACTTTTGACTGTGTCATTGTGAATACTTCAGCTAAATAAAAAAATGTATGTTAAGCTCTCTTTGTAAAAGATTGAACCGTATCTAACTCATGAATAAAACTGAAGAAAAAAAATATGTCATTGTGTAACTTATTTGTTTCAGCTCTGTCATGAAGTTGCATCATGCATGTTGAATATCTCTCATCCCCTGCACTATTCCCCTTGTTCTCTGTCACTGTCTGCATTCTCCACAATGGAGAATATGTAATTTGCCTTTTTTACCCTCAGCACTTTGAACAAAACCATGACTAACGGCAAAGAAATTCCCATCGCTCCTCAAACAACCAAGACAAAGTCATTCTAAATCTATACAAAAATACAGGATGCTGTCTCTTATATTTTAGGCTTATGATTAATCTAAATGTTCATTATTTCTAACACAGTCATTTCTTAAGATAAGTCACTGTTTTACATCGTGTTCATTGTGCAGCAAAGTCGATCACAGCCAAGCGTAAAAACCAAATGCGTCGACGTTTTGCTGTGGAAAATGTGCCTGCATGGAGAACAGAAGTTAAAAATGTGCTCCCCTCCAGATGCTTTCTAATGCAAAATCTGTGGTAATGTGCAGGTAGAGAGAAGCACTGGCCTGTGTGTGTGTGTGTGTGTGTGTGTGTGTGTGTGTGTGTGTGTGTGTACACGTGAGTATCGGTGTATCTGTATGTGTGTTTTGTCTCTCTCAAAGCCAGTCAGCAAACACACACAGATTCTCCGTTAGGTACTACACAATGTAAATATGTCTCACACCACACTAAAGCATGACGCATGACACACACACACACACACACACACACACACACAATCTTAGTTCTGCTTTGCATGCTTGGAGTTAACTTGCGATTAGATCGCACTGAGATCTAATCGTTCTTTGATCTCAGGTTTTAGCTGTGTCAGAAAACACTCAGTAAGTATTCATACGCATACATACAAGGGCATTTTCTGGCACTTAATCACCCTGACACACACACACACACACACACACACACACACACACACACACACACACACACCATCTGTATTAGCACATCATGTTAAACTGTTAAAACTAAGCAGGAGGGACAGTTTTCTTCCCATTAAAACATGGTAATAGTTACTAAAGTAAAGGAAGCCACTATAGTACATACATAGAGAGCATAATACACAGAGGACCGTTCTCTTTGTTTGATTTGTGCGTCTTTCCCTCCCTCTCTCGCTGCATCAGCCCAGCAGGAAACAAGATAAGCGTTTGCGTTATCTTTCTGCTCGCCATCTCAGCTAATCTATCGGTTTTGTCTGGAGCGCGGACGCCGTTCAGTTCTGGCCTCGGCGACCGGGAGAGATGGAGAGATGATGAAGAGATGATGTGAGATGTGTGTGTGTGCCCGTAAGGGGGTCAGCCCTATGCTCCCACAGCCCAATGTTCCCACAGCCCTATGTTCCCACATTTCATTAGGGTTACATTCCATCTGTAGTCCATTGCTACTGGATAATAGGTTGGGTGTAATTGGCTACCAAATTGGAAGAAAGGTGGATACAATGTTATACAAATTTATGAAAAATGAAATGTGGGAACATAGGGCCTTAATTTAGCAAAACCTCTTAGAAATGTGGGAACATAGGCATGCTCCCCCTATAAGACTTACAGACATTATTGTCAGCGTTGCCATTTCCTGTGACATTCCAACTGTTCACTTTCAGTGAAATGGGCTAATCTAAGAAACACTTTTGCCTTGGTGTGAATGTAGTTATTTCAACACCATTAGCGTCACTGGGATTTTTCCCAGATACATCAAGTCTACAGTCTAGAACAGGGGTCTTCAACGTTTTTTAAGCCAAGGACCCATTATCTGAGAGAGGGTCGGATCAGGGACACCCTACTACATATTTTATCAAATTTAGTTGCATATTAAACTGGGCCTACAATAAAAGCCTAAAGCTTTAATACATACCTTTTTAGTGCATAGAAAACTAAGCTATTAAAATAATTGTTGGTATGATTTTATAAATCATGTTTTAGTGTTAAATATGTGACAGTGAATCCTTAGGATGAACTGTATCTGTGGATCTTAGTGACAACATTACCTACAGGCCAGTATCATCAATGTCTTACAAATAGGCTGATTTATAATAGTATGTTGGATTCATGTTAAGACATTTTAATTAATTGTTTTACCTTCAAAAGTTGCAAAGGAACTTCCTTCATTCATTTTGCCAGATAATGGTCTAGTACCAAAAATGTTGCCGACTATTTAATTACTATAACTATACATTTTTTGCAAGTTAGGTAGTGGGTGGGAGTTTCTTTGCAACTTTTGACCTACTTATCCCCTTTCGAGGCACCAGTCTCACGTTATAGATGTGCAAAGTATTTTTCTGCACTGAAAAAACGTAAAAAAAAATGTAGAATAAAACCAATCCTGGTTCAGGAACACCCATTATCTCAAAAATAGTATACATGTAGGCATAAGCTAGATAGATAGATAGATAGATAGATAGATAGATAGATAGATAGATAGATAGATAGATAGATAGATAGATAGATAGATAGATAGATAGATAGATAGATAGATAGATAGATAGATAGATAGATAGATAGATATGTGGATAAGTAGGTAGATAGATAGATAGATAGAAATATAGATAGATAGATAGATAGATAGATAGATAGATAGATAGATAGATAGATAGATAGATAGATATTGAATCACCTACTTATTTTGAGTAGGGTCTTCCTTAAAACTAATACATTTGAAAATAAAATGTTCTTAAAAAGAATATTTCTGCACATTCACATTCAACTACCATGTACTTTGCCTTATTTTTGTTTTGATCTGTACAAACATCCCTTTAGAGTGTCTCCTCCGTTGCTTTCTCTCCGCGGTGTCTCATCACAATTTGTCCACTTTCTTTCTGCAGCGGGTGCTGCATCAAAGCACAGCATGGGGGGGGGCTGACAAAAGGAAATGGTAGTTCCTATCCATAAGGAGTCCAGTAACACACACGCACACGCACACGCACACACACACACAAGCAGCGAGGAAGATCTAACAGCGTCTGTGGCGCTCGCCCACATAAATGTCCGCTTGGCTCTGCTCTGATCATATAATTGCTCTGTGCACACCTCTCTCTCTCTCTCTCTCTCTCTCTCTCTCTCTCTCTATCTCTCACACTCTCACACACACACACACACACTTAAAACCTGGATATATACAGCGCCCACACACACAGTCACTGTTTAATATGACACGAAGCAGACCATTTACACATGCAGGTATTCCTGTGAGTGTGCGCGCACACACGTACACGGCAAATGCCAAACAAAAACTCCCACCGGCTCAACCACACAGTCAGTACGCTGAAAACGAGAGAGACACAGGCGTGCAGAAAGAAAAAGGTGAATGGAGAGAAAGCTAAAGATGAGACTGAGCGAGGAGTGCAGTAAACACTCTGAAACCCACCCTCGCCAAGCTTTACAAAAGATGGAATTTGCTCTCACCAAATAACAAATTCAACACAAATGTGGTATTTTTACTCATCGCCTTTTATCTTTTTTGAATCTGTCTGATTCACTGAATCACTTTTCTATTCCGTTGGAGGTTTTGCAGCAAAATTACTTACGGGGAGGACTTTATGTGGGTGTTGGGGTGGCCTGGAAGACATTTTGGCAAGTTCCTTTCACCACGTCAATAAATGCCTTCCAGCTACAGGCTATTGTTCTGTAAATGACCCAGACTGTTGACCGCCAAGCAGGAATACTATTACTTGTATATATAACATGTCTTACTACTGCCAGTATATGAACCGATCATAAATGGGCCCCAATATGTTCATTTTAACATTTTGCATCTTTTTGTGACAATCCAAGGCCCAATCAAATTTGACGTATTTTTCTATAAATATAAGTTAATATTTAAAAATAAGTTCCATACTAGTACAATAAACTAAACATTTTAGGTATTATTTATTAAAGGTATAGTTTGGTATTTTAGGAATTGTGCATATGTGATTTCTTAGATGAGAAGACTGATACCAATCTCATGTCTGTACAGTAAATATGTACAGTGATGCTTTGCCCAGCAGCAAGTAGATGAGCCAGCAGCTAGTTAGCTTAGCTTAGCACAAAGACTGGAAACGGGGAAACGGTTAGCCTGGTTCTGTCTTAAGGTAACAAAATCCACCTATAAGCACATATAAAGCTCACGAATTAACAAGGTAAGCTATATCCTGTTTGTTTAATCTGTACAAAACCCAAAGTGTAAAAACAACACTTATTGGGTTTTAAATGTGCTGGGCTATTTCTTGTTGGGAATATTAACATTCTGTAGTCGCTGCAGGTTGCTTGATAATTTCTCCAAGGCCAAAAAAGGGGGGATTTTGTCACTTTTGGACAGCATTCAGCTTTGGAGACAAAGAGGACTGCTGTAACAGGTGAAGTCATGGCTGAAAACCCAAAGAAGCGGCCACGAAAATGTTTCAGTCAGTGATTGCAGTGTTTCCTTTAGGATTTTTTTTTTTAGCAGTGGGGGGGCAGGTCTGTCCGGTCTGGTGGAGCTGTTCGTTTAATAGTCGACTCGGAAGAAAGCGAAAGTTTTGACAATAAACTACATCAACACAACAGTATATGGAGTTAAACTGGACGGGCCCAATAACCTCTGAATAGTTCTACTTGTTGTTAAATTGCAATGTGAGCGGCAGAATTACGTTGGCAGGATCATTTAAAAGGCAACCGCGACTACATTGTGCGTCTGCCCTATTGCTGATACCATGGCGGCAGAAATTTTGCCATGACGGGCCGCCACTACAAAATCAACATAGAGGAAACACTGGATTGTACTGCTAAGAAAAAACCTACATGTTCAGCAGAAGGACTAAAATCCCCCAAAAAGAAATTGACAGACGGCGAAGATAAACATGGATAACCATTGGCATGGCTTTTCATAGTTAAAGAGCGCTGAAAAAGGAAAAAGGGACTGAGGTCAGACACGGACGTCGCCTTACTGCTTTTAAACAGGTTAGTAATGTTTTATTGTAACAGATGATTGCCATTTCTGTACTCAACCTAAATGAAATTGTTCTACAAGCAACTGGGTGGAGAAGGGGTGGTAGAGCATGCTTAGTCCTTGTCCCTTTGCTTCATGTCATTCTCTCTCTCTCTCTCTCTCTCTCTCTCTCTCTCTCTCTCTCTCCCTTTTCACATCTTCAGCTGTCCTATATAATAAAGGACTAAAATTCCCAAAAAAAGATTTCCTAATGGGAGCGTCAGGTGAATAAGCGTGTTTCACAAATTGCCAGACTATTCCTTTCAGGACTGTGTGGGTGGATCAGATGGCAATAACCAACAACCAATCTGATTCAGGGGCACCCTCGTAGCTCACGTGGTAGAGCATGCCCCCCCATGTACCAAGGCTTAGTCCTTACCGCAGCGGCCACAGGTTTGATTCTGACAGTGGCCCTTTGCTGCATGTCATCCCCCTCTCTTTCCCACTTCCCTGCCTTAATCCGTCCTATGAAATAAGGGCAATAAAAGCCCAAAAAATAAAGAAATACAAAATACAAATCTGATCCAAATGTTGCTAAATCCTGATTGGAGCCAGGGAGTATGTGCATGACCTTTTTACAACTGAGCACCGTCCAAGACAAACCAGGGAGAAGAGCACATAGAAAAACATAAATATGCAAAGCTCTCATGTTAAAAAAAAATCATTCTAAGAAGAAAAATAGGGCCTTTAAAGCTCTAAAGTTATTTTTACACAGTAGTAGGTGAAAACCCTGTGATGCCATTCTTAGATGTGGGTGTAATTACAAAAGGATTTCTAAAGGATTGCTATGGTTGCCCTTAAATTCCCTCCATTAAACCGCCAGCACCTACACTCTCACTTATACAAGCAAGCAAAATAGTAAGGCAGGATTACATTACAGGGGAATCAATTCTAAATGGATTGTTAGAATTGGATGACCTGAGTTTGCTAAAAAGTTTGTAAGTAATTTTCTGTGTTTTTATCACTTTCAGGACTTGGCAGGCTGCATGACAATGACATTATAAATGCTGTTGGTAATATTTATAATTACAGAACCTCTTATAAAACTGCAGATCAAATATTCAGTGCATCGTACAGAGAGGCAAAGTCCCTCCCCTTCTGGGGGATCCCATGGGACCTTATTTCGGAAAACATGCATGGTAGTGAACGGGGGGAGAAAAATCATTTTTTGATGTGTATTACCACTTTTCTGTGACTCGGTGGTAACAATTGTGTATATCGACAATATTAGACCACAAGTTATCGTTACTGTTAAAAAAAAATCAGTCACAATGTGTAGCTTAGTAGGTGGCTGTGATGAAGTAGTAGTAGTCCATATGGCCGTAGATGCGAGGAAAGAAACGTGAAAACTATCATCAGGTATTCCCTCAACTAAGCCCAGGTAACCAGTTGTTTTAGATCAGCTCAAAACAAAATGTTACCTGGTTGCTGACGTAGTTGATAACTATGTAACTGGAAGCAGTTTCATATAGAGCTTCGATAGCTCACTGCGTAGAGCTGCAGACTCTGGTGTATTACTCGAGCTATTATATTTAGGCTATACGACAAGATCGAAACCATCTCGACCCGAACTTGATTGATTATATTGTTTTTAGATCTTTTTTTGTTTTTTGTAGGTGGCTGTGATGTGGTGATTACTTAGACAAACATTGCGACAGTAGATCTGGGAAACGATTTGAAAATCGGCAGTAATATGTTTGTGATTGTGTGACGAATCTGGTGACAGAGGCGGACCACATCGGTACCTGTTAGGTAAACACAACATACGGAAACCAGTTAGTGTGGAAACCAGTAGGGCTACACCGGTTATAAACAGTGATGTTAACTGCATAGCGTTAGGAGCAACGGAGCGTTATAAAGTTTCCTCAATTACTAGTATTAGTACCAGCTAATCAAGCTGACCTGCTAAACTGTCTACTACTAACCTTACGTTACTTAGCAAGTTACTAAGTTAACTGCCACCTGTCTTTGTCAGGTCCGTGTTTGCATGAGGAAATAGGAACAAAGTTAAACATGGAACGTTGACGTTACTAAATAACGTTAGCGTTAGTCAACTGACAAATATAATGTAGCTAGCTAGTTAACTGTTATATATTTAGCTAGCTAGCCAACATTATGATTGGTGCATGGTTCATATTCAAGGCTAAAGTTACATAACATGGATGTATTAAGAGAACTGGATACAGTGTACGGCGGGAAGCCCCGTACATTCCAATGAGAGTGCTCAAAAGCGCATAAAGCAAACATGGAGCTCGGATCTTCCGCATTGTTGGCCCATAACGCTGGTTGGCTCACAATGGATATGCGCACTAGCAACAATTTGTTTTTGTTGTCGTATCAACCGGTAGCAACATGCGCTTTCATGAGCTTCTCTCTCGTGTCTCTTACATCCACGGTAAACGTAGCTAGCGAACTCATGAACTTTCTGTTTCATTGTCTAAAATATTCACTAACATTAAACATTGTGTTTTCGTTATTCCTGGTCGTTTACATGCTTAGCTAAATAAACGATAGATGTATTTAGACAACCAAGGAGATGTAATTATTATGTCGTGCTACTAGCTAGCTAGCTAGTAGGTTAGCCTGCAGTTTGGTGAACAGAGCTTCTCTTAATACATCCATGGCTTTATCTTTCATCCATGCTACAGGCTTTACAGCATACAGCCCTCGGATGTATCGTAAGATAAGTGTTAAATGGCTCTTAAGGACATATAACATGTTTTCCAGTTTCAGCTGCTGGCATGCCACGGTCCATTATCTGCTAGATGACTTCTCCCTCTCAGACAGCAATGTCCTTGTCCTGTCCAGAGTTCATATTACTTGCCTGACTCTTTATTTGATCCAAAGATGATTAAAAACAATACTTTAAAATTGTAACTGTGCAAAAATTAAATTTGTTTTGTGATCAGTTTTCTGGTATATAAAATATACGCACTTTCATATAGCCTACTGTATGTAATATATAAACATTTGCTACTTATATGTAACCTTACACGTTTTGCTATTTCTTAATAAACCCTTCTATCGTTGATGTTGTACCGTCCGTCTCATATTTCGATATGAAAGGAAATTAAATGTTTTTATTATCACCAGGAGGTGAAAATTAGTGCCACCATACATATCGTTTAACTGTATTACAGACAACAGGACATACATATTGTATATAGCCAGTCATTGACATCAACAGTCAACGACAATGTTCATTATAATACTTCACTTTGCCATGTATTAATTAGTAATGCTTATCAAAATAAACGATGGATGTTTTGAGAAAACCAAGGCGATGTAATCACTATGTCTGTAATGTTATCTATGTACAGTGTTACCGTTCTCCCATGCTAGCTACCGCTGATGTTAGCTACTAGCCGATAGCCCTGGCAGTTTTGGGAAACGCTAATGACATTACATCCACGTAACAGGCTTTACAGCATACATACATACATACATCCATACATCCCTCGGATATATTATAAGATAATACCATGGATGTATTAATAGAACACATGGTGAATTACAGCCATTAGCTGCTGGAGCTACATCCATTAGACTATTACAACTACAGGACTCAAAACAGTCATATGAACATGCGCAGTGCAGGTGACGCAGGCGGGCGCAGTCCGCGGCTCTGCTCGCGCCCATTATGCGCATTCATCATGCCAAATTTAATAATTCTGGATTTGCTTCTAGTGAATGTTAAAAATGTTAAAAACGTGACGTTTTAAACAAGGACCCTTTACTTGTTCAGGCTGGTAAGTTGATATACCCCGAAAACAAATTATCCGCTGAAATATAGACGTCTCTTTCGCCATGCAAAGTCTATGTGAAAAGTCATGGGGTGGAGTGCCCATGGTGGCTTTTAGACTTGGCGCTCTTCCTGGGGGCTTGTTACATAAGGACAGTCTTAATGTAGGCACATAAACGGCAAATGTTAACGTTATCCCTGCTGACATTTTTAAAATTGTGAAACATATGCAAGTGTTATCTTAACTCGTGTCCAGTTGATATCTCATGAGGAAACTACATGTAAATAAAAATAAAAGTATTACTTTACCTTAAGTGCGTTTCGTTGGTTATTATCCACACTGTCTCTGCGTCGAGATGAGTTTGACGTTAGCACAGCCCCCCATGAAGTCAAACAATATCATTGGTCAAGATCGTTTCTGCCCGGCATGATTCATCCAATGATTGTGCAACATTCAATTAATTTGAATCTGCGTGCATTTTCTTGATATCTGAAGCACATAGACTAAAGAGACAATTTCTGTTTACATTTCTGGTTTTTCAACCATTTTAAGGTCTTACATCGCTACACGCCCAGATTATCAATGTTCACGTTGATGCTAGAAGCCTTGGTTGAACTGTTGAGCCCTAGCATCCCTTCCCAGTCTTTCACACATTGCATGTATTGCTAAATTAAAAAAATATATATATAGCACACTGTGTCCTCCCTGTCTTTATTCACCGTATATTACCTCAGCCCATTAAAAACACTTTGTTCCCTTTGACCTGTAGAAATTGGGGAGAGGCAAAATGATTTGAGGGATCATTAGACCTCACATTGACCTTGCATTTTGTTGAACACTGACTCACTTTGGGTCTTAATATTAAGATAAAATTGTTTTAACAATAATTTTAACTTCATAAGGAAAAGAACATGTATGCTACATATTCTATTTGAAGTACACCAAATACATTAAAAAGAGTTCTGTCCCGCATGCATATTAGTTTCTGACTGTGGGGAATTGGGAAAAACAGTAAAAACTTCCCCAAATTTCTGAATTGCTTATTTTCATGACATTCACTGAGCCTCGCCTAAAACAGTTTGGAGCTTGTATTGGAAGACTCCAACGTTTTTAAAGTGGATTAACAGCCTTTTATGAAAAGCCTACTCCTTCAGTTTTGAAATGAAATCACAGATAATTTCTCAAATAAGCATAATGTTGCAGATGTCCATACTGTTTGTCGGTAGGCACGACTTTCAAACTGAATGAGGGTTGGAACTAGCGAAACAAGTTAGGTTAGGTGGTGTGCAAGTTAGGCAAGCAGGTACATACTGTATTTGAGATACTGGTGTGCATTAATATTGATTTTCCACCCCTTATAAAAGTGTAGCATAGCTGTGGCACAGGCAATCCATTTAACTTATTAATGTTACACCTAAATGAAACACACATTGCCCAATATGTGCATCAATGCCTGTGTAACCATTGCAAGTCAATGGAAATTGTCGTGTAATTTCAGAGGCAGGGGTGGTCAGATCACCGAGGTCTTGGTGAGGCATTTAAGGTACAGGACATGCATGAATATTCATTCTACCCCACATAAGAGGGAAGCTCATACTCTGAGCTGTTTGTATGACATAGACAGGAACAAACATCAAAAGCCAGAGTGGACACAGTATAAGACATCACTGCAGACATCAGCAAAGTAAGCAGTCAATAGAAAAAGATGTTGGGCCATGAATCTGAAATAGGCCCATGGCCTCCACGGAAGTGAAATGAGGCAAGAACATCAGATGCCCCCTAAAATATTAGGATGGTGAAGATGTAGGCTTACCCAGGCTGCAGGATGCCTGGCTCTCTGTGTACTGTATCATCATCCTGTAGGCCTATAGGGTTGTGGTCCTATGTGATATGAACTGTGGCTGCACGATTCTTTTGTCAACTAATTCACCAGACCAAAACATGATTATATAGTGATGAGCATATCACAGACTTGGACTAAAATAGACATCATGTACATCCAAGGCTTGTAGTTTAGGTTGACTCTTGTCTCTTATGCATTCCCATAACTGAAGCTATGGCTTTGTTTCCACAAATATTTAGGTGAAAGAATGTTTATTTTTACAAAGACAGATCTAAAAAAGCATCTTTGTCCGCATTGGCCCCAGTGGTGATTTGGTGCGGTACAGCTTTTTAAGCTTGTGTGCTGCCAAGTTGTTTTACTGTTTGTATTACCATAAATATGCTTGCAAAATATTACAGTAGTGTAGTTTCTAATATAATTACATTGATCCAACTATAATTGAGAACAATTGCTTGTGGGTTTTTGCTGTGGAGTTGTTGAGGCCATGCAGTGAGGGTTCATGTCAGCCTCATTCAATGCATTAAACGGGTATGGCTGGTCCTACCTGTCTCAGTACCTCTGTTAACCCCTCTTCAAATAACTGCAAAGCTAAATATAAGTCCTACTCTATGGCTAGAATTTAGTAGACTTGCATTAAGAGATACTGGACATGATGATGTTTGACAGCGATTAAAACACTAACACACAGTATGTATGAGACCACACTGAATAAGCTAAAATGGACCCTACATTATACCAATATTTACCGTCTGAAGAGTCTCTGATGCATATATTGGATAGTTAATTGTAAATATTGTCAAATGTTTTTACAAAGTAAACATACAGTACATTAATGGGATAAGTCTGTAGATATATTGAATAGTTGCTTTTAATCACTATAAAGTATTGTTTGTATAAAGTAAACATGATATATTAATGATTAAAGTACAGTATATTAGATAGTTTCTTTTTAACACTATACAATATTGTTTATATAAAGTAAACCCTTATACATTTACGGGGGAAAGCCTGTAGACATATTGAAGAGTTGATTGTAATTACTGATAAATAATGTTTATATAAAGTAATGACTATAAAATAATGGTTCTGCAAGTTATTATAACATATTGTTTTTTGTACAGTAAAAAAACAGTATTAAACAGGAATTTACTATAAATTGACTGGATAATCATGTAAAATAAATGCCTAAAACTTTTAAGATACTATTAATGGGCTGTCAAATAGGGTAATTTTACATTAATTTTGACATGATTTTTGTGTGTTTTACATCCAGAAATCTGTACTTTAACAGGGAGTTATGTATGTATTATGTAATTTTAAGGTATTTTGCAATATTTTTCAGTGTTTATACAGATTTATACATGTTTAACATTCTAAATATGTTTTTTGATTACAATTCTCTTTAATTCTACAGTAGTTAGACTGTGTAAATACAGAAAATGTACAGTAGATATCTGTATTTTAAAAAGAAATTCTTTGTAGAATAACAAGGTTTTTTATTGTCATTTGACGGTAAGTGTTTGGCAACTTTTGCTGCCAGACTTTTTACCATTTTTTCACGATTGTTTTTTAACGTTTCTTTACATTAAATTGAAGGTTTAACTGTAAAAAAACAGAAAGATGCCTCAATTTTACACACCGTAAAATTATGGGGTTTTTGTTGTCTTTTTACATCAAATTCAATGTAATTTAACTTTCAAGACCATTAAGCAATGGAATTATCCTGTTAAACAACTATGTTATCTCATTATATCAATTTACAGACTAAAACCTTAATTTAATGGGGTTTTTTTTAAAATAAAAGTATTTTTCTGTATTTGTATGGCATTAACACTTAATGTAGAAAAAACGGAAAAAATCCGTAAAATTATACAGTGAATTCCAGTGAAATAACTTCTTTTTTTTTTTACAGTGTAGCTCAGCTATGTTCTACAACACGTGACGTTATCTTGCCTGATGTGTTTTATCCAGTGATGTTTTATCAGCCGAGAAGTGAAAGAACGACCAAGATTCGCCGCTAGTTTGAGTCACGCTATATCCCAGTACGAAACACACAGACACAGTAGCTTTAGCGAGACGTCACCCATGCGCCTTTGAGGTGAGTAGTCTTTCTAGGTTTGTCGTAGTACCACTTAGTTTTGTGTGAAACCGCTCAGTGAGCTACATAGCTTGTCTGCCACAATTTACCTCACCACGCTTTCTGCTCGGCTAGCTCGCTAGCCAGCTTAGCTCTGTTCCACAACACGTGACGTTATCTTACCGGATGTGTTTTAGCTAGCGTCTTTTTATCAGCCGAGAAGCGAAAGTACGGAGGAAGATCCGCCGCTGGTTTGAGTCACGTTACATCACGGTACGAAACACACAGACACCATAGCTTTAGCGAGACGTCACCCATGCGCCTTTGAGGTGAGTAGTCTTTCTAGGTTTGTCGTAGTACCACTTAGTTTTGTGTGAAACCGCTCAGTGAGCTACATATCTTGTCTCCAACCATTTACGTCACCTTGCTTGCTGCTCGATTAGCTCGCTCGCTAGCTAGCTAGCTAGCTCAACTATGTTCCACAACACGTGACGTTATCTTGCCTGATGTGTTTCATCCAGTGATGTTTTATCAGCCGAGAAGTGAAAGAACGAGCAAGATTTGCTGCTCGTTTGAGTAACGTTACATCCCAGTAAGATACACACAGACACCATAGCTTCAGCAAGACATCACCCACGCAACTTTGAAGTGTGTTGTCTTTCTAATGACGTATTTCTACAGTCTCATCTTTAACAATATCATATGGTTAATCCCAGGCTCAATTCAAACGGGATCAAAAATTAATTTGTCTTTCCCCATTTACTACCATTCATATTTTTTCCAAAATAAGGTACCATGGTGGTCCATCGTACAGGTAGGGACTTTGCCTCTCTATATGATGCTATGCAAACGGGAAGGCCCGTAGCCAGCCTACTGGAAGGGGGGGGGGGGACTTTTTGTGCTGGATTAGCATGTCTGCTGGTATCTTAACAAGCACACCTTTTGATGCACGGTAAAAATATTTACGACAATGTTGTCAAACTGCTTACCAAAATCATGTACCACCTTTTTCAGTCCAAACACACAGACAGACACGTGTTGCGTGCCAGTTAACACATTCACAGAAGTGGTGCATTTAAAAAGATTAGGGGCTTCGATTTGGTTTGGATCATTTTCATTTGAGGGGGATTTGAATAATTGGTCGTTGTTTTTTTAAAAAGACACACGTTTGTCACACATGCACCACTCACTATACAGTATCACACAAAGAATGATGGAGAGAGCACGTCAACCATCAATGACCCAATCAAACTCTCTCAAACTCTGTCGAGCCGATCATTGAGAAACAACAAATCGATCCCGAATAAAAGACCATCAGCAGATCTGTCATCAGCTGGCCAACGATACACAAATGAGCACAACAGCAGCAACAATGACAGCAAGCAGTCAGATGCGCTGGTCATTACACACCATCAGCAGAAAGAGGAGAGGCAAGGAAACAGATCTGAACTCAGAGATAGATAGAGTTTGGAGAGAAGTGTTTTCTGAGAAAAGACAGAGGGTGGTGATTGTGAAATCACGGGAGCGGGGAGTAGTATGAGAAAAAACAAGAGGTGGCATTATTGTTCAATTCGGGAGAGGACTGCAATGAAAAAGAATGACAGAAACTAAAAAAAAACTAAAACATAGGCAATATAAGTGAGAGACAGATAGGGCTGGGTACTGTTTTTCGATACCCGTACCAATACCAATCCTGTGACTTCAATACCGGTTCCTAAACGTGAGCCCCGTCTCTGTGCGTAACGTAGAGTTTTTCCTGCATACCTCTACGACGTGAGATGTTAGACAGCCTATCACAAACATTATTAGATCTTGGTAGAATCATGCTGCATGCTTATTGGCTCACTGATGCTGATGAGACTTACTCCTTAGGTATTGAAATTGGGTATTGAATGAAGAGGCATTTTTCGATACGTGACACTTTAGGGGCAATTCGGTCGGTGCCTAAAAAGTATGGAATTCCGTACCCAGCCCTAGAAACAGATCCTCAAAAAAGACGAAAGCCTGGGATCTTTCAAGACGAGAAAACAGCAACATTACATTGATTGGTAGCGCGTCTGTTGGCATCAAACACCAAGGCTGTTCATCCTACCTGAGTTCCTCTTGGAGATGTACTTGACGTCGTCACAGGCTCCCGAGGCGAGGAGGAGGAGGAAGAGGAGGGATAGAGTCTTCATCTCTCTAGTCTCCACTGGCACCTTCCGGAAACAGGACACAGTACGGACAGAGTTTTAGAGAGATAACACTCTGAACTCAGACTCAAGACCTTTTT
This sequence comes from Sander vitreus, assembly GCF_031162955.1. Lineage (NCBI taxonomy): Eukaryota > Metazoa > Chordata > Actinopteri > Perciformes > Percidae > Sander > Sander vitreus. The sequence continues at coordinate 30,429,212 of NC_135864.1, read as the reverse complement.
CGAGACCTTTTTCTATTCAATCAAATTTTAGGTTACACTTTACTTGAAGGTATCTACATAAGAGTGACATGACACCGCCATGAACGTGTCATAAACATTATAAACAAGTCATAAATGTTTATGACATAACCCTTCTTTTATAGTAAGTGTCATTCGGTTTCTGTCATGACAAGTTATGGTTAGGGTTAGAGTTAGGGTTAGGGTTCATGTGTCATGACTGTGTCATGTGTTCATGACAGTGTCATGTCACTCTTATGTAGATACCTTCAAGTAAAGTGTTACCAAATTTGTAAGTGTAAAATCACCATTCAACATGGTCCCAGTGCACTTTAATATTAAAGGAACCCAGAATTAGCAGAGAGCAACAAGACAATTGAACAGCATTAAAGCAGTAATAATAAACAATACAAGGTCGGTTTTCAATCTAGATTTAAAAATGTCAACAAGCTTCTATAACATGAATTTGGAAGCCATTCCAAAGATGAGGGGCCCTGTAGGAGAATGTCTCTATAACCAACAGATTTTTTGTTTATAGATGAATGACTAAGGAGACCAGCATCAAGGGAGCGGAGAGTGCATGCCCGTGTATATGGTATAATAAGCTCAGATAAATAAGATGGTGTGAGTCTATTAGGGCTGGGCGATATGGAGAAAATCAAATATCACAATATTTTTGACCAAATTCATCAATGTTGATATTGCAGGGTTGACTTTTGGTGCTTTCACAAAAAATTGAAAAAACACAATGAGATTTTAGATAAATAATCAGCAGTAATGTGGATACAATGACTAAGAGGGTTAAGGCAAATAACAGAACAGCTAGAACAGTCTGGTAAATTCAGAAAATTGCATCACTTTACTGTAATGCAGCCTGTAATACAAAAAGACAACACTTGTGTCATATTACGATATCCAAAATTGAAGACAATATCTAGTCTCATATATCGATGTCGATATAATATCGATATATTGCCCAGCCCTAGAGTCAATGCAGGGCCTTGTATATTAAAAGAAGAACCTTAAAATCAGTGACGAGAGGCCAGAACGGGTGTAATGTGATCATATCTTCTAGTTTTGTCAAGATTTTGGCTGCGGTGTTCTATTCTATTGTCTCTGACTCGTCTTGGACTCGTTGGTATTTGGACTCAGACTTGTCTCGGACTCGAGCATTGGACAAAATATTCTAGTTGGTCTCGACTGAGTCCAGCACTATATGCTTTTTTTCTAAAGTAACTTCCTCTTTCAAAACAAAACCAATGATGAAGCGCGCTTGTTCAGAAAACAGGTATTAATATTAATTCAAAATCCATCTAGAACGGGCATTAACATTGGTCCTCTGGTATACGCCTGGCTGCGTCATATACCTCAATCATCAGGCTTCAATCATTTTCATTTTGGCCACTGACACAATGTCAGCGAGCACTTTGTACTATGGATTCTTTAAGACAAGTGTTCAGTTCAAGAATGGGAACATATATCTTTGTTATTTGTTACATTTTCCATCGGCAGTCCAGAATGTTCTTGTTAAACCAGAATAAAAATACTTAATATCTAAAATTTGAAGTTGCACTTCAGCCTTATGTGACTTAAGTGGAATTGTTATACTTAAAGTAAATATGGCCTGATCCTACAGTGTTGTACTCTGCACATGCTTTTTAATCATTACAAATAATAACAACAAAGCAAAATGATCATCTTAAATTAGAAGATATACTGTCTCTCACATCACATAAATTATGAACAGGTAAGTAAGTGGTCTTGAAGAGGATTCTTTTTTCATTTTTTCATTCTCTTACATTTCATTCTGTAAAAACTGAACAAAGTCTCTCTCATCTGTTTTAATTGTCTCATAAACTGCTTTCCTTTCTGAAGATTTAATTGCGCGTTTCATAACAACTGGATACAGCGTTTGAGGCAGAGCCCTGCTCATTTCTATGAGAGTTACTTGAATATGTATACAGTGATTTCAATGTTCTTTTTTTGTCTTGTTTTGATTTGACATGATTTCAAATGGATGTTAAAATGGCCGTTTGGATCTCTTGTCTTTACAAGCTACAAATGGGAAAGAAAAAAGACAATAGGGTAGGTGTCTGTGGGCCAATAGGCTGTAAAAAGCGAAAAACGAAAACGTGTTATTATGGCACATGAACAGCAGCAAAAAAAACATTATTATTGATCAGATACACGGGTTTGGTGGGGTTTCGAAAACTTCTTTCTTTTCAACTGATTAAATTCAAAATACAGAAACCAAATTAGATTTGACCATAGGCGACGAATACAAAGGATGCAGAAGCTTTTGGGACACACACACACACACACACACCCACACACACACCATGTGAGTCAGCCATGTGAAATCACATTGATAGAACACAATCACATTTTCTCATGCTTTCTGTGTACAAACTGTATTGCATGCACACACACACACACACACACACAATAAAGGGAACTCAAACTCCAGCTCGACTGCTGATTAAAATCACATTTCATTTGAATGAACAGTGGCATAGCTGATGATAGAACATATATGGGTGTAGATATTTGAGCTAGAGTGCTTTGCCTCTGAAGATGGACAATGAAATGATGGGATGAGGATCTAAAACTGGGACCAAATTGAAGTTGAAGAACAAAGCCAAAAGAAAAACAATATGATGAAGGGTGCTATGTCACTGCCAATTGGAAATCATCTCTCATGCTGCCTTTCATCACTTGTAATTGAAAGTACAGTATATGTCAACATTTCAGCTCTTGATATAGGATTCAAAAGCACAAACACTTTCTTTTTACCTGTACAAGTAGTGTGTTTTGCCATCATCTTGATAGCATCACAGGGACAGTTCAAAGCCTATTCATAATAATAATAATAATAATAATACTACCGTCCAGTAGGGATGTCCTGATCCCGATCACAGTATCGGGGCTGATTTTGGAAAATTATTTTTTTACTGATCATGGATCGGCATTCACCCTGTTTACCTTACTCTGATCATGTACATCAGCTTGTAGTGATCGCTACCTTTAATCACACACGCCCTGCGCCACAAACGCACCGGCAGACAGTAGTGCCGAGATCCTCTGAGTGGCATCGACGCCTCAGTGGCAACTGCCTGACGGTCGTCAGAGAGGCGTCGATCAAAAGTCAGTGCATCGACCAGTCTGTGGCAGAAGCCAAGCGCTGGCAGGCGACCTGTGGTACTCATCGACACCCGTCAGCAAACTTGCCGAGCTGAGCGCCATCACAGTGTGACTTACTTCTCCTCACATACAAAGCACTTAATAACCTCGTCCCCTCCATACCTCTCCGACCTCCTCACCCGCCACACTCCCGCCCGCCTCCTCAGGTCCGTCGATGCTAACACACTCAAGACCATCAGGACTAAGCTCCGGTGCTGGGGCGACAGAGCCTTCTCAGCAGCTGCACGCACCCTCTGGAACGCCCTCCCCGACCACATCAAAACAGTCAAGCACCCATAGAGCCTACAATCCTACAAGAGCGTCTCAGACAGAGGGTGAATACAGGTGCAGCAGCCATGGGCAGTATGAGAAAAATAAAAAGTGTTTTTTAACATTAAAGCATGTAAACATGTTCTAGTACTACTACTACAAACACAAAATACAAGTATTATCCTGAAAATGCTATAGAATAGTTGCCCTTTAAGATTCATACCACTGAACTGTCAGTGTTGGCTTGGTCACTCGGCTTGAATTTCACGAAAAAGTGGAAAGAATCTGCAGATACAGCAATCTGTTAAAACGGCAGCTGGCCCATTGTAAAAACAAACCACGCACGACCGTCAGGCAGTTGCCACTCGGAGGATCTCACTGTCTGTCCAGCCAGACTGCCTTGATGCACTTTCAAACCAACATGGCGCGCAGCCACTCACCACTGTCAGTCCAGAAAGGGTCTTGTAGCTTGCCAGCCCTTGGCAACAAGTAAAAAAGTCTGTCTTTCTTAGCCACCCGTTTTTTTACACAAGCGGATTACTTCAATTCTCCAGACTTCCTCCTTGATCCCACCAGGAAACCACGCTTTCAGGCCGTTATTCCATGGAGCCGACATCAGTAAATACGAGAAGAAAATCAAAGATTGACCGGCATGAGGCATCACTAAGTTTAGTTTTATCAAAGATTGACTATTGACTATTGAGCGCAAGAGGCATCACTAAGTTTAGTTTCCGTTGTCCAGCAGGAAACTTGAAACTGTATATTCTTTGGTTGGGGGTTTGCTGGGATCCTAAAGAGAACTGTTTTAGTGTTGAGAGAAAAGACTAATTTGCTGCACTTGGTTAAGTGTATGAAGTTTAAGACATGTTTTAGTTACTTTGTTTACTTAGTTATTTTTGTAAACCAAAAATAGATGTGCAGCTCTATTATCTGAGCAAATACAAGTACTGGATTGGGACCGCGGTATATAGGTATTTCATATTTTTGAAGTCGGATCGGGTAAAAAAAAAGATGATCGGGACATCCCTACAGTCCAGTAATCAGTTCTGATGGATTATGTGAGGATCAAAGCCCAACACGACATTTCTCACAGCAAACGTTTTGGCTCGGCAAAAAAGTGCAGGTAGCCTAAGTAACCTGAAACCGATGCAGCTAAATGGAATTTAGCCATCGTTAGTGTTAGTAGTTGCACCTGTGCTGTTCCTATTGTGACTTGCCAAAATATCTTACATAAAAATGTCCAATGGACCTGTCACACAGCAGCCAGACAGTAGTCTGCCACACAACACAAAACTCTGGATAACAATCTACAGCTTTCCTGCAAAGATCTCCTTCTTATATCACTTACATGAACACACGTCTTGTCCTGCACCTTAGCTTGTTAAGGAGCCAACCAAAACAAACATTCACTGGGGAAAAGTGCACTGTTAACATCAGTTTGCAGGCTACCGCTAGATAGCTAATTAGCTGCTGTCACTACCCGATGTGAGTCACATGTGAGTGATGTGAGCGAATGTTCTTTTTACGTAAGCTTAACTACTTTCAGGTGGACTGTATTATTTTAGAATCGTTTTTACAAAACAGTCCTTCAGAGCATATTGTCCTTTGGCTTAGTCTGCGTATTTGGGAACATGCGCAAACAAGACCAAGATAAATTGCATCGTTTGGTAGTCAGACGTCAGTCACTCAGCTATGGTCAGATCTTATTGTGAGTATGGCTAAGCAGATACTTAATCATCCTACCCACCCCTTATATAGGAGGTTCCAACTCCGCAATCGTGGCAACAGTAGGCTGCTGCAAAGGTCAATTAAAACCAAAAGGTTTAGCGTGTCATTTGTCCCCTCTACTATTAGACTTTTTAATGAAAGACACAGGACAAGATAATGAATTGTATTGTCCACTCTTGCAACATTGTGTTTTTCGTTAATTTGATTGTAGTCAAGTGGGGGAAGGCTGTGAGTTGTGTTCATAGGGCTGGGCAATATATCGATATTATATCGATATCGATATATGAGGCTAGATATTGTCTTACATTTTGGATATCGTAATATCCTGATATGACACAAGTGTTGTCTTTTCCTGGTTTTAAGGCTGTATTACAGTAGAGTGATGTAATTTTCTGAACACACCAGAATGTTCTAGCTGTTCCATTATTTGCCTTTACCCACATAGTTATTATATCAACATAACTGATGATTATTTATCAAAAATCTCATTGTGTGCATATTTTGTGAAAGCACCAATTGTCAACCATACAATATCGCCACAATATCGATATCGAGGTATTTTATCAAAAATATGGGGATATTTGATTGTCTCCATATCGCCCAGCTCTAGTTCATACCTAACTATTTATTCCTTAATGTTATTTTGTATGTGTGTGTGTGTGTGTGTGTGTGTGTGTGTGTGGCGGGGGGGGGGGACCTACTTATATACCCGTGTGTCTTAAATGTGCTACACTTTGACCAAACTAATTTCCCATAATAAAGTATACTTTGACTTCGTCAAGTATTGTTTTTAAGTACTTTACACAAGACTGCAAGCACATTTACATTGTCTCTCTTCCCCTGCTGTCAATCAAAACAAACAGGGACACGCCCCTCCAGCCACCTGAGAGTATGGCCAAATGAAGCTTTATGAACCATTTTCTCATTTCCCCACTAGATGGTGCTCTGTGTTCAACAAAGGGTTGAAAGCACACTGAATTGCCATTCCTTAAGTGTCATCCAGTGGGCTCAGGAAATGAAGAAAATGGTTCACGAAGCTTCATTTGGCCACTACTAGCTGAGAGCAAAAGGAGCATATGGAATTTTCTAATTTCTCCTTCCTTTTTTATAATAAAAACATTATTAATGTTATTTATCCCTATTGGTTATGTGGCCATGAGAAAGTTATTAATATTGTGTTTCCTCCGGTCTTGGTGTACTCATAATTATTGCAGAAAAACTGGTTAGCTACTACTTTGCCTTTAGCAGAGATTTTGTGCCAAAAGAAGTGTTTTTTTTTTTTTTGGGGGGGGGGGGGTTTAATAAAAAGGATGAATAAATGAATAACTAGAAAAGTGCACTCAGTAGAGTGCAGATCTCGACCAGGTGTGTCCCTCTCCTCTTCCAAACTAAGAAGAGTTGGCGCCAGTCAAAACAGGCGTCCCCTATTTTCTATGCACAACACCCACAATAGCTAGAAACACTTGTTCCCCCTTTCTGGCTCCCTGCTTGTACATCAGGGCTCACATAGCAGCTCTACAGCACTCAATGACAGAGTCGTCAATAAAATAGGTTTTTCAAAAACTGTGAATCACTGCAATCACACGAGAGGTCCCTTGGGTCATTTACTTGCACACAAAAAAAAGTTTGGCTGATGGGTCCAGTAGTATGCTTAGCAGATTAGCAGCGGACAGACGGACACGCTAGAGCTGCGAAATATGGAGAAAATCAAATATCGCAATATTTTTGACCGAATACATCAATGTCGATATTGCTGCTACTGGTACTGTAGGGTTGACTTTTGGTGCATTCCCAAAAAATGTACGCAATGAGATCTTAGATAAATAATCATCAGTGATGTGGATATAATGACTAAGTGGGTGAAGGCAAGTAATAAAACAGCTAGTAAGTCTGGTAAGTTTAGACAATGACATCACTTTACTGTAATGCAGCCTTTAAAACCAGGAAAAGACAATTGTTTAATATCACGATATCCAAAATTTAAGACGATGCCCAGTCTCATATATCAAAGTCGATATAATGTCGATGTATATTGCCCAGCCCTAATGCACACACGCACGCACACACACACGCAAACCACAGAAAATAAAAATGTCTATTGTGTAAGATAGTACAGCAGGTCAGAGCTTTGGGTTTGGAGAATTGGCTGCAGGGTAAGATTCATATCTCTTACTTTTACAAGGCAGTTACAACATGAGACTTGCCAATAAAATCCAGCATTACCCGGCTGTTATGTTTCCATATTTGTTGCACACACCGAATACCAGGTACCAATCATCTCTATACGCTTTTGCTCCGGGAGTTTAAACTGTTGACCTCCTTCATTAAGTCAGTAATTTTCCAACGTATTATACTTTACAAATGCCATTTCATTCTCATTGTGCACCCACATGAAAAGAAGTCTAAAGTAGGATAAAAGAACAGAAGCTGGGGAACAGGGTGACATAAAATAAGAGACAAAAAATTACATTTTTCTTATACATGATTTGTAAACTGAAGCAAAGACGTTGTGGACTACTGTGCGTTTATCAGTGTTTTAAGCCCCCAACGTCTCCTCCCAGGCAGCGCTGCCTGGAAGGCACTAGGATTAGGCAAGGGTTAGGGTTAGGGTTAGGGTTAGGATTACCCGTTTTTATTTGAGGAATTATGGTAACGTTGGTTTAGCATCAGGATCCCACAGTCTCCCCATTCTTCCTGCTGATTCCATATGTCTGTATCCACTTTTTGTTTTCATAAAAGCTCTGTTTTTCGGGTCCACAGTTTTTAAAAATTTAAGTTATGGGTTATTTACATAGTTGGTAGTTCATATCACCACACAGCAGCTTTTAGGCAATTTTCTGTCTATCTTCACGCAATACAGACCAATGGAGAGCGTAGAGTTATTTTCCGCTCCGGTGGGGGCGGGACTTAAATGTGCTCTGTCTCTATGGCGATTGTGTCAGAGTGCTATTCATCAAGGTACACTTAAGACTTCTTAAAACAGTTTCAGTGCCATATAAAAAGGCTTATAAGACAACAAAGCTAAACAAAAAAATATGAAAGAAAATCCATAATGAGCCATTTTTATTTTGGCTTGTAAAAGAAAAACAACTCGGTTATGCACACACTCTGACATCCACGTGGGACCAGCCAGACTTTAGCTTTCTTTGTTTTTATCTGGCCTCTTCCTGGCCTTCCAGCCTACAGTCAGTCTGCTGTCATCAGAGGAGCAAAACAGGTTGTGTCAGGTAATGTTCTACTATCGCAGAAGAAGCTAAATTGAGCTGTTGTCTTCAGGTAAAGATGGCGAGGCAGGCACTCTGCCAAGCACCACTGACAAAAATCAAAGTCTGAGTCAGTCATATGTGGGTAGTGTTCATCAGGTTCTTTTGGAAAAGTCGAAACATAAACAGAAAGAGAAATACCAATGGAGTTTAGCATCAAGACCATAAGTTTTTGAGACATAAACACCTAGAAATAGGAATATGATACTTGTGAGGAAATGTATATTTCCCCTTGCCTCCTCCACAAGATGGTCAGGGTCAGCTACAGAACAGATGCCATGGAGCTGGTAGGGATTTAGTGTCCTGCTAAAGAACACTTTAGGACACATGTGTCACGTGTCTCAAGGCCCCCCGGGCCAAATCCGGCCCCCGGCAGACTTTTGATCCGACCCGCATAACAATTAAGGTTCATAATAAATGTTGGCCTGCCTAGTTGTGCACCAAACCAAAAAGATGGGAAACTGTTTTTGCAAACCGCATATTACGACACTCAAAGCAGATTTGCTGACATTGAGACTCGGACGTTCCCTCGGAACCAGAGAGTTTGCATATTCACGCTGTGAAAAAAGGTTGTTTAAGCCTACTTGGCGTCATCGTTTTGCTTGATTTGCTAAATTCTATGATGGCTAAGAAAGTTTTTGTTGACTCTTTTAGGGCTTTATGTGAGGAGACTATATGAGACATTAACGTTTTTAGTTAAATAAATCAATTGAGTCAATTTCCGTAACTACACATATCTGACCCTTTTATGTGATACTCATTTTTCAGTGTGGCCTTTAGTGAAATTGAGTTTGACACAGTCTTAAGGGCCCTTTGGACCAGCCCCACCTTGTTTGGTCCGGACATTCGGCCCTTTCAGTTTGGAAAACTCCCACAGACCCATGGGGCCGGAGCAAAATTCTCACTGCTCCACAACAAAACAATGCAAATAAACAAAATGAGCAAAAAAATGAGGAGGAGGAGACTAAATGTTTAATTGATATTCGGTCTGACGAAAAAAAATCACAAAAATTAAGACACTTTTCAATTATTTCCTGAGAGAATGAGAGAGAGAGGATACGAGAGCCGGCTACAAACCTAGCAATTACAACAAAAGTATCGCAAGAGACACACACACACACACACACACACACACACACACACACACACACACACACAGAGTTGCATTAAAGAGAAAAACAAGGGTTATAAGGGTTTTTTATCCACTTTCTGAACCTTTTAGTCTGAAACACAGATGGCCTAATGCAACTGCTAAATGTGTGTGTGTGTGTGTGTGTGTGTGTGTGTGTGTGTGTGTGTGTGTGTGTGTTCTTGTACTCTGTAATGGTTTGGGCCTAAGGCATTAAGGGGTTCAGGTGCAAGGGTTTGTAATACACATCTAAACCACAAACTACCATAGAAATATGGTCAACTATTAGCTTGGAGGCTACTTTCTCTATAGGCATAGTGCATTGTAAGATGGTATGCTAGGTGTTAGCAAAGATGCAAAACCATGATCTACCAGATACATGTGTGTAAGTTCACTTAAGGTTTTGCCAACAATATAGAGTGTCTCCATGAAATAAAGGAGCTCCGCACAGCTTTAAGAAAAGCACCACACACAAAAACCAGAAGAAACCGGAGCTGTAATGATTTTATCATGCAGAATTTCATAACTCACTTTACCTTGAGGATACTACAAGTCCTTTTGTTGCTCTCACACACATACGTATTCTTTCCTTCACTCTCACGTGCACATTTAGCTCTCCTTCTTTTACACAGGCTCGCTCATAGTGGCTGCAGTCTTCAACTAACACTCTTCTTCTTACATCGGCCCCCTCATCACCAAACACTGAGCTCTCTTTATCTTGTCCTCACTGTCTGTCCCTCTGCATTGCCTCCCACCAATCACACACACACACACACACACACACACATACACACACCAATGCCATTCCCCCTCTCGCCCTTCTTTTCACACATGAACACTGACACACTTGCTTTAACAACAGTGGCAGCTTGTTTGATGTTATATCCACAATTAATGCAAGCGTGGAAGTGGTATCTTACGGTATGTGTGCATGTGTGTGTGTGTGTGTGTGTGTGTAGAGGTGGAGGGATAAAAGGAGTGTGAGGATATTCATACAAAACCCTAATGACCTATGGAATAATAATACCATACATAGATATAAAGTGAGAGAACAAGAAGCAAAAACAAAAGTGGATGTCGGCTTTGGATGAAAGGGTATCTGAGTTTTTTTTTAAACGCACACACATGCAAACACGGAGAGAACAAACACCATTACAGCGTTACAATCCCCCATATCTTTCGTCCTCTCTGTTGCTTTGCTTTTCTGTCTGTCTGTCTCTGATAATGTTATCCCAACACCAGAGCACAGAGGGAGATCTAAGCAGGGTCAGAGTGTGTGTAAGTGTCACACATTGCATGCACTCAGAAAAGTGGAACAATGCAGAAATGTACGTGTGTGTGTGTGTGTGTGTGTGTGTGTGTGTGTGTGTGTGTGTGTGTGTGTGTGTGTGTGTGTGTGTGCTAATCAGATTAAAAAGACAAGACATACACAGGAACATACAATACATAAAAGACAATCACATAGACAATCATTCAGACCATTCAGATCTTTTAAGATTGAACATTAGTCAGGGGAGTCTGCTCTACTGCACAAGAGGCGTGATCAACGGGCATAGTTCAAATAACCCTGTACGCAATTGGATAGTCCTTCAACCAATCAGACCAACGATCCGGGTGACGTGCTTTGCTCCATTCTTTTGGCCACCAGCGGGGCTAGCTGGTAAATTAGGCTTTTACCAAAGCCGGTCGGTAGTAAGGCAAACACATCCGTCTTTTGTAGGAATTGTTCCAGGGCAAATTTCTGTTCCGTTTTCAGAGAAAACTTGCCTTTGAAATCTTTTAAAACAGCAGTGACAGCGGCATCAACGGGTTGCTGCGCTTCGGTGGCCGCCATGTTGAATCTAAACAAGAAGCTGCTTGCCGTCGTCAGCGTGTTAAATCCGCCAATAGCGCGCCAGGTGGATAAGCCAGTTTGTGATTGGTCCCCGCAGATTTGTAACGGAAGCAGGATAGAAAAATGTACAGGTGTCCAGCCTGAGCTGCGGGGAGAAATCAAATCGCCGGCAGATCGGGCTGGGTTTACCCAGTCAAATGGGAAATGCAACAAATAGGTTGTGTGGTAGCTGCTTTTTAAAATGTAATCTTGGTTTTTGCGTTTTATGCTCCATATATCGGCATACAGTCGAAGATATTTGACTTTTTCGGTTAAATAAAAACATATCAATAAACTTTACATGTCTAGGCCCTGGATGTGATTCTCATGTTCCAGTGTGGTCTTTAGTGAAGTTTAGTTTGACACCCATAGGTTTAAGGGTTTGTGATACACTGTGTGTAGAAACAACACATTCTCACGCCCATCTCGTAAAATATGGACACTTGGTCAGGTGCCTTTGTCGTTGTTATTGACGCTCAAAGACTCTTTTAGCATCATATAACGCGCTTTAACTAAACGCGTTTAGTCGGGACTATTGGCGTCCCTTTTGACGCAGTTAGGTAGGTAAGGAAAAGCTCGTGGGTGGGCTTACGTTTCCGTGACTCGCGGGAAGAGGACGTTTGAGTTTAAGGAAAGGTCGTGGGTGGGCTACGTTTCTGTGACTCGAGGGAACGGGACGTTTGAGTTTAAGAATAGCTCGTCAGTAGGCTTACTTTCCCGTGACTCGCGGGATCAGGACGGTTGAGTTTAGGAAAAGCTTGTGGGTGGGCTACGTTTCCGTGACTCGCGGGAATAACGGGACGGTTAAAGAAGAAAGCGTCTTCCGTGACACGCGGCTATAACGGGACAGTTAAAGACACACGCGGGACACGAACCCCGGTCTCCTGGGTGAAAGTCCTTTGTTTTGACCCATTCACCACCCCCGACCAACCTCCCTACGCGGAATTTCCCCCTTACATACTACTCGCTAAACCCCGTGTAGCTGCCTGCTCTCCCCGGTACGTTCTACGAACACGTTGAAGGGCGTTTTTTTTCGGCCGTATTTTACGAAAAAAAAACATGTGATGTGACATTACTAGTTACATTTTTCTTTTGACGTCAAAGCTTTGTGGTATTTTCTTGTGGTATTTCAGGAAAGAACGACTTTAATGGAGCCGTTAATCCCTTGGCTTTTTTATTTGGTCGAAGGTAAAAAGTTCAAAGGATAATTCGAAACAATATGGAGATATTAATAACAGGTTTAATTATGAGCCAAACCCTTGCAGGCATGCGCGAACATATACACACATACTAAGACACCCCTCCCACCAACCCCACACACGCACACTGATAGCAAGCTATTCTTGTCCCAAACAGACCAGTGTTAAGCCATTAGGCCGCTTCAGCCACACATCCAATAATAAAGACAGCCTCCAGCCTTATTCTGTCACACTGTCTCTCCCAAACCGCATGAGTCACACTGTTTTGGCTACAGAGGCAGTCTATTTTACATGGAAACATAAGCCGCTTCGTCATCATTATAAAAGATTTGATATCCGTCCATTTCATTTGTGTAAGAAGAGGTGCAATTGGTTTGGCCTCAAAATGGAACACTAGGGACAAATGGAACAATCACACGAAACGCAATAAGACATCCAGTGCATTTCAATTTCACTTTCCGTTTCTGACATCCTCTTTCGTTTAGAAGTGGACCTTCTTCAACTGGACATCCTGGATTCAATTATCTGCGTCAAGTATCCATCCTACTAAAGTATCCCTGAGCAAAACAGTGGATTCTCTACCATACTTGCAACACCTTCAGGTTGCAATTCGGCTGTTGACCCCGACCCAGAGTCAGATTAAAACTTTGAGGCGGCCTGGGGAATCAATAAAATGTACAGTAAGTGAGGGGGGGGTTCGGATGGTGCGGTGAATGAATGAACAACACACAGCACAGCAACACGATCCACACTAGCCCAACGCAAATAGCGAATTGGAACTCAGTGACAAGCTAACTTATGCCACAGCCGGCCAAATTGAGAAAAGGAAAGCCGCTGACCTACCTTACAGGTTCCAGACAAAGCAAGTGGAGGGTCCCAGTTTTAAACTGATTAGGTGTAATGTTTTCATAATCCAATGTGTACTTCTAGCTTTGGTTGCTCAAGACAGTAGGCTACGCACAGCTACGGATTCGACCAAAACAAACAACCTAAGTCCTGCCTTCCACTCCCTGTTAATACGTCTTTTGGAATTTTGAATAGAACACCGAAACGGCAGTTTCACAGGATTTAAACAAACTTTCGAAGTGGTAGAATCTGTAGTAGTAGTAGTATCTTTCCATCAGAACGTATACCTGCGCTGCGCTTTGCCTCTCTGCTCTGCGCCCTACCTGGGCTGTGTTGCCGCGGATCATGTGTAGGCGGCTTAAGTACCGTAGCTTATTAGCTTAGCTCGCTAACATTAGCACTGATTTTCATTGGACTTTACTTTTCGTAGATGTTATTTAGTCACCTGCTGAGTCATCGGAAGCTCTTGCACACTCAGTATTGTGTTCCTGCAGTATAAAGAGGGGGGGCTGCTACAGTGTTGACAACTGTCTCGCTAGATTTGGCGACTTTAAAGACCCCTCAGCAACTTTCTTTCAGAAAAGCGCCCAGCGAAGATAGTCGCTCTGACCACTTGAAATCCAACATGCTGAAAGATTATTATGGAATTTCTGCCCAACGATGCCAAAAATAAACTGCCTACCACAGCTTCAAGTTAAAGTGCTTATATTATGCTCATTTTCAGGTTCAGAATTGTATTTAGAGGTTGTAGCAGAATAGGTTTACATGGTTTAATTTTCAAAAACGCCATATTATATTTGTTGTACTGCACATTACTGCAGCTCCTCTTTTCACCCTGTGTTGAGCTCTCTGTTTTAGCTACAGAGTGAGGCATCACACTGCTGTTCCATCTTTGTTGGGAGTTGCACATGGGGAGTACCTAGGTGACTACTAGCTAGTCAGAAGCAGAGAATGAGGGTGTGCAACGCTAGCAGCTAGGCGAGTATTATAACGTGTGTTACAAAGTGACGCACGTTTGTCTCTGAAGTAAAGGCTGGACTACAATAGAGCTGTTTGGAGCAGTTTGTGTTTTCTGTTGGAGATGGTAAGTCCATTTGGGGTGGACTTTGGGCTTTTTCACTTTGTAAACCTATAACATGCACACACAAAAAAAAATACATATAACACAAAGGAAAGGGGAAAATCCAAAAAGCATAATATAAGCACTTTAAGCTTTTTTCATTTCATTATTCAAAATCTTGGAAATGTAATGTAAAAAGTTACGGGATGACGTCATTTGCAAATTAGCAAATGGCGTAATCTAGCAAGATCTAGAGACTTTTCAAAAAGGCTTTAGCTATTTTTCATTAAAAAATATTTGGCAACACTGAGCTAGCATTAGCTGTCGCTCTTTCATGGATCCAGTTGTGGTAACGAAAAACTCACCACACCAAGTTGTCCTGTAACCTCAGCACTTTGTCCGTTAGTCCATGCTACCAAGGCAGACAAATAAATACAACTATATTTGCTTTTTTTTGATAATTAATTACTATTTCAAACTGTAAATGGCTGCATTTATACAGTGCTTCTTTCCCAAAGCGTCTTAAAAATTGCAGCTCATTCATGTACACAAACTCACACAACGATAGCAGTGAGATACCATGGAAGGTGGCAGACCTAACCATTGGGAGCATTTGGGGTTCATTGTCTTGCCCAACGACACTTCAACACTGTGATCAGTGGACGACCCGCTCTACCTTCTGAGCCACAGACTCCCCCAGTTTTAACGATAGACAGATAGCTACACAAGTCAAAACACCCAAGGATCTATAAATTAATTTTAATTTTAGTTTGACTTTAACATGTCAAGGGCAAGGCCACAGTTAAGCAATCGTGAAAATGGATCTAGAATGTCCGATATAAACCTTATTGACTGAAGTTGTTAAAAAAATGAGCCGGTGTAAGGAGAAATCTTGGTTATAGAGTGAACCGAAGTTATGTTCCATGCACATCAAATGCTGTGTGTGTGTGATTATAACATAATTAAAGCAATAAGTACAGCAGAACCCTTGAAAACACCATACTGTGATTATGTTAATGTGGTGACATCCTTATTGCATTAGGTATAATTGAATATGCTTATTCTAATTAAGGACAACATGGACATATACTTAGTATTTACTAGGAACATCACAAATAAGATCCCGTTTCCATATCCTGACGTTATGCAAAGGTAGAAATGAACAGCAGTCTGTAATTGGTTATAGCCCACGCACAGACAAGTGCAGATTTTGACCACCATTTGTCACTCTCAAATGCTTATAGCATACATTTTAGTTGATTTAGTCACTACATCCATCCGAATGTGGCAAAACGAGCCGTGAAAGGTATGACCGTTCCATCTGCAGTCCCTAATTTGAGAGATGTGGTGCACACTCATCAAGCAAGCCCTGTGCAATTACGCACGCCTCCTCTAATGCAAAAACCTTGATTAAATCTTGCACAACCAGCACTAGACTCTCACGGAATAAGCACAGGAGCATCTGTGCTTGTGTGCACAGCAAACTGTTATAACTAAGCAGGCTTTTCCCAACTTAGAGCAGGATAAAGGAGTGTGGACGATAGTTTCCTGAGCACTGGATACGCATACAGCTTCATATCACACTTGAGGTCCACCATCGGTTTCTTTCCACTTGCATGAGCAGATTCAGTCAGGGACTGGGTGGAAAGGGGACTGAGTATACTGGGACCTCATGTGAAGAGCGCCCACAAAGACACTAGAATGAATAGCTGTGGATATGGGGAGGGGCCCATAGAGCAGTGGTTCCCAACCTTTTTGGTCTGAGGTTCCCCCACAGCCGTGTTAGATGAACTCACGAACCCATTTCTTAATTCACAATGTATGTTATTAAATGTATAACACTACTTATTATATAAAAGTGGATATTGCTAACAATTTCATACAAACTGTACAACTGAACTGTCATTATTAAAGATGGTTTGGTCAGCAATTGTAGTACTACTAAGTCTTCTAGGCTACTATTACTTAGAGTGTAGTGGAATGTTTCAACCATATATCCATTAACGTTACTTAAGCCATTGCTTTTAGCTAACTATTTCAACCGTTTCTCCATTACTTTTAGCTAATCATTTTAACTGTTTTTTCATCACTTTTAACAAGTTATTTCTACCATTGATTCATTACTTTTAGATGCATTTCTGTGCTCGCTTGCTGACTAGTTTTCACACACTCTTACATAACTGCAACATGTAGTGTTCAGGTGTTACAGCTGACTTCATGTTAATATGTGAATATGTTCTTCCAACATTCTATTTATTTATTTTTTTAGCCTGTTACAGCCTAGTTTAGACGGTAATGTCAGCGAAATCGCCGGCAGTTCTGTGGCTCTCTAAGGGTTAAGACTTGTCTAGTCTTGCATTGCCAGGCCTTCCTCCACAGCGCCACGGAGGAGGGTCTGGCTAGTCCACACAGCATTCCGGGATGGGAGAAAAACGTGCTCTGGTTTATTGGCATTTCTCTAAACCAATCACAATCGTCTGGGCAGGGGGCCTCTGCAAAATAGCCTCGGGAAGGAGCTTTTTGGTGGAACGTGTACGTTCAAAGTTTGTTTTAGTCGTGCAACAGAAAACTCAGATTGGACAGATAGTCTAGCTAGCTGTCTGGATTCACCCTGCAGAGATCTGAGGAGCAGTTAACCATAGTCCTCATGAATCAACCAGAGGTTAGAATGCCAACACAAAGAAAGCGGAAGGTAACGGACATCCAGCCTAAATGAAGGAAATCCGGCGCAATTTCCGGCGGCACCTGAACAATCCCGGAAGCGGAATGTCGTGGATATAGACTTACGAATACGGATACGCCTTCACTATAAATCGATGAAACTGGCAACACCGGCCACGAGAGCAGCGCGTAGTGGCGAGTATGCTCCGCGGAGATCCTGCTCTACAACCGCAAAAATAGGACATTCTTCCATTTATGTTTTTTACGCGAGTAAAAAAAAGTGTCTATATGTCTTTTAAATTAAACTACCAATATACAGGAAACTTGGCAAATTGGCAGTTTGGTTGTGAGCGTTTATGTTTATCTTCTTGTTTCCCTCACCTGCGTCCTCCGATAACAGCGGACAGTAGATTGACGTTTTCACAGCACTGTTGCTGCTCCAAAAAAAACTGAAGAAACGACAACAATCCCAAAGCAAAAGCTCTCTGTCTCGCCTGTGACGTACGCCGTGTGTGCGCTGCAGGTGGAGCCAGTTAAAAGATACATTCCCCGGCACATACGCTCCTCGAACAGTCCGCATACGCGTTCAATGTAGCCAAAGCGTAAGACTTGTCTGACACAATTAGCTGGCTAGGCCACCGGGAATTTTCCTACTGCTCCTGATGGCCAGCCCGGGCCTGGCTGTTACGTCTCCCACCTTAGGACAATGATGGCTAGACCTGCTGGAAGTTCCAGTTAGAAAGGATTAAAACGGACTGTGGCCAAAAAGGAGGACGCACCTGGTCATCTGGTTAATGTTTAAGTACTTCCAGAATGAACTGTTACTGCTAATTGGGTCTAATGTGAGCCAAGAAAACATTTGCCACATCATTACTTCACCAGCAGTCAGTACTTTTGAAAGCAAGACGTTTGGAGCCACGTATGCCAGTTTCTGACCCAAATCATTTTCATTATTTCATAATTTTCATTTTAAATTTGGACCCAGATAAACTAAAAGTTGCGTGGTCGACAGGAAGACAACACAACATGCGTTCGTCCAATCAGCTGCAGCCATGGTGGTTGTAGGAGGGTGGAGAATGGTTTCTTTGCTTGTCATTGGTCAGCGCAGAGAAACTGGTGGCAAGCCCACTAGCATGCAATGCTTGGGAAGCGGGGCGATCCCATCCGTGAAAACCAACGCGTATACGGACATTCACCATAAATCTTTAAAGTTTTTCCTACAGGTGTCACATTTGTGTGTTCCTTGTTCACCGAGAAAAAAAACTTGATTCCCTGAGTGTCAACACAGAAGAGATACTTTTTTTGTGCATCTTTCCAGTCCGTGATCAAAGTCTCTTATCGCGTGATGAACGCGTTTATTTATAACAGTTCATCTGTTAAATGTTGAACTGCGTCTGGAACTTTTGTAACTTAAAAGTATTATTCATTAAAAAAAAACAAATAAATAATGAGACAAATACTTCCGTGAGTATCATGAGATCAACTCGACAAATCAATTCAAGATAGCTGTTGCCTGAAATTTATGTAAATATGAGGCTCTGTGCACTCCTCATGGATATTAATACTGAGCTGGCGGTACCAGAGGACGCAGCTGCCTCCCAGTCAACACACACGGAACACCAGTCTCCTGCGGCCACGCTGTTTTCGTGCAAAAGGGACACTAAATAATAAATTAGTATAAATATTTACAAATGATTTGCAGGGGAAGCAGAACAAGGATGTTTCTTAGGCTCAAAGGAATATGATTTTTTTTCAGAAAAGGCGAAACAGCAAAAACAAGTGTCTGCTAGAGTCTCGGCTTCTGCTACTTCCCAGATACTGTAGAGATACAAGGTTGCAGGACACTAACACACACACACACACACCCCCACAGACACCCCCACAGACACTAACACACATACACACACACACAGACACACCCCCCACACACACACACACACACACCGACACTCCCACAGACACACACACACACACACACACAGACACATACACACCCCCACAGACACAAACAAACACACAGACACACACCCCTACAGACAACAAACACACACACACACACAGACAGACACACCGACACCCCCACAGACACAGACAAACAAACACACACACACACACACACACACACACACACACACACACACACACACACACACACACACACACACACACAGACAGACAGACACACCGACACCCCCACAGACACAGACAAACACACACACAAACACACACACACAGCACGGTGTGTGTGCTAATGAATGCAGTGCCACCTGTTCAGTGAATGATGTAATTGCTCTCAGCAGATCCCCGTTTCCTCACTATTACGCTGTTTAACAGCACCATTTAACAGGTATGAAAGGTTGCTGCAGAGAGCGATCCTCTCGCTCGCACCTCTGCTAATTTAACATTTAGCAGCGTCTCCTGTCGCGTCAGAGAGTACTGGTCGCCTTTTCATGTAAGGGGGAGGAAGCAGGGGGATAAGAAATGAAGTAAAAGGGAGAGAAGGGGGTGGTAAAAAACCCAGAGGATTTGAAAAGGGGAAATGAAAGGATGAAGGAAATGAGGTTAGGCAGAGAGGGAACAAGCCATTTGTTCAGCAGTGGCTTCATCGAATCGATTAAACTCCATTCTCATGTGTCTGCCCGTTTGTTACGCACGCGCGCACAAACACACACAAAGCCACATATATGCTACAATTACCACAGCTTTCCCTACTCATCCTGTCTCTATCGGCGAGAGAGAGAGAGAGAGAGAGAGAGAGAGAGAGAGGAGGATCGCTTTGTGACCGGCGGTAGAAATACAGGTCCGATATGATTTGCCGAGCGCGGGATCAGGCACGTATCTACGCTACGCTGTTAGACTGCATGTATTTCACAACTCAAAATCTAAGTAATTCTAACATATACTTAAAGTAAAAGCTGATTGATATACTTAGAGCTGATGGATTGCCATCTGGTATGCAACAAGCCCCCAGGAACAGCGCCATGTCTTAAAGCCACCATGGGCTTAGCGGATAACGGTGGAACTGCACGCCTCTGGCCCAGAAAGACGTTTCACATAGACTTTGCATGGCGAAAGAAACTTCTATATTTCAGCGGATAATTTTTTAGGGGGTACATCAACTTACCAGCCCGAACACTGAAAGGGTCCGTGTTTAAAACGTCACATTTTTAACATTTACTAGTAGCCGAATCCAGGGTTATTAAACTATGCATGATGAACTGTTCTCCCGAGGTCCTGTAGCTGTAATAATGGATAATGCTAACGCTAATGGTTGTAATTCACCATGTTTTCTATCAATACATCCATGGTATGTATGCTGTAAAGCCTGTAACGTGGATGAGAGATGAAGCCATGGATGTTATTAAGAGCTCTGTTCACGAAATCACAGGCTAACCTTAGTAGCTAGCACTAGCTAGTAGCTAGCTAGTAACACGACATAATAATTACATCTCCTTGGTTGTCTTAATACAGCCAACATTGTTCATTTAGCTAAGCATGTAAACGATTAGGAACAACGAAAACACAACGTTTAAGGTTAGTGAATATTTTATACAATGAAACGGCGAGTTTATGAGTTCGCCACTTGTAAGAGACACGAGAGAGAAGCTCATGAACGAGCATGTTGCTACAACACAAACAAACTGTTGCTAGTGCGCATGTCCATCGTGAGGTCATGGGCCAGTCAACGCTTTATGCGCTTTTGAGCACTCTCATTGGAATGTACGGGGCTTCCCGACAAACACTGTATCCAGTTCTCTTAATACATCCATGGTATGCAAGCACGCCTATAGTTCGGTGGACTCGGTGAGATTCGGGGGTGAAGTTGCAACATTGTTGCATTTTTCATTTGGTACGGTTTGCTTACACACTGCACTTTGTCAAACGCACCAAACACTGTAAACGCACGTCACGCGATCAAGACGGTCGCTTGTTTATCGGACAGAATATCCGAAACTCGTCGACACTTCTGCTCTCAGAAATAATGGAGCAGCACCAAATTTATTACGTCTTGGGTTTTTGGTTCTGCTTTAGTGTTTTCTAATATTTTAGACGAAGGCGAACCATGTGAGCAGCTGACAGACAGCGAGTGAAGGAGAGAGAGATGATGATGATGATGATGATGATGATGATGATGTCACACAGACGACCAGCGAGCACTGCTCAGAACAGCTTATGGATCTGAAAGTTATCATCCCGTAAATCATATATAAGTCTGTAAATTGTGGGCAAGGTTGAAATCGCAGGCTAGTAAATGCTCTGGTTTTGGTCCACTTCCTGTATTTGGGTCGGATCGCGTTCTCACCTGAAGTGAAGCGAACTCTAGTTCACTTGGAAGTGACCCCCGTTTTCAAGAGGACCAAGAGTTATTTGATTAGCACCAGAGTTCAGATGAGCTTTCACACCGCCCTAAACCAACTGGACTATCAGACCAAATGCTTCAGGGTAACGGACCAAACGAGGTAGCTGTGAAAGTAGTCTATATCCTTGACGTTCCACTTCCGGGATTGCTCCGGCGCTGCAGGGAATTCCGCCGGATGCATGTATTTCCGCCAGATGTCCGTTCCCTTCCGCTTTCTTTGTGTTGTAATTTTAAACTCCAGTGCATTTATAAGGCCTATGTTTAACTGCTCCTCAGATCTCTGCAGGGTAAATCCAGACAGCTAGCTAGACTATCTGTCCAATCTGAGTTTTCTCTCGCACGACTATTTTACAGCAGCTCCGTGCAGAGCTTAGCACCGCCCAAGACGATTGGGATTGGTTTAAAGAAATGCCAATAAACCAGAGCCAATTTTTCTCCCATCCTGGAATGCTATGTGGACTAGCCAGACCCTCCTCCACACTGCAGCGTGTGGATGGTCTGGCAAAGCGAGACTAGTGTGACAGCATACATACTAAAAAAATGTTTTAACTGTAAATTGTCTTGTCTGCAGCCACACTAACAATCCCATTCTGAGGAGTGACTGGTGTCTGGAAGTGACAGAAACCAACTCTGATGGAGCATGTTCTTGTTCACGTTAACCCTGCGCCCGTCACCAAAATAGCACCGAGCACAGACAGGCTTGTTCATATACACAAATATCACTGGACCCGTCACAGACTGTAGGAATGACGTGCTACTCCTCTCTGCTAACCTTCCGTGATAACTCTGACATTTGGAAAGTTGACATTTTTCTTTTTCTTCCTACACTGAAAGAGCACATCGGCAATCAGTGTGCCGGGTGCAATGTTCTTATGGGTCAAAAACACTTTGTGACATGGTGTAATTTCATAAATTGATTATTATAAATAACAAAGGCAAATCAAGCATACTGTACGTGGAATGAAACCTCAATCTTTTCTGTCTGAATCTGGCCTGGGACCTTTCTCATAGGAAATGTCATCATTTCATCATCTTCCCGTTTGCCAAAAAGTCATTTCAAATCATTTCATTTCTGTTTTGAGACTGAAAAATACAGCTTTTAGAGGATGTTGGAATTTTTCCAAAATGGCAGTGGTAGAATTTCAAAATATTAAGGTTGACATAACATGTTCAGAGATATGCATAAAACATGTCAACAAGTGAACGATATACATCATCTCTCCATAATTATGTCTCAGCAAAAAGCCAGTGATCACGGAAATGCCAAACGGTGTTCCAACTGAAACCTAGGAAAGAGTCTGTGTGCTTATCTCATGTACACATACTGTACAATTACACGATCGCTTACATACTTCAAAACCAGAGAAAACAACTAGGGCTGCACAATATATCGTTTTTTTATCGTTAGTGCGATATCAACTTTCGCAATAAACACGATAAGGCGAAAAGGCTGCAACATTTTTTGGGTTAGTTGAAAGAAAATATCAGTAGAAAACTACACTTTAAAATGTAAATGTCACTTTTTTTTTAGTGATGCCTTTTATATTCAATTCAATTTTGAATTTGTTCATTAAATGAAAGTTAGAAATGATTTCCTTTCATTAGGAATTGTATTGTTTTTGCCAGTACTCTTCTTCTTCTTCTTCCTAAGAAATCCATGTTCAAATGCATGCACATTCACCAAACTTTGCACACAAGTCCAGTCCTATGCCAAACTTAATCATTGTGATTTGTATCCTAATTGTCCTGATGGTGGCGCTATAACAGCCATCTAACATTCTAAACTTTAAAAATTCATAACAAATCAACCGTACATGCTACAGCGTCGCAACTTACAGCTATACTTTGTTTTAAATTCATCAAGCAATTTGTTGTATTTAGTAGGCCTACAATACTGAAAGCAGCAGAAATTCACAACAGAGTACACTTTAATATCTGTTTATTTATCGCAAGTAATATCGACATTCAAGCCCTACCAACAACATGCTTTATGAAGTGCTAAGGGGTCATATGTTCAGTGAAAAGTATGTGGCTGTGAATAATTGTGGCTGCCTTATGTAAATATCTCATATCCATATTGTAATTACGCCATCAATCAGAGCCAAGCTGGGATCAGAGTGATACAATATGGGCTGTCAGGGCAGAATGCAGCCCCTCTCTCTCTCTCTCTCCCCTTCCTCATCCTCCTCAATCTCTCTTTCCGTCTTTCCCTCCCACTCCCTTTCTCTCTCAATGAGCTCGTACAATCTTACTCCTTCCCCGTTTCCATCCACAGGTCACACCATCGCCACCACACTCAGAGAGATTCAGAATCAACGAGGCCGGTATTCAATTAACAGCAAAATCATAAATCAATCGATTTACTAATTATCTCCAACTGCTTCTACTTTGCCTTTTTTCTAACATTAAGTAGTCTGGATCAACAACAGTTTATTTCCTGCTGGCATAAATTGGCCTACTTTTGAAAAAAATAAATGTTTTTATCTTGAAGATAAGCTTACTAAACTTAGCACAAAAAGTAAGGAAATTTGCATTTGGTAGATTATTTCTCTGTGGTAACAATGCTTTTTGGCAATACATCTTATACCGTTGGAAAGCCTGTTTAGTTCCCTTTCAAATGGTGCCCCATTTGTAAGGAACATGCATAATGAGCAGCAGTGCTGAGCAATCTTCTCTGACATTGCCAAACAGGTTATTTAGCTGTTGCTATTGACACTTGTTTTGAGCTTCTGGTACACCCAGGTGCTGCCAATCAGGTGCCTGATTGGCAACCAGTGGCAATCCCATATCTCCACAGTCTGGGACCAAACTCGATCCTCCAAGATGACAACGCTCGCCCCCACAGGGCGGGGTTTATCAGAGACTACCTCCAGAATGTGGGAGTGGAGAGGATGGAATGGCCTGCCAGCAGTCCTGATCTCAACCCCATTGAATACTTGTTGGATCAGCTTGGGCGTGTTGCTCGTGCCAGAGTGACCAACACAACCACGTTGGCTGACTTGCGACAAATGCTGGTTGAAGAATGGGATGCCATCCCACAGCAGTGTGTGACCAGGCTGGTGACCAGCATGAGGAGGAGGTGCCAGGCTGTTGCGGCTGTGTATGGTTCATCCACACGCTACTGAGGCTCCTGTTTGTGAAATGAATAAATTGTTACATTGCAAATATGTCTTGTTTCTTCAAACTTCAATCATCCTATCCACCAAACACCAAACGAGTCAATGGCAGAATAAGCTGTTTGGCTTTGGCAGAGAAGATTTGGCAAATTTTTCATGTGCGCAACCCACATACTCAGCGCTGCTGCTCATCCCACAAATGCATGTTCCTTACAAATGGGGCACCATTTGAAAGGGAACTAAACAGGCTTTCCAACGGTATAAGATTTATTGCCAAAAGCATTGTTACCAAACAGAAATAATCTACCATACACTAATTTCCTTACTTTTTGTGCTAAATTTATATAAGGTAGCCACTATGGTATATTCGTTAAAACAGGATGTGTAAATAATGACTATTTTATTCCATTTGATATGCAACTCAATTGTATACAATATATGCAGTAGGGGGTCCCTACTCGGTCTCTTTTTACGCTAAGGGGTCCCTGGCCTAAAAAAAACCGTTGAAGACCCCTGGTCTGAACATTAAATATATAACATAAGAGATCCCTACTAGGCATTGTCGTGTAAAACCTAAATGATGTGTTTTTCTCCACAGATTAAATAACAGAAAATGAGGAGAAAGAGCTGAGAAATGACATGTCAACAAAAGTCTCCAGCCAGATTCAAACCTGGGACGTTGTGGTTCATGGTCGGCGCCTTGATTTCTATGCAGTGGTGGAATGTAACTAAGTTTGTATACTCAAGTACGAGTATTTCAAATTCATGCCATTTTATACTGCTACACCACAGTCAAAACAAGGACTTTCACCCAGGAGACGGGGGTTTGAGTCCCACTTGCGTTGAGTTTTTTTTTTAAAGAAATGTTTGTATGCCATGTTCTGCGCTATGTGCGTAACCAAAAGTTACCAAAAGTAATGTCTGATTTGAACCCAAACTAAGATCTTTTTCCAAACTTAACTAAGACATTTTTGTGCCTAAACCTAACCAAACTGCCACCGTTTTACAACATTAACGTGTTTAAAACTGCGACCGTTACGTTCTCTGGTTTACCGCTGGGGACGCTAACTTATGAAACACTCCTGTGAGTCCCATTAGGGGGTTGGAATAAACAACCAATATTGTCGTATGGTTTTGGAGGACTTGTTGCATCAACAGGAAATGTGAACAGGGACAAAGTTGATAAAATATGATGATAGAATATACCCATATAATATGGAAATAAAGGCATTAAGAATTTACAGGACAGTAAAGCATGTTAGTAGTAGGGATTAACCGATACTGGTTTTTCAAGGCCGATACCAATACAGATTATTAGTAGTAAATGAAACCGATAACCGATATTTGGAACCAATATGCATTTACAGTGAAAATGAAAATCTTTAAAAGGTGCTGTAGGTAGGATTGCGAAGATCTAGGACTTAGCCAAAACATTTGAACATCGACA
This sequence comes from Sander vitreus, assembly GCF_031162955.1. Taxonomy (NCBI): domain Eukaryota; kingdom Metazoa; phylum Chordata; class Actinopteri; order Perciformes; family Percidae; genus Sander; species Sander vitreus. The sequence continues at coordinate 30,403,083 of NC_135864.1, read as the reverse complement.
ACTTCTCAGTCCCTCACCCCCTTTCCGCTAAAGCCCAAAACTGTCTCCTAAGCCCCTCCCCCACAAGGGAAAATGAATGCGTGTGCATGAGCAGTGATTGACACACAGTTAGACACCCCCACAGACACAGAGCTGGGCGATATGGGGAATATCAAATATCTTGATATTTTTGACCAAATACCTCAATATCAATTTTGTGGCGATATTGTAGGGTTGACATTTGGTGCTTATAATATATAAGCTAATAATCATCAGTGAGTCTGGTTAGTTCAGAAAATGACATCACTTTACTGATATGTAGCCTGTAAAAACCAGAAAAAGACAACACTTGTACCATATTACGATATCCAAAATCTAAGAAGGTATCTAGCCTCATTTATCTATATCGATATAATAGCAATATGCTGCCCAGCCCTAGTTTATAAAAAAACATTTCAACGATCACATTTCTGTCTTCCTATCACACTCTCTCTCTCTCTCTCTCGATAGTTGCTGTCAGGGTGCCTGTCCACCCACACAAGACACTTACGAATCCGCAAACATATATACACGCCACACACACCACACAAACACTTACACACAGAGATAAGCATGGAAACATGCATTCAGCACAGGCACAATCTCCTTAAAAGTTTGTATGAATACACAGGAAACACATTTTGACATAAAGTACTATTTGTGCAGAAAAAAAGAAAAGTTAACATGTTAAAAAAACAGAGCAGAGATCAAATTAGTTTCTTTTTTTGAAATGTGCTCGTGTAATGTATATATAAGTATTGATTTTGTAGCTTTAGATATGATAAATAAGTTTATGAAGACGTACTTGAATTTGAACCAAAAAAGAGGATACAAGCTTTGGAAGTAGTGATCCTTTGTCAGTTGGCTTCAACATGTGAAAACTCATTGGCCTGAAAGCTAATTACAATGAGGAGGACTGTCATTATGGCAGCCTCGGCCACAGTGTATGAATTTGTGTGAATGGTGAATGGTTCCTTTATGTTAATGCGCTTTGAGTAGACGTTAAGACTAGAAAAGCGCTATATCCACGACGTTCCACTTCTGGGATTGCTCCAGTGCCGCCGAAAATTCCCGCTGGATGTCCCTCATTTCGGCAGGATGTCCATTACCTTCCTCTTTCTTTGTGTTGGCATTCTAAGGTCTGGTCGATTTATGAGGACTATGGTTATCTGCTCCTCAGATCTCTGCGGGGTAAATCCAGACAGCTAGCTAGACTATTTGTCCAATCTGAGTTTTCTGTTGCATGACTAAAACAACTTTTGAACATACACATGTTCCACCAAAACCTTCCCGAAGCAATTTTGCAAAGGCACCATGGCACCATCTAGCGCTTAGCGCAGCCCAAGACGATTGTGATTGGTTTAAAGAAATGCCACTAAACCAGAGCACATTTTTCTCCCATCCCGGAATGCTGTTTGGACTAGCCAGACCCTCCTCCGCAGCGCTGTGGAGGAAGGTCTGGCAATGCGAGACTATATAAATGTTGTCCATTTCATTAAAGGCAACACCAAGATGTGTGTGTAGTGTTTGTTTCCAACATTGAGGAGTGGGCACCTGGAAGGGGCGGCTTGGTGTTTCAATAGCGAGTACCACTTGTAGCCTTGGTGTGATTTGCACTCAGCAGGCAACTGTAAAATGTGCAGGAATGCAGAATCCACCCAAGTCCTGGATGAATGGTTTAGCAGCAACCCAAACCTTTAACGTGTATGCTGTTTGCACTTTGGGTTTACTTGTAGTGCAAGGTGCTATTTGAATAAAATTGACATTGACGCCTTTCTGATGCTGACATTTCGGTAGCTGCACCTAAGAATATTTATAATTTTCTGTAGTGATGGCCAAATTAAGCTTCACCACGCTTCGTGAACCATTTTATTTATTTTCTGAGCCAACTAGATGGTCATTTTTATTTACTTAATTACTTAAGAAGGGGACAGTGCAAATGAATAAAATGCATAATTATATATGGGTTAAAAATGCAAGGATTAGCCAAAAGGCTATCTTTCATCTGTAGTCCCCTGGCCTCGATGTTAAAAAAAGGCTTTTTAAAATACAAATAAACGAGAAAGAAAGACGACACAAGCAGAGGAGAACTTAGCACTAAAGAAGACTCAGCACAGAACCAAAGAAATGGTGATCTTGGTTTAATGCTCAAGGAATGACAATTCAGTGTGCTTTCAACACTTTGTTGAACAAAAAAGCGCCATCTAGTGGGCTCACAAAATAAAGAAAATGGTTCACAAAGCTTCATGAAGCTTCATTTGTCCATTACTAACTTTCTGAAACAGACTGATCTCATGAAATGGCGTATGTATGACACGCCAATTTGTATGCCATTATAACAGTGTTATCAAGACGCATTCTCGCTAGGGAGGTTGGTCGGGGTGGAGGATGGGTAAAACACAGGACTTTCACCCAGGAGACCGGGGATCGTGTCCCGTGTGTCACGTTTCCTTCGTGTCCCGCGTGTCACGTTTCCTAAACTCAACCGTTGCTTTCTTCTTTGCCAACCTCGTTATTCTTTTCCTAAACCCAACCCACGTGTGACGTTTCCTAAACTCAACCGTCGCTTTCTTCTCGCCATAACACGGCACGTGGCGATAACACGGCACGTGGCGATAACACGGCACGTGGCATGTATGTTTACATCCGCTGTATACAGCGTAGACATACACGCAGATAGCTCAAAGTGTATACAGATAACACGCCACTTGGCTTAAGAAAGTGGGCGTGTATGTTTACGCGAAGTCATGATGTCATGTTGCGAAACCAGATTTTTTCACAATCACGCCCACTTCGCGCAGTGATTGGCCATGTGTGCACAGGCGAGAAAGTAATCTTGAGTTTGAACCTCTCAAGGTCTCCGTTTTTTTTCATTTTTCCAAGTTACTTCTGTCACGTGTGCAACCGAGTGAAACACTATGAATGCCTTCGAGGAAAGATTGGCCAAAAGTGTGCTCCGTTATCCCCATATTTAAATGATTATCACATCTTGGCACTCAGTGTGATGGCATCTTTCCACTCTGCCTTTGAGCGTAACCGTTGGTAACAGCTATAAACATTTTTGCCTTCAGACGTGGTCAGCCAACATATTATATTGTTTCAAGCATACTGACCAGCAGCTGAATTCAATAAATGTTTCATCAGTAAATGTAGGAGTCTAGCGTTCTTTTAAATGTTCATTTAGCACAAATTGATTCAGTTTTAGTCACAGATTGGGCATACTCGACTTCAATAGATGGTTGAAATGAGTGGATTACCAAACGTGCAAACGGGGGCCTCAGAACTGCCACATGGCGCTGGACATCCAGGGTCCCCAAAGTCGTAGTTGTATCAGTTGGTTTGTGGTCATTTGATTAATTGCAAATGTGTTTGGGAATCTGCACCACTAGGCCATGTCTTGTACAGGGTCCACTACACATAATGTTTAAAAGAAAAGTTTATATGTCAAAAAAAAAGAGCAGAGATCAAAAATGTTCCTTTTCTAAAGCACACTAGCTCGTATAATGTACTGTTTATGCAGGGTTTCCCGCAGAAAAGTAGTTAGGCCCGGTGGCAAGTGTCTTGGATGAGGGCCTGCCTGGGGCCATTCCCAGACGGATGGCAGCATTAATGTAGAGCCAAATAGTTTCTCGGACAACAGACTCATGGACGGAATCGCGAAATTGAGAATTTAATAAAAAGCTATAAGAGAGATTTGAAAATATGACTATGTCTAAGTTTCCAACCGAGCCGCCCCACTGTAACTAGTAAAAGAAAAACGTCTTAAAAACGTAGGCCCACTGGGTCCCCAGGCTTGCAATACACTGGGGGGAAACCCTGATACGTAAGTATCGATTTTGTAGCTTTAGATAGATTTTATCCAACAAAATAGGCAAAAACACCACAACACAACCAAACATCTCTCAGTCTCCGTCTCTCCACCTCTGCCTCCCTCCCTCTCGTTGTCTTGATTATTACGCATGTAACACAAGTCACGGTTATCATACCATACGCAACAAATGAGAGGAACCCTCTTGACACTAATTCTTTCCTTTTCCCTGAATACCGAAATGAAATAACAAAACAAAAATGAATGAGAAAGTCAAACTGATGTCTGGGGAAATTACCGACTGTGTTTTTAATGCTGCAAAAATTAGCATAAGCCAATCCGATGTGACCAGAGAAAGTGTTTTTCAGTCTTGGACGTGATAGACTGCAGCACTCTCACATCCCTGCATGCACACATTGTGTTAATTTAGCGAGTCAAGTCACACACAGATATGCAATAACAGGAATACACTGTGTGTAGTATGCTATCCATACTCATTATGCTGCATTTGCCTTCACCTCTGACAGATAATACAATAAATAGTCAATTTCAATTACATTTTATTTAGAGCATCAAATCATAACAAGAGATATCTCAAGACACTTTACAGATAGAGCAGGTCTAGATCACACTATAATTTACAAAGACCCAACAATTCCAGCAATTCCCCCAAGAGCAAGTGCGAGGAAAAACTTCCTTTTAGGGAGAAGCCTCGGATAGACCCAGGCTATGATGAACAGTGGCAATAATAGTCACAATAAAGATAATGGAACTATGACTAGAAATAGTAGTTGTAGTAGTTCATGGCGTAGTATGGCACTGCAGGGCGTTACAGGGCGTAGCAGGGCACTGCAGGGCATAGCAGGACGTAGCAGGGCACTGCAGGGCATAGCAGGGCACTGCAGGGCATAGCAGGACGTAGCAGGGCACTGCAGGGCATAGCAGGGCGTACCAGGACTTGGCAGGGCGTAGCAGGGCATAGCAGGGCGTACCAGGACGTAGCAGGACACTGCAGAGCATAGCAGGGTGTAGCAGGGTGCGGAGCATATAGAAGAATTAACTTATGTCTGAAGTCAATTTTTATCCATACATCTAAGTTATTGCATTTGTTCCACCATACTCTGAGTGATGCACCCTTCAGAGCTCTCAAAAAAAATCACACCATCTTTAACTCAAACACACACCAGTTCCTCATGATCCCAAAATGACCCATATGATTGCACCAAAAGAAACCAATGTTGACTGATATTTAATATAGGAGATAGGGCCTGAACTCAGTCTCCATGTGTCAAAGTCAAACACTCCACCACGATGGTTTCTCTTTTCGACGTTACAGTAAAACAACATCACACCTTTTCCTTTGCTACTTAGAGTCTCAAACTGTCCTAAATGACTTTTTGTATCATCCTAATTTGAGCACTTAGGTCCAACAAAATTCATTAACAACTGTATTGTTACATTAAATGCTCTATAGACCCAAAAATGCAGACGGACAAGGAAACCTTTAGTCTGGATCAACTGAACTACATTTCCAGGATAGTTGACCTCACCTTCCGCTCTCTGTGTGCTGCCGTTCTCAAAATGTCTTCGTTTTGGTAAAACACAGTGAACTTCGAGCTAGCAAGCCAAACGCTGAAAATAGCAAGTTTTAAAGAACATTTGGAACGTGCAACAAGGCAAGCCTGCCTCTTTCGGGGAATGATCGTAGAGATTTACAAAGAATATGTTCATGGCATTTCCTCTCGAACTAGGACGTTTTGGGACCGGTTGGTTGGGATCACTGTGGACGAAGTACACACAGAGATACACTGGTAAGAGCAAAAATCCGTTTAACCATGAATCCAGCTTATTTATATAGTTCACCTTACTTTACTGGACCAATGTCAAAGATTGTTGTTCCCATCAGTCACTTACACACAAAAAACATAGGAAAATAGGGTCCATGTTGAAAATAAAAGGTATTTGAGGCTAGATGCTCAGTTTACGTCCAATACAGGACTCCTGCGTCTAATGTCGTCAAAATTCACACAATTTCAACAAAGTTCCAAAGTAAGCTGCAAACACATGCACATGCATGCATTTGTTGCAGTTGTAAAAAACCACGGCAGCAAGTCTGCACACTTTTAAATCACTGTTGCCTGCTGTTGAGTCCTGCTCTGAACCCACTGTCTTTACCACATAAAAGAAAATCTCAACAGCTGTATACTAACTCTCTGCAGACGTTCTAATCATCCCTCTTTCAACGTTCCTGTCTCGTACTCATTCCTTTTGCTTTTCCCCTTTTGCTTACCCTCTCAAATATGTATGGAGAAAAGTGAATAAATAAGCATAGCCTACATTTTTCATCCTCCTTTTCTTTTCTTTTTTCCTTTCCTGTCAACAACCAAACAAACTAGCTGCTGAAAAACCCCTCCCTGTGAGCGCCACTCAATTCAAAGAAATAGTTTGTAGAAACTGCTCACTTTCCTTTCAACCTAAAACAGAAGTGCACTTTCAGGGGGAAAGCTCTTTTTAATGCTTTTTACATTCGGCACGCTCTAAAACGGAGAATCTGAAACCACTAACAAAATGCCACAGTGTGCCGGCTGGCATTCAAATAGCCTCCTACATTTGAAGCCGTTTTGCTGACGTTTGCTCATCCAATATTTATTCGAGGCATTTTTCAAACACCTGAGAGAAGGATAGAGGGTGAAATAGCAACAGAGGAACATGCCATCTCGTGTGAACTGCTGAGTTTGACTTGTTTCGGAGGGAACAAGCAGACAAAAGTGTGCTCTGAAGCGTTTCCAGGTGAGCTTTTCCTCCGGCGCTCATGCCATGCCATTGCTGCTTTCTATGCGAGGCTGCAGCTTTCATGTGCAGGAGAGTTTTGCGGTGGCCATTTTATGCCCCCTTTGTCATTTATTTGGTTTGATTTAGGATGTAGGGAGGGGGCAAACACACAGATGCAATCATAGCTACTGCACACACACACCCCCACACACGCACATTATGTGTTGAGCTACAAAAATCAGTGGCTAACTCAGCAGTCAATATTCTTTCTCAGAGCGTTAAAAGGCGATCAATAAAGAAATGATGGCAAAGGACTGCTTATGCAGAACTTAAAGTGGAATGCCACACAATTCCAATTCTCTGATATACTGTATGTCTTTCCTGTGCCTTGGAACAACTCAATTAATATTTTAGCAATAAGTCACTTAGGGGTTACCCTTACAACTACCTAAACAACCCTCCAAAAACACACAGAGAAGTCCCATATGGTGATTCACTGTAGATCAGCAGCAGCAGAGGCACTGAGCCAACCAACCATCGAACACCCAAATCCCCACCCGGCCACTGGAAAAACTCAGCGTCAACTGTATGTCCTAAATGTACACTAATTCTGTGCAGGTTTTGAGAATGTAGTGCACTCACACAAGATTAAGTATAAAAGTCAGCATATTTTCTTGGAAACGCTTGCTGTAAATCAAAACTACATTCCTTTATAATAAAAAAAAAAAAAGCATGCAGAGGAGGTGGCAGTACTTTATTTAGCCCTGAAAGCCCTGAGAGCGTTTGTAGCGTTTCAACTACTCACTCAGGCTGAGGTAGGCCCCAACAACCTCCACCATTTAAAGGGTTAGGACCTGAATGTAGCCTGAGAGATGGAACCCGGGGCTGAAAGATTTCAGAGCACTGACTGCTGCTCATAAAGTTTGTTGCTGCAGCGCGCAGTATAGTTGATGGTGACTCACATGAGCACATCAACATTTAGATCAAGTCAGCTTTTCTCTTCGGAAATTCAGAAGACACTAGCCTAATGTCGCCAGACCTTCTTAGTTCATTTTCAATTCCAAGGGGATGTTATCAACAGCCAAAATGCCTCTGGACGCTGCTCGACCAACCAGTGTCCTGTGAGGAGCCATAGGCTAGTTTTTTTTTAACCCCGCTCCTGCCAGCTCCCAGTGGATTTCAGTGATTGTCAATAGATTGACCATTGATTTTGTGTCTTCTCCCCTCCCGCAGGTAAACTAACAGATTTCATGTTAAAGCGATCCCCGGTCTCCGGGGTGAAAGTCCTGGATTGTTTGACCCATCCACCACCCCGACCAACCTCCCTACGCGGATTTTCTGCTTTTCATACTACTCCCTACCGTTGTCGTGCTGCGATTACGAAACATGCTTCCCATTTAAATACATTAAATTAAAATTCGTAATCACCACTCGAAAAAGAAAACGACATAATCGTGTCCTGTTCACGAATCAGTAGATTCAATAACGTAACAATTTCACAAACTGCCATGAGACTGAGCTGGTAGAGGATTGTTATGTGATAAAGTGTTTGGCTGGTTCAACTGGATGCACCGTGTGCATTGCTGATTTTCTCATAAAACCTGCGGGATCCCAATCCCAATGCAGTCCTCCAGTACTACAGGCAGCTACAGACATGGTTTAGGTGTGTGTGACAGCCATTCCAAACAACAATGGTTGGCATGATAGACAGATGGTTCACCCAATCACCTGCCAGGTATTTGTTGAAAGTGCCTGCCTTTTTCCAAACAGTTTCCAACGACGGCTTCTAAGATGGTTTTGTGTAAGAAACCATCTGGCACATCAGGTAACCTCTTCACAGTCATCCTCCCAAACACTCTCCATATTAGATAAATTGTTCTGATTGGCCCGTCAGATCTCAAGTTGCTGGAAATCTGTCCAAAGAAAATGGGGGACCAGATGCATCTGCCAGAGCAAATAAAACATGAGCTTGTAGATTCCTCCGGTTCCCAGGTAAGACATGCCCACCATGGGGAAGGGCCACAATAGCTACCAACGAAAAAAACGACAGCATGCAACAAAGGAAACAACTGCCGCCATTTTACATTTAGTTATGGTCAACAAATCCCATGAAAAGACCAAAAAAAGACAATGTGTCAGTCTACCTCTCAATACTTTGTGACTACACAGGCCTTTTAGCCCCAAGCCCATTGGTTCAAGTGAAGATAAGGACATTTTAATTTTGGAAGACACTGGCAAAATACCTATGTTAGACTGTTGTGTTGTCCCACAATGCAATGCACGAAGAAGATGACAAAAAAAATTTAAACTTTTTTAAATGTTGGCATATCTTTAGGAAAATCTCAGAAAAACAAAGTAGTTTGATTGATGAGAATGATTTGCTCTAGAGTATCTCCCAAACAACAGCATATGAAAATTAGTACAGAATGCAACAAAATGTTTTGTAGTATGGGATTGGGATGCAGCCAGAACACCCATTACAGTAACAAGTACATATTATTTTCTCATGAATAATAATTAAGTACAAAGCGTAAGTTAAGGACATTTTTACCACAAAAAACATGGGCTTTGAAAACAGCCCATAGCCCATACTTTGACAAGGTCAGTTTCAGTCCAATTTACTTCTGCTTAATTCCATTCTCCTCTTCGTCAAACTGTACCGCCATGGTCCAATTCCCAACTCTTCCCCTTCAGCCGGACCCCCAGTTATTGCATGAATACACAAATCAACTGCTATGCGGTCCAAGTTGTGCATTTAGCAGGTGTTTTACAACAGCTCCCTGCATGACTCCAGCAGTCAGATTTGATAACGCTGAACATTTACCGCTGCCTCCCCCGGCCACGAACAAGAAGGGAGATTTGTCTCCTCCCTTTATCTGTAATGTCACGTCAATGTACAGCCTCCTAGTGACTGAACTGGAAAAGATGGTGGGGCAGACTATACGGGACAACCCATGGGGATTTTCCGGGGATCAGGTTACATTGTCATGACAGCTGGAGCCAAAAAAGCCCAGCTTCAGCTCACAGTGCCAATCCTGAGCTTTTTTGAATTATGTCTCCTGAAGGCTGAGAGGAAATTCACATTTGGTTCAATTGGCATTGAAGGCCATCTGGGTTCCGTGAATTTAATTCTGCCAGCTTTGAGCACGCGTAGACACACATGGAAAAACATACAGGGGGCGATACAAAAGCGCTGCACAAATTCAATGCACACTCAAAGCTTCTATGTCAGATTCATATTCTAATGTTGGTGGCTGCAGGTAAAACGTGACCTTCTGGCTAACGATGAGAGGGAAAGAAATAGTGCAACTGAGGGAAAAAAGGAAATGAGGGAGAGCAAGAGACAGAGAGAGATTCTATTTAAGCTAAAGGGCAGAATATCATCACCACACAAAAGCAAATGCACAACACGGGGTAGACAGAATACCATTTGTCTTTTACTAGGTTTTGGTGATGGGCCTGGTGATGGAGTTAGCTAAAATATATATAACAAGAGGAGGTGGGGAATCGAACCACCAACTCTGATTAGTGGATGACCTGCTCTGCCTCCTGTGCACATTATTTCCTTCCTTATGTTGGCTCATTTCTGAGTTGTTTGTCCTAATTACCGATGGTGGGCTTCTTAATTGGACTTTGGGCTGTTTGGTTGGTTGGAATTTTGGTTACTGTAGATAATCTCAGCTAATTATTTGGGATTCTGGCACTTCTGAAAACATTTGTTTTTACATTGTTTTGCCTTCATTTGACAGCGGACAGTGGAGAGGTGACGACGGAACTTGGGGGGAAGAGGGTTGGTACAGGGTTTTTACAATTATTGATAGTACATCATACAAAAGGGCTAAACCATGATACAAATATGGTAAATATACTACACCTGGCAACAGGTCAAAGGTCAGCACTGTCAAGATGGTGGCCTGCCAATGGCAGACATCTGTGTGTCAAAGTTCACCAAATTTAAACTTGATTTACTTAAAACATGAACACACTGAATGTTATGATTCCCCGGCACCAGCCCCATTCAGGAATATGACGTAATGTAAAGAGTGCTGCAAGATTGAGGCCTAAAACCATAGACAGTATATAAACTGGACCAACAGATCCCGTTGCTCTGGACGGAGACCAGTGAAGGATATTAGAAGCACTTTTCCGGTGAGCGCTGAGCGTTACTGCAGCAGCCTCCAACTGAGAGAGACGACATAAATGTGACGTGAACAACTTGTCTGAAAATTGTAAGTCTTCTGGTAGCTGTGCCAGGAGAAATCTCAATCATTCCCAATTTTGCAGAGACGGAGAGCGTAGGTATATATAAGGAGATAACATGGGCATAGGCTAATTATTGCTAACTAAAATGCTAGTTAACATTAGTAATTAAACTTAAACAGCTAATGTAAGTCGAAACTGCCTGCAAGCATCTCGTGTTCTATACGGTAATTCCTCTACTACTACTACTACTATTACTACTGTGTGGTTATGACACAATCGTTAGCCTATTTTTACAAAAACGCCTGCTACGGAGCCATAACGTGAGATACAAGGTAATGGAGCCTTTTATACATTGTCGTGTTTCTTTAGAAATTAACAGTGGACAAATAAAGTCTTTAAACGCTTCAGATGTAAAGTTATTCGCTGTCAAAGTGACGTCAAAATGAATGGCAGTCAATGGAATGCTAACGGCGGGTGAGTGCTTGTTAGCATGAAAATGGCGCCATAGGATCTACGGGTTGTTGACAGACGCTTACCCCCTTGCCTAAAACCCAGATATGAGTTAGCATTTTCTGCACTTCCTGTTTCAAACTAAACATTTGTTCTGACGCTTCCTTTTTTCCTTATATGTATATTGGAAATAATAAAACAAATTACATACACAGATGGAGCACTTTTCTGACTGTAGCACAGCCAAGTGCTGCAGGACATTTTGTTTGGCATGCTTAACACAAATTAACTCTAAGGACATACACTTACTGAGAACTGCTAAGTGTATAGCGCTGATGAGCCTGAGGATTTTCCCGTAGCGTGACATGAACATATTACATACTAACCACACACAGTAAATACACAGACACAGCTGCTAAAAACACGCTTGAAAGAATACGTAAAAAAGACACAAGTCAGATCAAATGTTATTTGATCAAACGGTATCCTCGAGTCTTTCCTGGAGTGCATTTGGTGGACTGAGGCCGGACACATGCACAGAAGGTCACATAGCAGCAGGCACGCATGTAAGTTCACACAATTAAGCGTGGATATGTGGCCACAAACACACACACACACACACACACACACACACACACACACACACACACAGAGGTTAAGCGCTGACTATAATGAGATGAGTAATCAGTTGTGTCAGATAGCTTGTCTGCATGAAGGAGAGCAGAGGGGAGGAGTGTGTGCCAACATTGCACACATTCTCCTCCGCTTTTTTCTCTTCTCTCCTTTAGTATCTCTGCCTTCTTTGACCAAAGAAGGGGAGGAGAGTTGAACATCGTTTCCCCCCCTGGGCGACAGAGCAGAGAGGAGCTTACGCCTCCTCTCCACTCTGGCCTCCCTCTCTCTGAGGTTACATCTGAGGGAGAGGAGCATATGGCCGATCGTCTCCTCACCTGGATCCAGAAGAGACAGACGAGGAGAGAGAGAGATGAAGCAGTTCAATGCGCATTTGACGGACGGCAGCGTACATGGGGTGGCCACATCCTAACTCGCCTGGGTTCACTTGATGTGCAGGTTGAAGGTTGAGCCAGACAAGCAGAAAATGTCCGCAATATGATATGGTAAAACGTCATATACAAATGGGGAAAATTTTGATTATCACAAGACAGAGCAACGCTAGTGACATCTGTAGCCTTCCATAGCTGCTTCTTTGTCACAAATTTTCAAAATATCTTGGGATGCTCCTTTTTGTCAACGAGGCAGGTAGCAGTTGCAGTTAAATTCTCATATTGTCTCAATTACATTGTAAAGCAATATTTACTCAGCATGGGTTTCCAGTGTTGGTACAGGCTTTCAAATCCACATCTATTCAGTCCTAGAAGGTTTTTTTTTATTTATGATTGTGGCCAAAAATTACAGAATTTTCAGCAGTTTTTCAAAGTAAGTAATGTGAAAGATGCCGCTTGTAGTTAAGAACCAGGCCCCAAGGAAGTATGCCGGGCTTTGAAGCCAATTTGACGTGGCCATGGGGCCCAAAAAAGCCTTTTTCCCCCATTGACTAATGTGGCCAAAAAGATGTGTAAACCAGCACATTTTTTCATGTGTCATAACCCCTGCAAAATGACTCGTTTCACGATCAGAATTTGATCCATTCGGTAGTAGGGCTGTAACGATATGCGATATGAAACCAATATCGCAACACTCAGACCCACGAACCTGTGTCGCGGAGTGACAAGGCAGAATCGCGACACACTCCTTCCAACTCCCAGAGTTATCCTTCCCGTCCAGATCCAGTGCTACCACATCTTTAAATTACTATTAGTATTAGTCGTTTTGGTGCCTTATCTCCGTTTTGTCGGGTAAATTTAGCTAACTGTAAAAACGGCTAAAAGGGGGGGGGGGGGGGCTGGTAACGCTAACGGGGGTCTAACGTTACAAATGGCCGCTGTTCTGACTCGGGTTCCTGGATCTGCCTGGTTTCCCGACAGTTCAGTAAACTGCCGTTAGCGTCCTTACCACTGGAGTTACTGGTGTTTGGATTGCTGTAATGATAGTGGCTGGCTGCTAGCTGGCTGGGGGCTGACTGTGGATGTGTCCTCCTGGGCTGTTGTCAGCTCTCATTCCGACTGAAGCCTTGCAGCGCCGGGAGAGTGAGGCAGACAGACAGGGGTGTGCTAGATGGCTAAATTACCATTAGATTAGTCGTCTATCTATACAGTTAATGTTACTGATGAATCCGTGGGTTAGCCCAGAGTTGTTAACCGTGGTCAAAACATTCTATATAAGGAGATAACATAGGCACAGGCTAATTATTGCTAACTAAAATACTAGTTAACATTAGTAATTAAACTTAAACAGCTAATGTAAGTCGAAACTGCCTGCGAGCTTCTCCTGTACTATACGGTAATTCCTCTACTATGCGACAGTAAGTCGCGTGGTTACGACACAATTGTTTGCCTATTTTTACAAAAATGCCTGCTACGGAGCCACAACGTGAGATACAAGGTAATGGAGCCTTTTATACATTGTCGTGTTTCTTTAGAAATAAACAATGGACAAATAAAGTCTTTAAACGCTTCACATGTAAAGTTATTCACTGTCAAAATGAATGGCAGTCAATGGAATGCTAACGGCGGGTGAGTGCTTGTTAGCATCAAAATGGCGCCATAGGATCTACGGGTTGTTGACAGACGTTTACCCCCTTGCCTAAAACCCAGATATGAGTTAGCATTTTCTGCACTTCCTGTTTCGAACTAAACATTTGTTCTGACGCTTCCTTTTTTTCCTTATATGCATATTGGAAATAAAACAAATTAAAAAAAAAAAATATTGTAGATACACACACCATACTCAGATGGAGCATTTTTCTGACTGTAGCACAGCCAAGTGCTGCAGGACATTTAGTTTGGCATGCTTAACACAAATTAACTCTAAGGACATACACTTACTGAGAACTGCTAAGTGTATAGCGCTGATGAGCCTGAGGATTTTCCCGTAGCGTGACATGAACATATTACATACTAACCACACACAGTAAATACACAGACACAGCTGCTAAAAACACGCTTGAAAGAATACATAAAAAAGACACAAGTCAGATCAAATGTTATTTGATCAAACGGTATCCTCGAGTCTTTCCTGGAGTGCATTTGGTGGACTGAGGCCGGACACATGCACAGAAGGTCACATAGAGCAGGCACGCATGTAAGTTCACACAATTAAGCGTGGATATGTGGCCACAAACACACACACACACACACACACACACACACACACACAGGTTAAGCGCTGACTATAATGAGATGAGTAATCAGTTGTGTCAGATAGCTTGTCTGCCAGAAGGAGAGCAGAGGGGAGGAGTGTGTGCCAACATTGCACACATTCTCCTTCTCTGCTTTTTTCTCTTCTCTCTTTCAGTATCTCTGCCTTCTTTGACCAAAGAAGGGGAGGAGAGTTAAACATCGTTTCCACCCCAGGGCGACAGAGCAGAGAGGAGCTTCTGCCAGGACGTTACGCCTCCTCTCCACTCTGGCCTCCCTCTCTCTGAGGTTACATCTGAGGGAGAGGAGCATATGGCCGAGCGTCTCCTCACCTGGATCCAGAAGAGACAGACGTGGAGAGAGAGAGATGAAGCGGCTCAGTGCGCATTTGACGGATGGCAGCGTACATGGGGCGGCCATATCCTAACTCGCCTGGGTTCACTTGATGTGCAGGTTGAAGGTTGAGCCAGACAAGCAGAAAATGTCCGCAATATGATATCATGGTAAAACGTCATATACAAATGGGGAAAAGTTGGATTATCACAAGACCGAGAGCAACGCTAGTGACATCTGTAGCCTTCCATAGCTGCTTCTTTGTCACAAATTTTCGAAATATCTTGGGATGCTCCTTTTTTTCAACGAGGCAGGTAGCGGTTGCAGTTAAATTCTCATATTGTCTCAATTACATTGTAAAGCAATATTTACTCAGCATGGGTTTCCAGTGTTGGTACAGGCTTTCAAATCCACATCTATTCAGTCCTAGCAGGATGTTGCAAAGGGTTTTTTATTTATGATTGTGGCCAAAGATTACAGAATTTTCAGCAGTTTTTCAAAGTAAGTAATGTGAAAGATGCCGCTTGTAGTTAAGAACCAGGCCCCAAGGAAGTATGCCGGGCTTTGAAGCCAATTTGACGTGTCCATGGGGCCCAAAAAAGCCTTTTTCCCCCCATTGACTAACGTGGCGAAAAAGATGTGTAAACCAGCACATTTTTTTTTCATGTGTCATAACCCCTGCAAAATGACTCGTTTCACATTATTCTCTTATGTCTCATTCGAACGAGTTAATGAACCACTGAAACGATTTTATAAGCATTATTTTAAGGTACAAAAGAATCTTTGGTGTTGGAGCGATCGATCAATCAATATCAATAAATAAGGTCTCTGTTGTATTACTGTGTTGCAAAGTGGCATGTAATCAATGACAAAACGATGCCCTGTGGCAGAAAAAAAGTTGTATTACGTTTACGGAGTATAACTCTCCTCCTCCTTTTGTTTTTACAGCCTTCAACTTTCTGTTTTGGGTTAATTTTCATGGATCTAATCAGCGTTGGTTTACAGCAAAGCAAAAGTTTTCAGCCAAAAAATACCTCTGATAAACCCAGTGTACCTGCTGCTACATGCCCAGCACCAAACAGTTAAGATCTAGCTGCTGAAACATAGTGGAGCATTTAGCAACTAAAGAGCCAGATATTTCCCTCAGGAATTAGTGGAGACAAACAACAAAGAGCTAAAAGAAGAGTGAATATTTGACTTACATTAGCCAGGGAGAAACACTGCTCCTAATGAATGCTAAAGTTGTTCCGTGTCTGCTGGGTGTGAACATAGTTGCTCTAACACGTTAGCCCCAACAACTCTATAGGCTACATGTAACTCTAATGCTGTGTTTGCAGCTTGTTGCTGAATCTATTGATACAGGTTTAAAGAACATACTAATAATTCTGATATGTAATAGGTTACCATGACAGTAAAAATGAATTTGGAAATTTCTTTGTGGGATTTCAGGAATGCCTTTGAGGACACTGCAGGTTTGTCCTGAGATGCTAGCTAACTGGAAGTTGAACATGTTTTAATAACGTTTTATCCCCCCTAAATTCAGTCTGTAAGGGAATTTTAGTTGTTCCTACAATAACATGTAGCGCTGACAACAATCTCCAAATGATTAGCTTTAGGTATTAGATTAGAAATGTTACAGTTATGGTGATTCTAGAAAACTAGAAAGCTACTGTATGTCACAGCTACATACAGTAGCTACATATCCTGGGAGTGAGTCCTTCCAAACGTATTCCCTGTGGTATTACTGCATGTAGTATTGCAGTACATCACATAACGTACTACATCACATAATGACAGATGTGTTTGGATCATTAGGGGAACCTATATGAATTAGAGTTTGGGTGTAGGGGGACAGTGAAGGTCAGGGGCCTCGACGGACCAGACCCGGGCAGCAGACGTTGGCTCTGGGGACGTGGAATGTCACCTCTCTGTGGGGGAAGGAGCCGGAACTTGTGCGGGAGGTGGAGCGCTACCGGGTAGATCTGGTGGGGCTTACCTCTACGCACAGTCTCGGTTCTGGAACCATACTCCTGGATAGGGGTTGGACTCTTTTCTTCTCCGGAGTTGCCCAGGGTGTGAGGCGCCGGGCGGGTGTGGGGATACTCACAAGCCCCCGGCTGAAGGCCGCTACGTTGGAGTTTAACCCGGTGGACGAGAGGGTCACCTCCCTACACCTGCGGGTTGTGGGGGGGGAAACTCTTGACTGTTTGTGCATATGCACCAAACAAGAGTTCGGAGTATTCGGCCTTCTTGGAGACCTTGAGTGGAGTCCTGCATGGGGCTCCATAGTTCTGCTGGGGGACTTCAACGCGCACGTGGGCAATGATGGAGACACATGGAGAGGCGTAATTGGGAGGATCGGCCTCCCTGATCTAAACCAGAGTGGTTGTTTGTTGTTGGACTTCTGTGCTAGTCATGGATTGTCTATAACGAACACCATGTTCGAACATAGGGATGCTCATAAGTGTACTTGATACCAGAGCACCCTAGGCCAAAAGGTCAATGATCGATTTTATAATCGTTTCATCTGATCTGAGGCCGTATGTTTTGAACACTCGGGTGAAGAGAGGGGCGGAGCTGTCAACCGATCACCATCTGGTGGTGAGTTGGGCCAGGGGGTGGGGGAAGACTCTGGACAGACCTGGTAAGCCCAAACGGGTAGTGCGGGTAAATTGGGAACGTCTGGAGGAGGCACCTGTCCGACAGACTTTCAACTCACACCTCCGGCGGAGCTTTTCATGCATCCTTGTGGAGGCTGGGGGCATTAAACCCGAGTGGACAATGTTCAAAGTTTCCATTGCTGAAGCTGCGGCGAGGAGCTGTGGTCTTAAGCTCTTAGGTGCCTCAAGGGACGGTAACCCACGAACACCGTGGTGGACACCGGTGGTCAGGGAAACCGTCTGACTGAAGAAGGAGTCTTTCCAGGATATGTTATCCCAGAGGACTCCGGAAGCAGTTGCAAGGTACCGAAGGGCCCAAAGGGCTGCAGCCTCTGCGTGAAAGAGGCAAAGCAGCGGGTGTGGGAGAAGTTCGGTCGGCACCAAGGTGCTTCTGGAAAACCATTCGCCACCTCAGGAGGGGGAAGCGGAGAACCATCCAAACTGTGTACAGTAAGAATGGGACGCTGTTGACCTCAACTGAGGAGGTAATAGGGCGGTGGAAGGAGCACTTTGAGGAACTCCTAAATCCGACTAATGAGAGAGGCAGAGCTGGAGGATGATGGGGGATTGTCGTCAATTTCGGATTATATCTCCAACCTGGCCTGGGAACGCCTCGGGATCCCCTAGTCGGAGCTGGTTAATGTGGCTCGGGAAAGGGAAGTTTGGGGTCCCCTGCTGGAGTTGCTACCCCCGCGACTCGATACCGGATAAGTGGACGAAGATGGAGATGGATGGATGTAGGGGGAAGATAAAGAGGTTGCGCAGGAAGTTGAACATGCTGTTCTGTAGGCTGCTGCGCTAACAATAAAGTGGTAGTTAGTTAACAGATGACTCACGCTCGTTATTTTCATCAACATTTGTTTTTTTTTACCTTGGCTTGTAAAAGTTAAATTATATGTTTACTGAATGCAGAAAACCACAGTGATCAGTTTGAATTGCAATCTTACAGCTGACCCATTTAGAATGCGAAATATCCCAAATATTACTGATGTGACGGCTCCTAGGCCTCAAAACCTATTTCAAGTCCCTTTGGTTGCTGGGATCTGGGAATTGGCTAATAATGACTGATGATTGACACCTGGATGAACTGATTGCTCACATGTCCATTAAAGGTGCAGTAGGTAAGAATTATAAAACTAACTTTCTGTCATATTTGCTGAAACTGACCCTATGTTCCAGTAGAACTACATGAAGCAGGTAATTTTATAAAAAAAAAAAAAATCCTGGCTCCTATGGCACCATCTGGTACCATGGTACCTGTAGTGCGATTTGCAAAAATCCCACAGCTCCCTGTTCAGATGCACAAGATTTTTCTTCTCCTCCCTGAGCTCTCTGTTCATATTTTATGCTGCTTGTAGCTACAGGTAATGAACATGAATTAGGCTCTCTCCAAAAACTGTAGTTTTTCTGCCTTCCCAGCCAGTAAAAGATGGAAGACGAATATATTTTTAAAAGATAAATCTAAATACACTGTTAGACATCTCCAAGGGTTTTCACGGTAACTTAAAATCTTAATCTAAGTCTAATTCAAATTTACAGTACCTAACCATATATTCCCATAATGTAAAACAGTTTACAGTATTTGACTGTGTGGTATGTAGTAATTAACTGTAGATATTACAGAAATGTCTAACAGTAAAGGAGACAGAATGATGTGGACTCATTAAGTGGCTCTAATACTGGCCTAAAATAAAATAATAATAATAATAATAATATATAAAAATATTATAAAAAAATAATACAGCCTCAAAAATCGCATTTAATTTTAAAGAAGGTAGTTAAAATTGAGTGAGCTAGCCGGCCACTGGGTCAGATAGACCAGTTTACAGAGTATTTGAAGGTGTTTCAGTATCTTTAAACAAAATAAAATGTCATTTGAGAAAATTCTTCAATTCTCTCATTGTTTTTGCACTGGAAACACTCCATCAGAAGATTCTTTCAATTGAGGAATGAAAGTGGCATTCACAAAATTAAAAGTCAGTGCCTTTCTGGTAAAATTGGCCTCCAGATCCGCTCTCCCTTTTTCCAAGTGCATTCAGTGCATTGATGTGCTGTCCATTCATTCGAGTTTTTCTGGATTTTTCCTCACATTCCTCATCATACTCTTTCAAAGGGAAGAAGATGAAAGATCTTAAAGATAAACTGTAACACTAATATATACACAGAATTTCTCAACAAAAACATTTATTGAACACTTTACCAATCTACACTTGTATACTTCAATTAAAAATGTATAATGTAAAAACACTGTATATTGTATAAATAATGTATGAAAAGACAAGAATAGAACACAAATCTGCAAGCTTCACAGAAAGTGACATGTTATTATTATTATTCTTAATCTCAACACTATTTCCTCCTAACTCCTGTTGAATCACATCAGACTAGGGCTTTCTAAAGTCAGTTCTTGTTCACCTTGTTTGTTAGATCATTGTTCATTTGTTGAAGTGTTGTATTTGTGTTTTGGGGATCCTACTGTTACATGTCCTGTTGCACTCATTAGGATCTTATCTGAGCAGATTTCTTTCATTCAAACAACTCTTAGTTGTAATTTAAAACTCTTTAATGAATGAAATTAAGGGTTTTATTCGCGCTCGAGTCCATAGATGCAGTTAATGGATACAGGCACGGAGAACTGAAGGCTCTGTATAGCAACGATTAGCTCCGTTAGCAGTTAGCTCCGTTAGCGGTTAGCTCCAGTTAGCTCCGTTATAGGAGTGGATGAGACTGCCACGGACAGGGTAACAACCAGACTCTGATAAATGACATTCGGGGAGCTTCCACAGCGGCGTGGCCGCGACCTTTTGTACGGTTTCATTAGAACAGTTAATCCCAAGGCAAGAACACCAGCAACATGCTACTGCTAACGGTAGCATCTGAGCCTGAAGTGACTGCGCGAGACACACAGCAAGACTTCACGAGGGGAGGGGCTGGAGGCAGCTGGTCTGGGTGCGCTGTAAAAAATGTCGCCAATTCATGTTTTTAACACTAGGCTGCCCTATAGATGCGCCTGCCTATTAATCGGCTTGATATACTGGGATATTGGCCGATGCCGATTATGTACAAAAATGCCAAACATCGGCCGATTAATCGGTCGACCTCTAGGATGGAGATGAGAGACGATAGGAGCAATGGAGTCCAATGGAGGGAAGGGAGGTTGAAGAAGGAATAAGGAAGAAAAACGGGAAGGCAAAGAGTGTTTTGTATTTTTATCGTGTGCACTCTCCCTCCTGCCGCTTCAACTTTTCCCTGCATGTATTTTTAATTCCTACAGATGGCAATGAAATGAACGTAGAGGTTCAGTTGAGTTGACTTTGGGAAACAATGAAAAGTGCAAATGTAAGAATGTCAGAGTCAAGCCAGGAGAGAGGAGTGGGAGGATGGGATGACAAAGAAAGGACACCAGATTGTGAGGAAATGGGACAGGAGGAATGGATAAAGGTGGAAAAGAAGAAAGAGGGATTTTGGGACCAGGCTATGTGTTGACAACTGCCTCAGCATGACAGGCCAGAGAAAGAAGAAGAAGAAAAAAGAGAAGAAAGGGATGGAGGGGAGGAATGGGAGAGAAAAGCCTTAGGTGTTGTATAATAACAGCAAAAGGACAGAAGACAAGGGAGAAAAGGGATGACAAACAATTTGGAGGAGGGATGAGGTTTAAAAAAATAAAGTGAACGAAAGAAAGGAAGTGTATATTGATAGGAGAAGAGACGGAGAGAGAGATTTTTCTGTCAGAGTAATTAGCAGCTGCTGAGTTGGTCTGGAGTCCAGCATGGCACGAGCGCACACACACACACACACACACACACACACACGCACACACACACACGCCATCTGTGACAAACACAGGCAGGCAAAGGGCCACATTTCTGTGCACAAAAACACACATACAGGGTCTCCCCTAGAGGATTTTCAGCTTCTCCTTCCCCACTCTCTGTGGTGCAAAGACCACCCCTGCTGACACAGACGGCTGAAAATGAGAACATAGGTCACCAATGCGCACGGCCCAGACTGCCCCCCCCCCCCCTTGCAAGAAGGGGAAAAGGCTACAAATGTTATAAAAAAAAATAAATAAAAAAAAAGGAACTAAAAATATCCTGGCTGCAATGAGGTACCACTGCAGAGAGACAAGAGATTTATTATATGATAAATACTGCTTTTAGCACAATAGGTGTGAGAAATGCTGTATAGGGGATGTCTAGTAAACCTTGACAATTATACAAACGGCCATGACTTGGTTGTAAAAGTCATGGGTAACTTTTACCGCCGTCGAGGATGCAGCTTCTCTTAGCACAGAAGCCTTCAGAGCGATCCTGAAAGCTGGCTGTGGTTAAAAACGAAGATTCATGTGTAAAGAGGGAGATTCATGTAAAACTATGTGCCTGTTGGTTAGCCTTGTGCAACAGGGCCACACGGCCAAAGTAACGGATATAATCATAATTCATTTGATTTTGAGAAGGCAAGGAGATCAGGGAAGCCTCTCTTGAAAAAAGTAATTATTTTCTATCGAGGCCTTGTTAAAAATCTGAGTAATGTGTCTTTTATAGCCCAGTACAACACCCAGACAGTTTTACTGCTACCTCTGGCTATTCACGATCCACCACTGTTCCATTCAGCAGGGTATTGTATTCCAATACAATCCCATTGACTAGGCAGCGCGGTTCAATTACAAAGAAGAGCAATGTGATAATTCGGGTAAAGAGAAATGGATTTTTTACTTAAAATGATCACCCGCTCTGTGAGGGGTGCTAGGGAGAAGGGGAGGAAGAGACCGAGGGAGGGAGGTGCGCAACAGACAGACAAGAGAAATATTGGCGACGATACAAGAAGGAGAGAGAGAAATAAAGGGGAGAGTAAGAGAAAGACATACTGTACAAGGGCGGAGAGGCATGGATGGGACACATTTACACCAATGGCAGAGGAGAAAAGGGGGCAAATCAATGGCTATTGCTCAGCATTGAGCACAGCGTCAATCACTTGATTGTTAGTCAGCCTGGATTACAGAGTAGAGTTTATGATTAACCCCCACCGCCAACCCCCAACCAACGATTTCATTATTTGCATTCCTAAGGCTGTTCATCTCATAACCAGTCAATCGTGCGCATCACCAGCCAATCCCAATGTCAGCCAGCCAGCCAGCCAGCCAGCCAGCCAGCCAATCAGTGAGCCACGGTCACCTAGTAAGCCTTTTAACCATCCTGTTGTCCTTGGGTCAAATTTGACCCATTTTCAAAAAGTTGAAAAAAGTGACAAAAATGTCGGAAAAAGCTTCTAAAACGTGGGGGGGGGGAACACAATGTCAAAAGGTGCATAAAAAATGAAAAACTTAAAGAAAAGTGACAAAAACATTGGTGGAAAAGCAACAAAAGTGTCGAAAAAGACGACCAAAACGTTTTTTGACTCGAAAAACTAAAAGTTGCATGGTCGACGGGAAGACAACACAAGGGTTAACGCCATCAATTACTTTAGTCAATCACTTACCGAGCAAGCGGGTCACTTTTTCAGTCAGTCTGAGGTTACTCGCTCACTCATCTCCTCGCCTAGTCGGACATCTAGTCAGTTACCAAGTGATTTCATCAAGTCCAACCCGTTCTCACTTCCAACTTGTAAAAATACAGACGCTTGTTCAGTGGCTCTCAGCGTCAGATACTGGCCGCAAAAATCACCCTTTAGCGTCTGTATGGAACGCACCGGACATAGCAGCAGCGCGACCGCAGCACTGTAAGATGATGTAGTATTAAGAGAGACAGCGGTAGCGAGTAGTATGAAAGACCAAAGATTGGCGTAAGGAGGTTGGTTAAGGGGATGGGTCAAACAACACAGGACTTTCACCCAGGAGACTGGGGGTTCATGTCCAATTCTTGTCCCTGAAACGTACCGGACCAAGCGCGTCTAAATATGACGCCAAAGGGCTAGACGTGAGTCCCGAGAGTGTCAAATAGTGACGACAAGGGTCCCGACCCAGAGCGCCAAAAAGTGACGGCAAGAGTCCTGACCAGGCACGTCTAAATAGGACGCTAAAGGAGACTTTTTGCGTCAGTAACAAACGCCAAAGGCACCTGACCAAGCGTCGCTTTTTGACGCGATGGGAGTGAGAATGTGTTGTCAAGTCACCGTCTCAGTCTCTCCTCACCTAGTTCGAGAATCACAACTTGGTGAAGTCGCAAGTCTGGGGGAATTGCATGCCATTTTTAATACGCATATTGTTTTGTCTTTGTATCCTGCATGTGATGAAGTGAAAGCCTCGGATTATTACATACATGCATTAAGTACCATGTTCTTGTTCTGGGTCTCTCTGAAGTTATATTTTGGCCCCTTGTCTTGCTTGTATTTGTATCTTTAAGAAATAGTGCTATTGCCTTATACTGAATATATTTTTGGTTTTATTTTCTTAGCCTTAACCTGCCCAGGCACAGCATATGGAAATAAAGAATTGGGCTAAATTTAGTACATTTACATCACAGAATAGTTATGCTTATGAACATGTATGTTCCTTGTTAAATAAATAAATCAAGAGAGAGAGAGAAAGAAAGACATTGTTGAATCCCTGCAGTGTGTGCTTGTACATGTGTGTATGAGTGTGCTCCGTTGTCGTGGGCTAGTGTATGGTCTGTGTCTTAATATATGTGTGTGTGTGTGTGTGTGTGTGTGTGTGTGTGTGTGGCTGAGAAGAGACACAATATGGCACCATTAAGCCACTTCTAATAACATCACATTCAGCATGGAGCCTCTAAGACCACAGTGGTCTCTGTGCAGGCCTATGTGTGTGTGTCTTTTAGACTTTCCAAATGTTATCGTACTGAATGGATCAAATTGTGATAGTGAAACGAGATTTACAGACGTCTCTTTCGCCATGTAAGTCCGTGGGGGAAAAGTATTTTTGGGCCAGAGGGCATCACGTGACGGACAAGTAAGTTATAATTCCACTAGCGCACTTCCCGGGGGCCTGGTGAATAGTCTGTACATGACTGTGTGTGTTTGTGCTTGCATACGTGCGTGAGTGCACCAGCGCTGGAAGTGGAGGGAATTGTTAAAATCAATGGATTACATGACGATACTTCTGTTTCACGAGTTTATTCACTCTCTGAATAAATTAAGGCAACTCCAGGCATTTCCAGAAGCCCCAATATGAAAACGAAAAAAATTAGTTATTTGCATGATCACTGATAGAGGTAGAGATGGAGCCGGTAACACCGGAACAATAGAGCCAGGGCAGGAATGCGTTTCTATCTCGTAAATTCAAACAGCATTTCACATTAAAGAAAGAGAAGAGAGGACGAAATATAACTGCGGAGTGCAACCTCTGCTTGCCAGCAACCAACCTCCTTTCAGCGTCCAAATTACTCCACCTCCAACCTGAAGAAGCATCTTACAGCAAGTTATTTTTTTTTAATTAGCCAAGGGTAGTCGTCTGCTGTAGTTTTACTGGTCACCTTGCTATTTTATAGTTGACGTGCGACTTTACATTCTCCTGTGTGCTGATTTACTAGCTCCAGAGCCGTTGAAAGACTGACTAGCTCCGTTTGCTGTTTGACATGCTAGCTAACGTTAGCTAAAATTAGCTCGTGGTAGCTTAGACTAGATTTTTGTAGTATGCAGTTCGGGACTACAAATACAAAAGTCTATCTGCTTGTTTAGGTACACATTCAGCCAGTTGGAACAGAAGAACACACCAGAATAGGCCTGTTTAGTAAGCTGTATGTAATGGCCGCATTCCTACACTTATAAAATGCAATTCAATGTGGAAGTAATCCAAGTATTCAGAATACGTTACTCAGATTGAGTAACGTAACGTAATACGTTACAAATGACATTTTTGGGCATGTATTCTATGACGGAATACATTTTGAAAGTATCCTTCCAAACACTGATGAGAGCAAGCGGCAAACAAGCACGTGATTGAGAGACGTCAACTCTGTTATCCACTTTTTCCAGAAAACACAAAATAGCAAGGCTTGCCTGTTAGCTGGTCACATTAGTAAGGCAGACCCCTCCTGGTCCGTGTGTGTGTGTGTGTGTGTGTGTGTGTGTGTGTGTGTGTGTGTTTACTATGCTTAGTTTATAAAGTAGTTTACTTTTATGGTTTGAGGTTTAAGCTGAATGTCCAGGTGCTTGCGTTTGAAAAGGGATGTGTGCGTGCGTGCGTGTTGTATGTGCATGTGTTCACTACAGATTATACGGACATAACGCTAAGCCACACTGTGTGTGTACCCATTACTGTGATTGGCTGGTTTGGTTCATGTACCTGCTCATTAGTGTGCAATTGCTCGCTGTGTTAGTGGGCATAAACCACCAAAAATAAGTCATCCTCCATCCTTCATTTTGCTTATACAAATGTAGCTTCCCCATCCTTTTCTTTATAATTTTTTGTAGCTTTTAAAGAAATGTTTGTTGCGGAGAAGTAGAATGTTCCAGCAGAGAGTACGCAGAGATCTCACCCTGCCTAATGTCCATCATTATAAAACACAAAAAAGAGGACATCTAATTGTCTTGGTGTACATGGAAAAATTGATATGATGTATGACATTAGGAGTTCAAATCAGCTAAGAACCCATGTGTCTGCTATGGGCAGTTTTTGAAAGAAGCAAGTTTGTTTCAGGTCTGCACCAGATCTGTTCTGCTGGAGGGCAGGACATAATGGAAGTTAATGAAGGTTAGGGATAGCCAACAAACTTATTCAGTTTCTCATTAAAATGTCGGTTTTCTTCCTGGGGGTATAAATAAAAGGCACCAAACTATGTTAGTGGAAAGCCATTCCTATGCTGACAAGCCAGACAGAATGAATTTGAACTGACCCCAGCAACAAGTGTTTGTGGGACAGCATTAGGAAATGACTCCCATTCCTATCGGAGAGTGATCTCATCAATCAGGAACTCATTTCAGATACAGCCAGTTTCCATCATTTTATTCCAAATGGTGTTTGCGTTTCCTTCCAAGTGATCCAACAATTATTAAATTTTTACATCATCGCTGTTTCTTTGTTTAACCACAATTAATTGCTAATATTAGCTAAGGTCTTACGGGGTCGGACGGTATACTTTTGTTATTATTATTTCAATTGTTGGTTGTTGGCATTTGTACCTATACAGGTTCATAGCAACAAAAATGCCAAGGGGAGATACAGTTCGAAACATTTTTTTTTGTGATAGTAAAGAGGCGTTAAGTAACGAATAAATATTTAAAAATTTGACTGAAAGAATTATATCGTTAATTATTTCTGAGACAATTAACTGTACGGCAAAATGTTGAATTGTAACAGCTCTACCGACACATTATTGCTATGACTATTTAATGCCTTTTTCTGATAGCTGACAGAAGAGAGATGAGCAGGGCTTAAAGACAAACACGGTCGGTCAGTGAAGGAGCAGTCGCAGCGGTAGCCGTCGTTGCCGGTAACTTACTCGTATGACAGAGTGCACGGACCAAAGCTTTGTGACTAGCATCTAATGACTAGCAAGCACTTTCTTACCGCTGCTGCCGTACAGCACCTTCCTTGAACATGCACTGCAGAAGCAAGCACCCGGCTCCCTCAATTTGAGGCACCAAGTGCTAAATGGCTTCCCGTCTCCACCCTTTCGTCCTCTATTCATGCCCGGCGCCATTTGTTTTTAACCCCTTTCTCAACTAAAGCTGTATCTACAGTTTGATAAACTTTGCATCCATATTTTTTAGCCGCCTTACCACGGAGACCCAACCGCACTCTAGCTTTTCGGCAAAGACCCGCCCTACTTTGATTCTGATTGGCTAGAACTCATTTCATTGGTAGGTGGAAGTTCGATGACAAATCCCATGTGGACTTTTTAATTCATTTATTTTTCTAAAATAGTCAAACGCCAGAAATCGGGCACCAGGCCTGAGTACTTCAGCCCTGCGTTAGAGCTGCGTTCCTCTTATACGATTGGTAGGTGAAATCAATAAACGGCATAAAAGTTCCCAATTTTTATTTTCCTCACGGCCGCACGCCGGAGATCCGGCACGGTGCCGGAATACTTTAAGCCCTGGATGAGTTATGACATGCAGCGAAGGTCCCCAGCCAGACGTGAACCAGCATTAACCTGCTGAAGCGGGCAGTTTTAAATCCTGGCCTGTTTGGAGTCAAACCACGTAGAGGACACATGGATTATGTTGGAAACCGCAGACAAACAAGATGTTTTTGTTGCACATCCAATGGAATAGAATATTAATGTGTACAGTGTTGTTTTTAAGTTGACCAATTTATGCATAAGCATTGCTCACCTACAGTACAGTATCTGCATTGTTTGCCAACTGCTGTAATCATTTTCCATAACACAACTGAAACAGAAGGCTGCAGAAAAAACTAAAGACTGGAGTTTCACATTAGATTTGCAAAGACTAATCAAAATTACAGGATTAGTTGTCACCTATTAAATGAATCGCCAACTATTTTGATAATCAATCCACTAATGAATCCAGCTTCTTTAAAAGGTCCCGTGGCATGAACATTTCACTTTGGAGGATTTTTTAACATTAATAGGAGTTCCCCCAGCCTGCCTATGGTCCCCCAGTGGCTAGAAATGGCGATAGCTGTAAACCGAGCCCTGGGTATCCTGCTCTGCCTTTGAGAAAATGAAAGCTCAGATGGGCCGATCTGGAATCTTCCCTTTATGACATCATAAGGGGAAAGGTTACCTCCCCTTTCTCTGCTTTGCCCACCCAGAGAATTTCGGCTCGTCCATGAGAAAGAGAGAGACATCATGGCTTGCAAACGAGCGAAGCACAGCAGTTGGTCAAGGCCACATCCCCCACCCTGCCCCCCCTCTCCTCCTCCTCAATAGCATTTAAAGCTACAGACACAGAAATGGCACATCCTAAGGAAAGCTCATTGTGGGACTGGCTTGTAGTGACTATAATTCTGCACCAAGGCTGAATTTCGGGAAAGAGACTTCAGATACAGTATTAGGGGACCACTAAGGCCTATATAAAAGAGACTTCAGATACAGTATTAGGGGACCACTAAGGTCTATATAAAAGAGACTTCAGATACAGTATTAGGGGACCACTAAGGCCTATATAAAAGAGACTTCAGATACAGTATTAGGGGACCACTAAGGCCTATATAAAAGAGACTTCAGATACAGTATTAGGGGACCACTAAGGTCTATATAAAAGAGACTTCAGATACAGTATTAGGGGACCACTAAGGCCTATATAAAAGCATCCAAAAAGCAGCATGTCATAGGACCTTTAAGATGATTTGTTTTGGCATTTTAGGCCTCTATTTGATAGGACAGCTTAGACATGAAAGGGGAGAGAGAGAGGAAATGAAATGCGGCAAAGAGCGCATTGATAGCCCATATCCCACAATGCAATGCGGTTATTATATTATATATCAGAGAATCGGACAGCGATCAGGCCGCTCTCTAACACCAATATCGCTTCAATGTACTTGCCACTTAATGAGTGATTTTGTCACTGGCAAACGTGGGACAAGTTGCTCAGTTTTTCCAGTAAGTTATGCACTGTGGTAAACGTCCCCAACCTGCCGGGATTCTCAGGAAGAAGACCCGATAACCTCTTTAGAAATTAGCAATTAAACAATGATAAAACAACTACATGGAGTACGATAGAGACGTCAGCAGAAGAAACACATCAACTAGCGGTCGCAGCATTGAGACCTCACAAAGCGTGACACCTCCCATATGGAAACACCATATGTCTTCATTAATACAACATACTAATTCATAATGCATACGCACACACAGTCTGCAAAATGACACACACACACACACACACACAATCACGCACGGACATCAAGTCAGTGCACACACACGCGAGCACGCTCAGACTGGCACACAGTTTAGTTGGTGTAATGACCCATTTGGCATTGAGCAGCATCTGTTTAGCAAATGAAGACTTGTAGTAGGGATGCTAGTGATTTTCTCCCTGACACAGTGAGCAAACAGGGAAAGCAAGATCCTCTTTAGCACTTACAACCAATGGCCTGTCCTGTTCTCTCTCCTCCATATCTCTCCTGTCACTACACAAATAGGCTATATTTACATTGCTACGTTTTGGTTTAAAAAAGGAATATCTTTTGCTACGTTTACACCTCGCATTCACACTGCTCTGGCATTTCACGGCCCCTAAACCGGAGACATTTAAAAACACTTCTGACCCCGTTTTGGTTTGGAATCTGCGGAGTTGTGTTGCAGTCTCAACGGCGACCTTTGGCAACACCGACACTGACACCAATGTTTCGTCGCCAGATTGGCTCATGACGTTCTTTGAAACTAAGCTA
The DNA here is from genome assembly GCF_031162955.1 of Sander vitreus. Taxonomy (NCBI): domain Eukaryota; kingdom Metazoa; phylum Chordata; class Actinopteri; order Perciformes; family Percidae; genus Sander; species Sander vitreus. Next base: position 30,373,326 of record NC_135864.1, on the reverse strand, counting down.
CTAACATTACCATGGCAACAACCAGCAACGTGTTGAGTATACATGCTGCCTCCTGTTTACCCCCCCGGCACGCGCGTGCCCAGTATACGAGAATGTTGATGAGATATGCGGTCTGGGCGTGTTAGTTTAAACAGAGATTAGTTCTTCTGGAGATCGGAGATCACTTATGGCTTAAAAACTATAACGTAGCAATGAAAATTTAGCCTTAGTCTATATAGACGCAGTTTTATTAACGGGGTAGTGCCGATGCCGCCGGATGTCCCTCAACTTCCGCTTTCTTTGTGTTGGCATTCTAAACTCCGGTCGATTTGGGAAACATCCTCCGAGATAGAACCGACAATCAAATTATATACATATATATACATATATACATATATATACATATATATATACATATATATACATATATAGATATATATTTTTTTTATTATTAATGATTATTATTTTAGGCCTTTATTTTCGTAGGGCAGCTAAAGAATTGAAAAGGGAGAGAGAGAGCGAATGACATGCAGCAAACCGCCGCAGGTCAGAGTCAAACCCGCGGCTGCTGCGTCGAAGGCGCGCGCCCTACCAGGTGAGCTACACAGGCGCCCTAGTTATCTCTTTTTTGGGTAAAATTATCATCACACGATTGACAGCCATTTTAATTCCAGAGCTTGTTCCATGTTGTTGAACATGTTCCACCAAAACAAGTTCCTTCCCGAGGGTATTTTCCAGAGGCACCGTCCAAGAAGATTGTGATTGGCCTAAAGAAATGCCAATAAACCAGAGCACGTTTATTCTCCTACCCAGGAATGCTGTGTGGACTAGTTAGACCCCCTAGATCTCCACAGACCTATGTGAGACCTAGTAGTCTCACGTAGGTCTGGCAATGTGAGACTACTATACAGTGTACACTACCAAACACAGAGCGCTAACGTCTTGAAAAACTCATCAACTTCAACAATAAAATAAGAACGCAAAGAGCACAATGAAAGTGAGACCATGAGAAATGATTTTTCCACACGCTAAGACAAAAAAAAAAAAAAACACATCTTCTCAAATTATCCTTTCAGTCGTGTGGCTTTTTTTATTTTCCCGTCCCGTCTTACTCTCCTCTAGGGAGGATCAGAAGTGACAGCCTGTACTTTCTGCATTTCTCATTATCAACCAGGACGCAGATGGAAGAGAATGATGGAAACCCCCTGCAGAGAGAGAACTGTCCTTTTCATCATTACAAAGTTAAAAACACAAAGAACATACAGTAGGAGCAAAAGGTAACGATGTGTTTCCGGCAGGCGGGCAGGGCAGGGCTCCATTTAATGAATGTGAAGCACACATAATCCATTTGCCCGTAATGGTTCATTCTGGTACACCCCTGTGGAGTGCACAAACTATTAAAAGCAAGAATAGCATAGTACAACTGTGTACTATTGTTTTTCACAAGTCTGTTAGTGGCATTGTTCTCTGTTGTCGTTTGTACTTTTGAAAAGTTGCTGCTGCAACATCTCAATTGACGCATAGGAATCAGTTTAGGTTCATACATAAACAGTATGAGAGTTTTTTAGGCCAAAGATTTTTTTTACATATTCATATATCATCAATTTTAAATGTCAAACACACAGTAAATCCATAATCTTAACTGATGGCTACCATGGTGGCTACCTTACAGGCCGGTAAGCTTATCCTCAATGTTGTTTTTGGTGTTTTTTACGAATATGCCGATTTATCTTTGCCAATATGTTGGATTCATGTTGATATCTTTTTGTATTTCAATTTTTTGACAGAAAGTTAGTTTTATAAGTCTTACCTATTGCACCTTTAAGGATAACATAAGATAATACTGCATTTGAAATAATACTTAAATCAGGAAAACCAAACAAAAAGGTATTTGTTTTGACAATGTGACGAGGTGTCCTGAGCAAAGTGGCATTTTATTTTGTATTTTAGGACACTCTTAATATATAATCAGGGCTAAAAACTCTCACGCATTGCAGCAAGACTTGCAACTGGCACTTTCGCGTGCTCTTACGCCGTGCCGCCATTTTCTCACACGATGAAATACAAACGATTATCTGACGACGCCACGGCTCAAAAAGAGGACACTAAGCCTGCATTTACACTGCCTGCATCGGCCGTCACGGCGGTGCCGCGAAAACACAGGTCTTTCCATTCATGTTGAATGTTTCGCAGCCTAAACGCAACCCCACGTCACGCTGCGGCAACACATTCTCACTCTCGAAGATCGAATAAAATACGGACGATTGGTCATGTGCCTTTGGCGTTTGTTATTCACGGTAAAGGTGCGTCCTTTGGCATTTGTTATTCACGCTTAAAGTCTCCTTTAGCGTAAGGGACTCTTGACGACACTTTTGACGCTCTGGATCGGATTCCCATAGTCCCTAACCATTTTGAAGTGTCCTGTTAAACCAGTGTAACTTGTCTACACTTTTTCTGACTAATGGCAATATTGGTGAAAGTGGTGCAGTTTATTTGTTGCTATCAGGCCATCCATCGCAATGTCCCCAGTTTGGACCAGCCAGTCAATAATTCCTTGTCTGCAGCCTGTAGATCGAACCTTCGTCAAGCGTGGGCTGCACTGTGGGTGAAGCCACACACCGTTGGAGGTCAGTGCCATACCAAATGCACCTTTAATTGGCAGCGTTGTGTAAGCTGTCCTTTGGCCCTAACATATACACACACACACACACACACACACACACATAGTGCGTTTCACTATCGTTGTGGGGACCTGTCATTGACATAATGCATTCCCTAGCCCCTTACCCTAACCTTAACCATCACAAGTAAATGCCTAAAGTTAACCCTTACCCTCACCCTAACCATAAACTAATTCTAACCCTAATCCTAAAACCAAGTCTTAACCCTCAAACAGCCCTTTAAAAGTTGTGGGGTCCAGCATTTTGGTCCCACAAAGTTGTCCGGACCCCGGAAGTATACTGTATTCCCGGTTTTTGGACCCCACAAATATAGTTAAACAAGAACACACACACACACACACACACACACACACACACACACACACGGTGTGCACCCAACCAAATGAATGTACATCTACCAGGCTTGTGGTTGTGGTGTTGTTGATGGAATAGGCGTGGGTTGGTGTGTGTATGTGCTCCAGCTTCAGACCTTTAAACAAGATGTCAGCTGAGGTCACACATTGGCAATAACGAGAAGAAGAAATTCGGAATGAAATATGTCAAGGAAACAAAGAAAGCGAGGGATGGTATTGAGGAAAAAAAGGAATAGACGAAAATGATCAGGGTCAGGATATGGAGCACCAGAGAGGAAACGGCAATGAAATAAGAGACAGGTAAAAGTAAATAGAAAGTGTAATTGGTGGTATGATTTATCACCTGCACACACACATACAGGTAGTAAGCCGGATTATCCCCTCTCTTTTACTGTTTTGCTCCCTTCTCCCTTCGCTTTTCCATCTCCCAAAATATATTGTCAATGTGAATCAAATCTTGCATTTAGGAAAGTCCAATCATGATCATGGGGGCATTAACCCATTAATTAGCAAGAAAATCAGAAGTATCATTGTCATTTTCACATTAGGGGTCAAATGACTGAAATTCATGATTAGTTTTTCCTTCATAATATCAATGTTTTTTTGTTTTCAAATACAGTTTTTGGGGCATTTTGGCCTTTAATTGATTAGACAGTTGTAGACAGGAAAGGGTGGAGAGAGAGAGAGAGAGAGAGAGAGAGAGAGAGAGAGAAAGAAAGAGGAAAGACATGAAGCAAAGGTCTGCGGGTCGCAATCGAACCCTGGGCTGCTGCGGTAAGGACTGAGCCTTAGGGCAAACGCTCTACCAGGGTGCCCCAAAATGTAAATTATTTTGCTTTCATTTTACAGTTTGTATTCATTGAGTTACATTGCTAAATAAGGGTATGGATATGGAAGAAGGAAAAAAAACAAAAAAAACAGTGACATTTAGGAATATTGACCACAACTTTTAAATTGTCGGGTAACGACTTCGAGAGCAACTTTGCATTTACACATTTACAGATGATAGAGGTGGTCATTAAAGGCCATCCTGCATCAACCTTTTCTTTTTTAACTGCACATGCACTTCTGCAAGTGCACATCAAACGGTCTATATTTTAAATAACAATCTCGCCTCGGGCTCGGTCTCGGGCTCGGACTCTGGATTTTATTCCAAAAGCTTTAAAATCTAAATTAATTAACGGTTATGAAGTCATTTGAATATAATGTAAATTGTAAAATGTAGTTCTAGGAATGTACTCAGGTATTTGGTTTCATTAACAGTACTTTTGTTGAATTTCTGGGTGATTCTATAGGGATTTTATGATAGGATAGGCAAAAATAAGCCTTGGCTTCAGCCTATTCCTTTTTTCGGTTAGATACGGTGGCAAATTGTGGTAAATAATTGTTTATTTCATGTATGTTAACCAAAATAAAATGAGTCATCATCATTCATCATCACGGCTTTTCATAGTTTCATTTTGTTTCTGTCGACTTTGAATGAAATGTATTTTACGATGCTAAAATAATAGTTTATTTACATGGAGTCTGGTGGCTTTAAAAAAGGATCTCACTCTTTAACAGAAAGCTTGACCTCCTTAGAAATCCTTTCCATAATGTTGTCAGACACTTAGACTATTAATCTGAGCCTGTCAGCGGCAAAACAAGCACTTTTGTGAACGTAAATACAAGCTGCACAATTGCCCTGTTAACTTACATTGTAGCTTGTTTCGTCACTGCTGACTGCAGCGATCTAGCTTAATACTGGACCAATATCAAAGATTGTTGTTCCCATCAGTCACTTAGACACAAAGACATAGGAAAATAGGGTCCAGGTTGAAAAAAACGGTAGTTACCCTTTAAGTGTCGTAGCCGCGTGATGCTCACTTTTTGTCGGCTAAACTTATCTGCACCGGCCCCTGAAAGGACCATCACCTCAGGGCGCTCTGTACCCGGCAAAATGAGCCCGTTCATGAGAATGTGTTACAAAGGTCCGTATCTCCCAGAATAAAAACATGTTTTAGGCTTAAGAAAAATCTGAAATTGTCTCTATGAAAACTGCAGTCCTACAGTATCATCACACTGATTTCAACATGTCCCTCCATCTCTCTTTCCTCCTTTCTTCCTTCTTTTCTTTCTTTAGCCCTCTGTCATCTGCTCCCTCTGTCACTTCCTCTCTCCTTGTACAATGTTCAATAGTCATAAATCAACATCCCAGCGCGTTTCTCTGGTAGCATGAGACATGTATGAATAATAAATGGCTGCTCTCCCACTCCATATTACTTATTGACATCTTATGTCATATTAGAATAAATGAAGGGGATAAAAAGGACTGGCAGGGTGTCATTCTGATCATATTATAGTCTCCATTTGTAAGTAGGTGCTTCTTTTCAATTAGTTGAAGGGGAGGTTTCTACTTCCCATTGCTGTTTATGTTTCATGACATACTGAAGTGATTATGTCTTTTCATTGCACATTTTGAAAGCTCCTTGTGAAGAAATTGGATTGTTGGGGAAAAGTGCCAGCTGGAGTAGAGAAAACAGAAATGTCACAACTTCACACTTAATCAAATAGCAGCCTTCATGACAACAGAGAAAAAAAGATATGGCGTCCTGCCATCCAGCACCTCATTGGCTTATTTCTGTACATATAATAATATAACATGGTTTAAGGATGACATGACTATATTATTTATTGAGAGATTATGTTCCGTCACACGTTTTTTGTGTTTCATAAAACCATCCATAAATAACACTTTAGAGCTCAGGGTTTCCCCCAGAAAAGTTGTTTAGACCCGGTGGCAGGTGTCTTTTTTTTCCGACAAGCCCGACTGGGCCCAGTCACAGACTGATGGCAGCATTAATGTAGTTTCTGTGATAACAGAATCATCGAAGGAATCGCAAAATTGAGAATTTAAAAAAAGCTATAAGACTGACTGGTTACACTTTACTTGAAGGTATCTACATAAGAGTGACATGACACTGTCATGAACGTGTCATAAACATTAGAAACAAGTCATAAACGTTTATGACATAACGCTTCTTTTAGAGGTGTAATTCGGTTTTTGTCATGACAAGTTATGGTTAGGGTTAGGGTTATGGTTAGGGTTCATGTGTTCATGACTGTGTCATGACAGTGTCATGTCACTCTTATGTAAAGTGTTACTGACAGATTACATAGGGCCCTACATTAAGTCAGTGCTAAAAGCTAACTGGAGATTTAAAAATGTATATAAAAAATAAAGTCTAAGTGGATTAGGCCTGGTGGCCAGGTTTGCAATACACTGGGGGGTAACCCTGGAGCTATTAGCAATAGTTGAACAAGCTCAAGTGAAAAAGAATGGTATTTTTATCCACGGAAATAATGTATCTAGCAGCAGCATTTATCTTTGCACCGGTGACGTTTCCTATTAAGCACTGCATATATGTGGTCATGGCATGACTAACATGCCCACAGGGTACGAAAAAAAATCATCATCATCATCATCATCATCATCCGGGTGTAGAAATGCCAGTTACTGTCAGTCCAGCGGAGCGATAACATTTCAATCAACACTTGTCAACTTGCCAAATGTTGCTGAAAATGAACACTGGCTAACTGTGTGAAGAATCCTAACCTGCAGCAATGACTCACACCCATAGCTGTCACATACTGTACAAACCCACACAACATGCTCCTTAAATGATGTTGTTGATGATCACAGTGCTACTTTCTAATGATTTAGTGATTGTGTGTTTCAGGCAGCAGTGATGACATTTAAGATTACATTAAGAGTTGCACATGACGGGCGCTCACTGCATTTTGAGCCAAAATTAAAAGTCAAACACCAAGAGAAGTGACGCTTGTACCATTTCTATTGTTTGGAAAAATCACTTCCACCATAGTTTCGCATTGCCAGACCTTCCTCCACAGCGCTGCGAAGGAAGGTCTGGCGAGTCCAAACAGCATTCCGGGATGGGACAAAAACCTGGTTTATTGGCATTTCTTTAAACCAATCACAATTGTCTTGGACAAAGCGCCAGACGGAGCCGCTGCAAAATAGCCTCTGGAAGGAACTTGTTTTGGTGGAACATGTGTATGTTGCATGACGTTTTAGTCGTGCAACAGAAAACTCAGATTGGACAGATAGTCTAGCTAGCTGTCTGGATTTACCCTGCAGAGATCTAAGGACCATAGTCTTCAGAAATCCACCAAAGTTTAGAACGCCAACACAAAGAAAGAGGAAGGTGAGGGACATTCGGCCAAAAAGAGGGCCATTCGATATAGGCTACTTAAACGGAAACAGTAGTTTAAGAAAATAAACTCCACCCAAAGTCCACTTACTTACATTTTCTCGAACTTTCAACCGCTCCTCACAGTTCTTCAGTGGATGATGTTTGCTCAGTCGTCATGGAGCTTTATATCAGGGGTCAATTGAGCTACAGTATTTCTACTTATGCAAACAGATTAGGAATGGGCGAAATATGTTAACATTTTCAAACCGACCACAACCAGCGATTGCCGATATATTGTCTTGCGGATGTGTATCCCAAATAAGGCATGGATACCTGAACCGAGCCCGACGGGCCGGGCCGGGTTCGGACAGATATTTAGAAATGACGGTTGGGTTGGGGTCGGGCTCGGTCACATCAGCGCGATAAGGCATTTGTTGTAAAATGGTGCTGCGGCTGCTTTAAGAGAGCTCAGTGCGTGTGTAAAGTGTGCAGAAGAGAGATAGAGAAAGAGGAAGCAGACGTGTAGATGCGACCGGAGCAGAGTTGGTGGAATAAGTTTATGTTTTGTACAAAGTGTGTGCGGTGTCTGAGATAAACCCCAGACTAAAAGCCAAGTTCATTTGCTCACCAGAAAGGGGATTTTAACCCCCACGTTATTCATTTTATAACGTCGGCCCTGGAGGTAACGAGTCTCCCCTGGTTTTCTGATCACGGTCGGAAATGAAGCAATCAGGAAAGGTTAACACATTGAACATCTTAACAGCTTATTAACATGTGCTTGTTGCCCCGTGTGCGCTGATGCACTCATCTGTTGACATTTCCAAATGCCTTCAACGCAAACAAACGTACGTGTCATTAGTATGAGAAAAAAATGAGATTTTAACTGTGTCGGGCTCAGGTCGGGCTCGGGTCCGGCTCGGACACAAATTTCTTAATGCCTGTCGGGCTCGGGCCGGGTTCGGTCATGGCTCTGTCGGATGCGGGCCGGGCTCCAACAGAAAAATTCGGCCACACATCCCGCGTGAGCTGCATGAGTTCGTTGCCGAAACTGTTGTTTCTGTCGGCCCAATCATTAACTTTTTTAGTCTAAGAAATGGACAAATAAACTCACAAATACCAATAAGGGAAATATTTTTAATATATATTTTTTTTTATATTTTTTGTTTTTTTAAACAGAAAAATACAACCGTACTTCTGAATTTAACGATTTTCCACTGGGCGTGCGTCTATGCTGCGTTCCAGTTTCGTTCCGTCCTCCGCTACGCGCCATACCCAACACGGTCTCACAGCAGTTTGTGAAATGGTCACGTTATTTTTAATGTATTGATTCGTGTACACGGACGCGTTCATCTTGTTTTTTTCGTGGCGCTCAGCAAGGGATGGGAAGCATCTATACGGAGGCTGGGTTTAAGAAAAGAAGAACGAGGAAAGGACAAGTCACACGCTGGGACACGACCCGCGGTCTCTGGGGGACGCGCGACAACAACGCGACGGTTGTGTTTAGGAAAAGAACAAATCGTCACTAGTGGGACATGATCCCCAGACTCCGGGGTGAAAGTCCTGTATTGTTTGACCCATCCACCACCCCAACCAACCTCCCTGTGCAGATTTTTGGCTTTTCATACTACTCCCTACCGTAGTCGTGCTGTGATCAAGAAAGATGCTTCCCATTTAAATACATTAGATTAAAATAAAGTGCTCACCACCGCGAAAAAAACCCGACATAAACGTGTCCGTGTACACAAATCAATTGATTAAATAACGTGACCATTTCACGAACTGCTGTGAGACTGGGTTGCCATATCACAGCGGTAGCGTCTCAGAAGCAGAGCGTCTTGCCTGGCCGACTCTCAGATTATATTGTCTCTACAAGTACATTACAGAACAATGACGTGTTTATTAAGCTAGTATCTACCTTCCACTCCAACCACTCCATGCCTTCTCTTTTCTGGCGTTCGTATTATGTTTTTCCACCTCCAAGATGAATCTCTCGTCGCACATACATACATACTGTATACGTCATTGGGTGTATTTTGGTAAATTGACTGGATACTCTCGCTGTTTCACTTCCTGCTCGGCTGTCGCGTAAAAAAATAGACCTGGCGCGTATCTTTAGCAGAGCGGAGCGGAGAGCCGCTTCACGCCCAAATCAGATTTTTTTTTTTGGGGTCAAGTGACCAGGTTAGACTTCTTCAGAAGTAGTGTGAACACTCAAATCTTGCCCAGATCAGATTTTTTTTTCAAATCAGATGTAGACCACTTCCATATGTGGTCCTGAATCAAACCCAGGTCTGATTTTTTTCAATGCGGCCGCAGTGTGAACAACCAAGGTGCGACTTTTACGTCAATCTACATCAACATTTATCAAAAGTTGTCCTCGACATCCGAAAGTTTTGAATAAACTGCGTCTCTGTGAAGCTATTCACAACGCAGTCCCACCACTCCTGGCTTCATCTCTGCATCCACACAGACCTCTGTAGTGACTTTGCTGCCATAACCCCGCATCTCTTCATTCTTCTCCTCCTCAGCGCCTGCTCATTAATGTTACGGCTGCCATTACACAAACATTTTGAACATTGAAAATGCTTACTTCCTCAATAACCTCCCTAACTTTAGTGCAACAGCGTGCTGCGTCTGATGTCATTGTTATTGTTTTTTTGCGCATGCGGGTCAGTTCGAAACCGCAAACAGTTCACACTGGAATCTGATATAGGCCACATTTTAAAAGGTAATGTGAACAGCCAAACAAAAAGTCGGATAAAAAAAAATTAAGCAGAATTAAGCATTAAGACTTGCAGTGTGAACGTAGCCCTAATGGCCGCGATTGCACGCGGGGGTTGCGACGCACCCAGTGGAAAATTGGGGTAGCAATCACCAACGCCGGTTTGGTCGAAATGAACCCTGTAAATGCTATTTGCCTGAGTTTTGTTCACAGGCAATATTTTCTCAAGAAAAGGAAGAGCTACATATTTGCACCGCAGAATTTGTAGGGGGTAAATGGGTTAATGGTGGGTGTACACTGGATTCCGGTGTCATAGTCCTGTGTATTTAGATTTGGGTTTAAGACAAAAAAGACCATTTCTTTAAGGTTAGGTAAAAGGGACCATGGTTTCAGTTAAAGGTCCTATGACATGCTGCTTTTTGGATGCTTTTATATAGGCCTTAGTGGTCCCCTAATACTGTATCTGAAGTCTCTTTTATATAGGCCTTAGTGGTCCCCTAATACTGTATCTGAAGTCTCTTTTATATAGAACTTAGTGGTCCCCTAATACTGTATCTGAAGTCTCTTTTATATAGACCTTAGTGGTCCCCTAATACTGTATGTGAAGTATCTTTTATATAGGCCTTAGTGGTCCCCTAATACTGTATCTGAAGTCTCTTTTATATAGGCCTTAGTGGTCCCCTAATACTGTATCTGAAGTCTCTTTTATATAGGCCTTAGTGGTCCCCTAATACTGTATCTGAAGTCTCTTTTATATAGACCTTAGTTGTCCCCTAATACTGTATCTGAAGTCTCTTTTATATAGGCCTTAGTGGTCCCCTAATACTGTATCTGAAGTCTCTTTTATATAGGCCTTAGTGGTCCCCTAATACTGTATCTAAAGTCTCTTTCCCGAAATTCAGCCTTGGTGCAGAATTACAGCCACTAGAGCCAGCCCCACAATGAGCTTTACTTAGGATGTGCCATTTCTGTGTCTGTAGTTTTAAATGCTATTGAGGAGGAGAGAGGGGGTGCAAGGTGGAGGGTGGGGGTGTGGCCTTGACCAACTGCCATGCTTCGCTCGTTTGCAAGCCATGATGTCTCTCTCTCATGGGCGGGCCAAATTCTCTGGGCGGGCAAAGCAGAGAAAGGGGAGGTAACCTTTGTCCTTATGATGTCATAAAGGGAAGATTCCAGATTGGCCCATCTGAGCTTTCATTTTCTCAAAGGCAGAGCAGGATACCCAGGGCTCGGTTTACACCTATCACCATTTCTAGCCACTGGGGGACCATAGGCAGACTGGGGGAACTCATATTAATGTTAAAAAAAAACTGAAATTTTCATGCCATGGAACCTTTAAAAGTCAATATAGTAAAAACATTGCGTCTCCTGTTTCTGTATTAAATTAAGACCATGATATTTTCCTATTTCTTGGAAACAGCGTTGGCTGGATTGAGCTTTTTGCCAGACTAGTGTGTTGATTTTTGCCAGATTTAGTATTTTTGCTCCATCTGTACCAGGAAAGATGTAGGCGTTCTATACCAAATATTGAGTTTATATCACAAATGAATATATAGATATTATCTTTAGAGGATTCCCTAAATAGTGTTCTGCTGTGCAATCCACCAGTATACCTGTCCACTCCATGGCAGTAAGTGGGTGCTTTCTTACTAATGCAAACACACACAGTTTGCAGCTTCATCTACATATTGTCACTCCTTCTGCAATTTCATAGCATTACTTTTAGTCTGTGAAATACTGTTAATAATTTATTTGCAAGATCCATCCTCGGCTGTTTCTTGAAGCCAGATTGAGTCAGAGCTGTGATAAGTTCTTCCACTCAAGTCATCACGCTGTACAACACACTGATCTGTTCACACAGTCCAGTCTAAAAAACATTAAAAAAAAGCTTGAAAAAGTCAGAGGGGACAACTTCCACTTTTTGACAAGGGTAAGAACTTTGCAACAGTGTAAAACCCATTTTGTAATCCATTTCTGAAGACGCCTTCCTCTTCAAAAGGGAACAGTGCCAACTCATTTTGCCCTGCAGACTCAGGGAATTAAACGGGGAGAGAAGAAAATAGAACAACTGTTGCGTTTCACAAATCCCGGCCAAATCCCTGAGCATGAGTAGACTGGATGAGCTTCAGGACACACGTTGACATTACGTTTCATTTCAATAACGAATGTATATAACGCCTCCGTGAAGTTGACTGCCTTAGCAATATCCCCAGTGGGAAACACACACACACACACACACACACACACACACACACACACACACACACACACACACACACACACACACACACACACACACACACACAACATGATGTTCCACTTTGGTTTTTTACATATAGTTAATCTACGTACATTAATTCATTCTCTATACCATGAATTTAACACTAACTTGTAACCTTAAAAAACAAAGGTTTAAAGGAATTTCCTGTTTTTTCTGGTCTTCCTGTGAGCAGAGAAACACACACACACACACACACACCCACACACACACAAACACACCCCCTCACACACACTTCCTTCTCCCTGATATTCCCTCTGCATCCAATTTTCAAACCTGCTCTATTGACACTACAATGTTCCATTGGGACCCCTAAGAAATCATGTGTAGGCAAGATGTATTGCGCACACACACACTGCGATAAGAGAATATGTTTATTACACACACTCTCCACGCAGGCACATTTGAAAATGATACATTGTGATGCACACCCACCCAATATACATGGCAGTGCTTATCATGCAAACACACCCTCTCTCACACATATGTACACTCTTTTACTCAGAGAGACACACACAATGAAATACAGTGTAGTGCAATATTTGTGTTGTGTTGCGCACACATGCACACACACACACACACACACACACAGTTGCAGGGGGAAGGAACCTATTTAAATGCTAAGTAAGCGGCCTCTCCCTTTTGGGGCGATGTGATTATACAGCCGATCTCATAAGCAATGCTTCACAACTGGATTTGCACATGTAGAACTTAATTACAAGAGGCCTTGCTTCTCTCTGTGTGTCGTATTCATGGGAGAATATCTATTGAGAGAGGGGGGGGATTGACGCTATTACCTCGCTTGTGTGTGTGTGTGTGTGTGTGTGTTTGCAAAGCCAGTCTATCAGCAGTTTAGCCAAGATTAATGTTTACATAAACAGGTTATGGCTTGGTTGCCAGATTCTCTTTCTAAACTTTCTCTCGTCATTTTCCCCCCACCCTTCTCTCCTTCCCTTGCCTTTGTTTGAACACGTATTGCAGTCGCGCACACACACTGCAACATTTTGCTGATCGAAATAAGTTGCAGTGAGTAGACAAAATGGGGGAAAATGAAGAGTAAGCAAAGAAAATGATATTAGTGAATACATGGTTTCCATCAGAATGTTTCCCATCCCAATAGGACGGGCATCACCAAATGGTGGACCGCGGTCCCGGATGGTTCCGCTATTAATTTATGAGAATTAAATAGTCTTCACAAGCGTTGTTTTTTCCCCCGGTTAATCCAAATCTGTCCTCCCCCGAAAATCGCTCCCATAGGTTGCATGTTCAAGCAGCAATTACGACGCATCTCTACGTTTCTAGCGGCGGCGCCCTCTAATGGCAATAGTAATTATGGCGGGAGCAAAGCAGAAAGTAATGTGACAAAAGCCCTATTTGAACAGGATTAGTATTACCTGGTGACCTCTAGTCATTTGTAATAATTACGAGGGTTTTCTGTGATCTTAATCCTGTGCAAATCGACCATGTCTGTAATTTGTCAAGTAAAAATTCCCCCGCAATAATGTAATATTAGTCGTGTGCGAATCAACATGTCTGTGATTTGGCGAGGCCATATATACTTTTTTTAAGGTTTTTCTTTCCTGTGCCCCTTTTTATCCCTTTTTCGCGAAAACGGATATGCCTTCCTGCGCAGCGCTGTGGAGGAAGTCTGGGGGTTCCAGGCATACCAACAAGCACCTACACATGTGCACAAGAATGAAACTCCTTTCAAGCTGACACTCACACTATTGGCAGGGCAGTCACATGCCCCTTTCTCTCTCTAGGAAAGGAAGTACAATAAAAAATGTAAAAATAAAAAAAGAGAAACGGGCCTGCTTAAAGCACTTTTTCTAAAAAAAAAGGTCCTTTTTATAAACACTGTTAATCCAATTGTATCTGTCCATTTACTCCATCCATCCATCTTCGTCCGCTTATCCGGTATCGGGTCGCGGGGGTAGCAGCTCCAGCAGGGGACCCAAAACTTCCCTTTCCCGAGCCACATTAACCAGCACCGACTGGGGGGACCCCGAGGCGTTCCCAGGCCAGGTTGGAGATATAATCCCTCCACCTAGTCCTGGGTCTTCCCCGAGGCCTCCTCCCAGCTGGACATGCCTGGAACACCTCCCTAGGGAGGCGCCCAGGGGGCACCAGATGCCCAAACCACATCAACTGGCTCCTTTCGACGCGAAGGAGCAGCGGCTCTACTCCGAGCTCCTCACAGATGACTGAGCTTCTCACCCTATCTCTAAGGGAGACGCCAGCCACCCTCCTGAGGAAACCCATTTCGGCCGCTTGTACCCTGGATCTTGTCCATTTACTGCCACTGTCCATTTACTGCCACCACTAAAATGCATTTATACTCAGAGCAGGGGAGTGCTAATACAGTTCATGACTTTTGTGTTGATTTACAGTAGTTGGAAACATTCATTATTGACATCCCTGGCTGGTGGTATTCTATATTTTTATAACTGTGAATTTATTCTCCCAACAAATATTGTCTGTGTAGCGATCACCTTATATTTCCAGTTCCTCCACATAGCAGTCATTTGCTATACACCAAAACCAGTTGAAAAGATGCAGAAAAGCCATACCTCTGTGCTTTTATGATACATTCCTATAGTGCAGGGGTCAGCAACCTTAGGCAGTGTAGCTCAACCACTGGCATATTAGCGATGAGTGTGCAAGCAAATTTTTTGTAAATGTTCCAGTCTGCATGCCAAATCTGGTGCCACTGATATGTCTGCGCTTCTCTCTGCTGCTCTGAAACAGATGTTACAGGAAACACAAACCCCGCTGCATGTGACGCTAGTTAACACAATACTCAACAGCAGCTAACGTTAGCCTACCGCTAGCTAGTAGCTGGATTAAACACGGTTAAAATGCTGACAGCTAACGCTAAACGGTGTAAAGTTTGACTGTGTTTTACTGTAGAGGATTCAACACCGGGATGTAACAATCTGCAGCTGCTGTCGGAGAAACAACACAGCCGGTGAAAAAACAAAAACAAAAAAAAAACAACACAGCCAGTGCGTTCAATGAAACTGGTAAACTACAGCCTTGTGGTGCATTTGAAGTTATTGTAAATGTCCTTTTCCCATCTGGTGGTTGTTTTTGTCGTTCAACAGCAATTTACTAGTGAAATAAGTTATTGTTATTGTTATACATTATTATTAAATAATTTAATTTTGACCATATGGCCTTAGCAATAAACAAGCTGTTCTTTAATGTCACCAACTGTTGTTTAGTACCCTTTTTTTTTCTTTTCTTTTTTTACTTTCTTAAAAAGTATCGGTTCAGGCACCGTTAATTATGTATGTGATTAATTTCGATTAATTAATCACAGAGTATGTAATTAATTAGATTCCATTTCTTAATCGATTGACAGCCCTAGTCAAGAGGCATGTGCCCGTCTGTGTGCAAGCCGCAGTGACGCAATTACAAAGGCTTGCAATGATTAATTCCAACGCCCCTACCTCACATATATTGCTGTAACTACACTTACTGAGAGTTCAACTTCACTATTATACTATACTATTATAATCTTACTATTATAAAACTTTGGGGCTTGAATGGATCTGACCTCACTCCCTTTTCTTGTTTAATATACCTCATGATCATATTTTTCATGGCCTGAGACACACACTGCGTTCTGTAACGTGCTGATCTGAGACACATTATCCCTGAAAATCATCAACTGGCAACCAGAGCACAGAGAGCACCTTCTGGCAGCAAAACAGACAATTTGAGCAAAAGTCTTCAGACTGTGGCACTGTCAGAGTCACCGGAGTCGGTGCCAGTGTGGACTCTCTGGCCCAAGAGGAGGTGCAGTCCGGCATTATAATGTTCCAGCTGCAGTGTAGCTACGCAGATGTTTTCCAAATTGCATTTTGTCCAACAATAAACTGCTGCAGCCTAAAGCCTATATTTAAATTCAGTCATGATGGCTAAAAAGAAGGCAATTTTCAATATCATCAAACTATCCATGTAAATGTAAAACTGTAGCACTTGTGACTCCCTCCTGATAGTTTGCACTCTGGTCCAATGAAACTAGAAACCATGTTGTATCTCTTCTCCTCTCCATTAATAAAGCCATGGCTGCTGTGTAGAGAGGCTGACGGAGATAAATGGTGAGAGAAGAAGAAGAAGAAGTGTGAGGGAGGGGAGGAAGAGAGCAGGACACTCGAGGATAGAAGAAGCCTCCATTGTTTATTTTCACACACACGCACGCACGCAGGTACGCAGAAAGTGTGAGAAAATAGAACATCATTCAGTCTAAGTCAAATCCCTATAGTGGAACCTGGGATATGTTCTCATATGGTGTTCACATCAAAGCTATAAATGATTATGTGCAGACTCTTTGAGCTCTTACGTCAAATGAGCTTGACTTCTGAATAAGCAAATGTTCTATCATTGGCACTTAACTGGCTGTGACCGTGTCGTGCCGCTTGGCTTTATTTGCTTCGCTGCTGATTTGAAGCCATTCAAACTGGCTGTGACATGTGTAATCCCTGTTGATTTAAATGTAATTGTAGCCATCTTTGATCTTTGGCACATGTTACTGAGACATCCAAGACATCTGACAGGAAGTACAACACTGTGTAGGGTCTGAACTGCAAAATTGAGTCGTGTTTAACCAGGGTGATAATCTTCAGTTCTACATAAAAACCAGTGGCGAGCAGTTCAAATCAATCCTGACAGGACAGAAGCAGCAACGACTATGTAAGCTTTGTACAGCAGTCACTGTGGCCACATATAACAAATACAGCATAATGGTATATGATAAAATGTAGCATAAGTAGAAGAGAGTCATACCAGACCAACTAAGGCTATAGCAGCAGAGTGTGTTTAATTGAGTTAGAGGGTGTTTTATCACTTATGAACAGAACTTTTCATTTGCAACATGAAGAATATATATTTTTTTTTACTTTAAAAGTTACATAGGCTGTGTCTCAATTCGCACACTTGACATTCATTCAATCTTTATCCTCAGGAGATCATTGAGAGGCGACCCTCATTTACAATGTCATCGAGTCAGAACAACAACACAGAAAGTGCAATCATAGAAATATAGAATGACAATAAAACATTCCAAATTGGAAAATTATTTGATAAATATGTTTGGATAATAGTGACGCAAAAGAAAATACAATTATGTACTTATGTACTCATAGTTGCTATTTTGAGTACATGGTGCGTTCCAACACATTCTCACTCCCATCTCGTAAAATACGGACGCTTGGTCAGGTGCCTTTGTCGTTGTTATTGACGCTAAAAGTCTCCTTTAGCGTCATATAACGCACTTTATCTAAACGCCCTTGGTCGGGACTATTGGCGTCCCTTTTGACGCAGTTATGTTAAGGAAAAGCTCGTGGGTGGGTTTACGTTTCTGTGACTCGTGGGAACGGGACGGTTGAGTTTAGGAAAAGGTCGTGGGTGGGCTTACGTTTCCGTGACACACGGGAATAACGGGACAGTTAAAGACACACGCGGGACACGAACCCGCTTGGTCGGGACAATTTGTGTCACTTTGACGTACGTTTAACTGACATGCGGCACAAGACCGGGACAGTTAGGTTTAGGAAAAGATCGTGGGTGGGGTTAGAGGATGAACGTTTCAGTGACACGAGGGAGAAAAACAAACCCCGGTCTCATGGGTGAAAGTCCTGTGTTGTTGGACCCATCCACCACCCCAACCAGCCTCCCTTTGCGGAATTTCGGGCTTTCATACTATTCTCTCTACACCGTTGTTGCTCTTAATACTACGTCATCTTATCGCGCCGCGGAGCTGCTGCTATGCCCAGTGTGTTCCATACACACGCTAAAGGGTGCTTTATGCGTCGTATCTGACGCTGAGAGGCACTGCCCAAGCGTCTGTATTTTACGAGTCGGTAGTGAGAACGGGTTGTGCTTTTACACTGATGAAGTATAGCAAAATGCCACCAACATGTTTTCAAACTTGTGAAAATGGTCGAGGAAGCTGCAGCAGTTGCAGTCCCAAACTATACAAACGTAAATTATACATGCGTTTTCTTCAATAGGTACCACTGTACTGTAGTCGGATAGTGAAAAAAACAAGCCGTTATACATTTTGGCGGGCGACAATAAGTGTCCGTGCTCCAACAGGTTGCAATTCACCATTAACAGAAGAAGAAGCGGTCAAATGTTGCGATCATCATTTCCAGTAAGTGCATAACAGCCATGCACGATTTGAGACAACACTACCCTGTCTAAATTTACACACGACACAAATGAGTGCATAGTGTACGCGGTATACTACATGTAAATGTACTCACTGAAGTATCCAAATTGAGGAACAGCAATAGTCCGTATCAGAGATGTGGATGTGTATCAACACTAACAAATCTGACTGAAAACTCGCCACGTGCCTTTGACTCTAACACCGGTAACTTGTGGCTTCACTTTCACTTGGAATAATTTGAATCATTCCGACAGCAGCCAAGGAAAAGTGGCCCTGATCCAGATAGTATAGTACACTGGCGGTAAACGTGAGTGGATCTATGACTGAAATTGTTAGACTGAATGTAGCTATCAATACAGGACCATGATACGTAGTATACAGTCCTGGATCAGGGCTAGAGGATAAAGTGATGATGATAATGAATGATTTTATTTTGGTTAACATACATGAAAGAAACAATTAATTCCCACAATTTGCCACCGTAGATAACCGAAAAAGGAATAGGCTTAAAGGTCCAGTGTGTAATGTGTTTAGTTGTTCGTTATCAAAATCTGTGTTGCCCGTTCACGAACTTGTCCTTTTTCATGAATATTTACCACCACCATCAATTCCAAGTATTCCTTTTGGCTTGAAATTGAACTGGGGTAGACGCTACATATTCATGCACCATCTTGAAATACGTTATCGCGTTTTCGCTGTCACATGATAAACTCACAGGTGCTGCTAATGCTGCTAATGGGTATCGTAGCTTCCCGGCTCCCGGCAAGTTTGAAGAAGGAAACATGGAGGACCACACGTATTCAAAATCCAAATTTCAGGAACAGGAGTCTTCTTCTTCACCCAGAAAAAGAAAAAGGATATTGAAAAGAGCAAGAGACCGGCTTTTTGAAGCGTGAAGGCTACCGTAGCTGTAATACGTACTTCGAACTGCGTGGTGCAAGAGAGTTGATTGCGATATATGATCTCAATGCTAGATGGGAGAAATTCCTACACATTGGACCTTTAAGCCAACCTGATCTCACAGAATTCCGTGAAATGAACACGGCCCCTTAACTCAAAATCTGTGGCAGTGTCACGGAATCGCCAAAAATTCCGTGATGGGCCCACGGTAGAATTCCGTGAAATGAACATGGAACCTTAAGTTAAGGAAAAGGTCGTGGGTGGGCGGGACAACAACGGTTTGCGTTTAGGAAAAGAAGAACGGGACGGCCGTATACAGCAGACGGGTTGAGTTTAGGAAAAGAACAACGGGTTGGGTTTAGGAAAAGAACAACGGGAGGGTTGGGTTTAGGAATCCTGACACGCGGGACATGATCCCCAGTCTCCTGGGTGAAAGTCCTGTGTTGTTTGACCCATCCACCACCCCAACCAACCTCCTTACGCAGATTTTCGGGCTTCCATACTACTCGCTACCTTCGTCGCTCTTAATGCTACGTCATCTTCTCACTGACTTTACTTTGGCATTGTTTTCCGTGGTGGCCACACAGAATTTTCACACATTCCATCCCACCACGACGTAATGCACTGATAACAGTTTGTGATCATTTCACGGAATTCTGTGAGACCAGGCTGTTTAAGCCAAGGCTTATTTATGCCTATCCTATAATCCCAACTAAATACGTGAGTACAATCTTACTAATTTTACATGTTAATCAAATTACTTCATAACCCTTAATTATTTTAGATTTTAAAGCTTTTTTGAAACTCAACAGAGACATACACATTTCCAACTCAATAAGTTAATTCCATAATTTAACCCCCAAAACTGAAACACATGCATTTGACTGTGCAGACCATCAGACAGACAAAAATAACACCATCAGACAGACAAAAATGACTTGTTTAGGGAAACACAGCTTTTGGAATAAAACTTGACTAGGGATTTGTTGGTCTTGAGGCCTTGACTCAGGCCTTAATAACCAAGAATTAAGACTTACTTGTGAATTGCGAAACAGTGACTCTGTACTTGGATATATAGCCTACTGTCCTGAAGTATGTGCCATGGAGAGCTCAGCAGGTGATTTCATTGATTGAACATATGTTGTAAAACAGGCTATTCTTAACATGACAGACACAAAAGCAGTTGAGAAATATACTGGTGTGATCAAATAGAAGTACTGCTGTGACATGTTCAAAGGACTATCCAAGAGGTTTCTTTTTTCATGTTTTAGCCCCCAACAATTTACCTTTATTGTTCAATTCAACTGTTGAATGCATGACAATGTAGCTACTAGCAGTGACTGATCTTAAAAACTCTTCCTGTTGGTGCATTCAGGGACACTCTGTCATCTGAGATTCAAATGGCTCCTTCTTCTTGGTGTTTTTTGGCAGATGACAAACAAAGAGACTGTTTTCTTCTTCTTGACATGCTAAGGCAGTTGGTAAAAAAAGAAAAAGGTGCATTATCACCAACAACTGGTGTGGAATGTGTAAATATAAACTACTAAAAACAAAATCTAAAAATCTGAACTTTTCTATATAATTTGTTTTAATTAGTAGTTTAAATAAATGCCATGTGTTAGGTTGGTTCTACAGTCAAAGCATTACATGTTCTGTAGTCTCTTTCCTGATCACAAACATTGCATCTTCCTGTTTTGTGTTTTTATATTTGAATAATGCACTCTAAACACAATTCACTGTTTTTGAACGACAACCTTTCCATTTTTGCTTATTGTTTATTTTCTTGAACATTTTTTCTGGAAACTTAGCTCAACAACCTTTAGTTATCAGATGTCAGCGCATCCTTGACTGCATCATCTACTCACAACTGCAGTACCATAACACAATAGCAGAGCTGAGCTGAATGTGATTACAATAGCTGCTTGAGTGGTGGGGAATACCATGAATGTCTACCGCATTCTTTGGAAGACAAAAAAAGGTTGTCAGTAACGTCAAGTACAGTACAGCCCTTTTTTTTCCTGCAGTGTGGTGATGTGTGTTACCTGTAACACACACACACACACACACACACACATCGTGAGCAAAATACCAGCCAAACCACTTCTGTAAAAATGGTGTGGGAAACAAAATAGAATCAGCAGATAAACGTGTTGAATCAGTTTTGCAGGACGCTGATCTATGCCATATTATGGCTGCTGTTTGAGCAGGCTGGGGCTGCACTGTTGCTGCTGTGTACACTATTGCTCTATTTGATCAGAATCCATAGGGATTGGCCTGTCGGACCATGTTAAGTCAACTAAGGATAGGCCACACACACTGGTAGATGTGCTGAAGGCTGAACTGGAGAGTCACAGTGAGGAGGAGGGGGGGTGAGGGGCAAGAAGATACAAGAAAGGGACAGGCAACAGAGATATACAGGGATATAAGTGGAGCAGATGCTTAGAGTTTATTGTTCTACTTCTTATACTATATCATTTTTATGTTATTCCATTAACACTCAGTGTTTAGCAGGGTTTAGTACTTAATAATTAATATTAGTTAATATTGACTCTACTTAAATAGTACAGCAGAATACTGTCATAGCAAAAGGCTTTTGAATAACACTGACATTTACATAACTTAACTGATGCCTTTATGCAAGAACTAAGTTTGGGTTGTTGACTGATGTTCAGGTAAGTAAGATTGAGATTTTTCGTTAAATGGTCACGCTTTTACACTTTTTTTTAATTTATTGATTCGTGTACCGGACACAATTATGTCTTTTTTTTTTAGAACGGGGAAAGGACAGGGTACACGCTGAGACATGAACCGCGGTCTCTGGGTGCTCAGCACGGAATGGGAAGCATGTATATGGAGGTTGTGTTTAGGAAAAGAAGAACGGGAAAAGGACACGCACCGACACAACCCACGGTCTCTGAGGGACACGCAACAACAACGGGACGGTTGTGTTTATGGAAAGAAGAACTGGGAAAGGAACCGTCAACAATGGGGAAATAAAAAGCCTCACGCGGGACGCGATCTCCGGGGGTGAAAGTCCTACTACTCCCTACCGTAGTCGTGATGTGATCACGAAATATGCTTCCCATTTAAATACATTACATTAAAATGCGTGGTCACCACACGAAAAAAACGACATAATCATGTCCTGTTCACGAATCAATACGTTAAACAACGTGACCATTTCACGAACTGCCATGAGACTGGGTTGGTTGTTGTCAGCTGTTTGATTAAATGACAAATACTGCTGTTTTTCTTGAAAGGACAGTTTCACATTATGCATGTACAGTTGTTGTTTACCTATGAACTGTAAATGTGATTTCTTATTATTAAAATTTAAGACAGACATATCCTTTGATAGCTGTTCTTATATTATTGCCCAGTGTGGGCGTTAGCATGTTCTTTTGAGTCCGGATTAGCTGAGCTGTGATGTGTCCCTTACAGGCACAGGACTGGCCCTGCCCCCATCACTACTGATGTGTGTTTTATGTTTGATGGGTGCAGAATAGCCCTCTGAACGCCCCACCCCTGCACTCCCACCATCACCATCCACACCTAACCCACAAACACACACACACACACACACACACACACACACACACACACACACACACACGGTCAAAACACATCGGAATTAATAATTATACTTGGTAAATTAGTGTGTTGTTGGATGCGAGAGCTCTGTTTAACCCCAGAAGACCTCTTTCCATTTGCACACAATGGGAATCATTCCAAATTCACTGTGACAACAAAATCTCCATGGCACTGGGCTTGCACAAGGTTTTTTAGACAGACAGGATTTAAATGCAGGACAGTGTTTGTCGTCTGAACAAATGTAACTCCAAAAAGCCGGCAGCAGATACAATACTTTGGTATTGCTCCGTTGCCAAGGTTTCTTCATCTTTTCCGAACCGGGACACAGAAGACAAATGTCGTCTCACTCTGGGATCCAGTCTCATTAAAGCATATTGCCTCTTTTGTCAAATGACGACATGCTAGGATGCCTGCGACCAGAATGTCTTACACATTAAGTTACACAACAAGGACAGGTAATTGCTGCAATCTAGACGCTGTGACCGGCAAGATGAGTAATGCTGCGAGGGACACTGGTGTCTACTTTCAGGGAGGAGAACCATTAAACTTTGCAGCTGTAGACCACTAAATGACACTCTCTGAAAGTATGTGTTAATACCGGAGCCTGAAGGGTAGAAAGCGTGTTGTCCCATTGGAGACAGGATTGAAAGAAAATCACATCCATACCTACATCTAGGGCTGCTCGATTATGTAAAGGAGCAGCACAACTCATTTCACATACATGAAGAAGGTTCGGGAGACTTTGATAAGGTGACCAGATTTCTGAGACAAAATCCGGGGACATTTTCGGCTCAGAAGCGTAAATACCTCCAAAAAAGGTAATGTTTTTATCTTTGTAAAACTTAAAATGGACACTGCCCCAAGGGCATCACAAGACCTAGAGCTGCACTGGGGCACAAGCCCCCCTAGAGTGATCCATGGGCATGCTCCCCTGTAAGAACATTTAGTCTATTTTAACGTTTAAATGCATCAGTCTGGTGCACTTTGAAGAGAAATTCAGAGGTAAGACTGTATATGGGGGCGCGCTCTACCAGGTGAGCTACCCAGGCACCCAGGCGTACACTGTCTTTGTGATCGTTTGGAGCCGAAAATCTAAATTGTGACCAGCCCCTACCTACATCATAACAAGAACTTTTTACATTTGTGTTGAGGTTAGTTGATCTAAGTCAGCGCTAACACACACACACAAACACACACTTGGAGGTCGTCATATGGAGTACACCAACCTTCAACTGGATGATCTTTGTTCAAACCCTCGTGTCAGCAGACATCCACCCTGCTGACTATGAGCAAGACAGTGAATCACTCAACCCTTATCAGCTGCAGGGCTATTTGAGCAGAATCTGACCTCCACAGATGAGAACTGACCTACAGGCACCATAACAATTATTGTAGTAATAGTAGCGGTATTAGGCTGTTTGTAACGGTAGAAGCTTTGAAACCCAATATTGCATGTTTTGCAGATTGGCCAGAAATCTAATGACCCGTTCGTTCAAAAAGCTACGAAAAGTTAAGCGCTGTACTTCGTAAGCATTCCACGTTTTGTTATGCTGTATGCACTACATTGACGGCCGATGTATAAGAATGTGGCTGACCGCGTAGGGAGGTGGTCGGGGTGGATGAGTGGACCTAAAAACACAGGACTTTCAAGCCAGGGAGCCGAGGTCGCTTCCCGGGGGAAACTATAGAATTTCACCCAGGAAATGCATATTCCTTGGGGGGTGTTTTAATCCAAACCACGATCTTTTTCCTAATCTTCTAGTCATTTTGGAGCCTAATCTTAATTTTTGTCGTGGCAAAATCCATATATTTTGTGGACTAAATTTAACTGTAATCACCGCCGAAACGAGCAGCAGCTCGCGGTGCTCTGTACCCGGCTCAACGTCACTCATTTTCGGCTAGACACACCTACTAATTGCCGCTGATATGACCGAGCTATGACGGAGGTCCGTAGCCCGCGTCGCGAAGCTCTGTAGCGGCTGAAACATCTAGCAACTGCCGCTCGGTGTCATGGAGCTCATAGCCAGCCGCCATCACGTGACCACCTGGCGTCACGTGACATGCCGGCGGTCTTCTAATTTCGTAGGATATCATACGTTTTGGTGTGCATACATTTTCGTACGATATCATACGGACCCGTTCGTGAGAATGCGTTGAACTGACTAACATTTCCTGAGATCCCCTTTGGATCCAAATCCCATCCAACTTTTTTTCTATTCATCATTGGGCTGGGCAATATATCTATATTATGTCATCATGATATGAGACTAGTCATTGTAATATTGTAATATGTTTTTTTCTTCCTGGTATTAAAGGCTGCAATTCAGTAAAGTGATTACTTACAAGACTGTTCCAGCTGCTCTATTATTTACCTTTAACCACTACGTCATTGCCCCAATAGTCTACCCTATCGTCGCAATATCGATATCGATCGTATTTGGTAAAAAATATCATATTTGATTTTCTCCACATCGCCCAGCCCTAATTCATCACATTATATTTAGACTATTTTCTCTATCCCACATGAACCAAGCAAAAGAGCAGCTGTCCAGGAAAGGCGAGGCTGTCTTTCTTAGTCGTTCATTTTGTTAAAGGACATTTTGGGTTAAGTTATTCAGTCATTTTCAATAAATGAATAAAGTGTTTCAGTTTTTCAGATATTCAGTATGCAATTAACCACCAGGCTAAATGTATTCATGCCTCTTGCCAAAATGCCATTCAGCAAGTTCTTTCGTACGACACAAAAATAAAGACCCTTTGATCATTTCAGCATGCGCGACATTAAATTATCCGAGTTTCACAGAAGTGTAAGGATTCCTACATTGTATGGCATCACTTTGATAAAAATTTCTCTTAGAAATTTGGCAACACACAAGTCACAATAGTATTACCATATACCAGGCGGCATGCGACTGATCAGAGGTTTCTATGTAAAACAGAAGTCATCGAATCAGAGCCGCAGCGAACCACAGAGCTCCAAAGAAACTCGGTTTAAAGAAGCAGAGACAGCTGGTTAGCACACGTTTTAGGTTTCACAATTAAAAGATTTTAGCTTTATATTTATGGACATAAAACATAGGCATATGAGTAAATGTCAGCTGTCAATTCCAAAGAAAAACCTCACAGTAAATGCAAAATTGGGTGTGCTGAGGTTAAAAAAAAAAGTCTGTCTTGGAAATGGCAGCTGAGAAAACAAACTAAGCAAAAGCACCACCTAGTAGCTGTCATCTGTAAAGCACTTTGAATTGCACAAACCTGTATGAAAAAGTGCTATACACATAAAGTTAGATCAGTCTTGGAACTTATCGACAATCGGCAGGGTGCTATTTGTGAAAAAAGCCCGAGGGTGGGGGATGTTTTTTGATCATGCACAACAAAACAAAACACGCAAGAATGAAATCCCCTCTTCCAATACCATGGATAAGGTGCCACTCGGCCAGCCATGCCAAAACACTTATTTATGAACTTAAAATAAAATAATCTCAAAATGAAATAGCACAACGTGGTGTCGACATCAAAACACAGCGCTTCGCGGTGAAAACAAAATACTTTCACCCAGGAAACGCTCGTTCGTTCCTTGGGAGTGTTTTAACCCCGATATTTTTCTAAACTTAACTAGTCGTTTTGGTGCTTAAACTTAACTCTCATCGCCACATGACGCTCACTTTTTCTGGCTAAACTCCACTACCACGGCCCTCCAAAAGGACCGTCATCTGGCGGTGCCTGTACCCGGCTCACAGTCCCCTATCGGCGGCTAAACAACCGCCGCTGGTAGCCGGCATTTTGTTTGGGGATAAAAATAATTACGCAGAGGCAGGGATTCTCCTGTCCCGTTGCCTGCAGATTCTGCATTCATATGCAGGTATCTGTTTATAGAGATTAGAGTTTGTTTGATTGATTGAGTTGTTCTGGAGCTTTCGGTCATATGACCATGATCTTCTTTAGCACATAGAGTTTACCCAGCTGACATGAAATTGTAGACTGTCAAACTTCCATCTTGTCTGAGCCACACAAAAAAAGGAAATTTGAATAATAAAATTCCACTGGGCAAACTCAATCTGCCGAGGAAGATCATGTGACATGAGCCAAAGCTCCAGAACAGCTACTAAAGGTCAATGAAAACCCAGTAAGCAACACTTTGCCTTGAAGGTGATACTTCCTTGCTGCTGTTGAGGAAACGGTTTGTATTTGGTTCTGAAGTTTTCATTTGACAGTTTTTTTTTTAAACAGATTTCCAGCAAGAAACCATAAACTAGACCACAGCGATAATAATTGGTGCAAACAGGCTGAATCTACAATATTTCAAATCTACAGGAATGCTTCAATACCACCCTCCCTCTATCTCTCTCTCCCTCTTTCTCTCTCTCTCCCGTTCATCCTGCTGTCCTCTCAGCCGGTCTTCCCCTCTCGTATATTTCCAGCGCCTCTCTGCGCCCTGTCATCCCTTCCGCAATATATGGATCTCTCTCTCTCTCCTCCCTCGTCTCTCCTGTCCCTCATGTCTCTAAATCTATCGTCCGTTCTTTATTCACTAAACCTCCTCTCCTCCTTCTAACCTTTCCCCTTTTCTCCTTATCCTATTTTTTCCCTCCCTAGCTTCCTGACCGCCTCTCCATTCTCATTCTTTCTTTCAGTTCCTCCCTCCTTTTTACTCTGAGCAGCTGAAGAAAGAGAAAATCCCGCTCACTGCTCTTGCTGCAGCATCACCGTTTGTTGGAAAACTTTAAAGAAAAGTAACGTTTCGGGTCCCTCTGGACCTTCGTCAAGAGCATTTCGAGACGCTCTTGACGAAGGTCCAGAGGGACCGACACGTTAGTTTGATCATCATGCATGCAGTGGAACTGTTGTGAAGCAGAACCATTGATATTTATTGATTTTTAAAACAATTCTTCTGTGCAGGTGCGTTGGACAAAAAAGACTTGAAGAAAGAGTTTCGAAGAAAGAGTTTCGAAGAAACGTTTCGGTCCCTCTGGACCTTCGTCAAGAGTTTTTCGAGACACTCCACTGGTGTAGTCTACGTGATACGCAGGTATACGCAGTATACCCACTAAGAAAGCGCCAGGATTTCCATATACCCTCTTAAAAAGGCCCAACAACATACTTTCCATTATATTTTTTTTATATATTTGGAATTGTCATCTGTGTTGTTCTTCTTGGCATAGGCTAAATAAAGGTGTTTGCACTGTAAATTGGTGCATAAAAGTGTATCCGAATGCAGGAAATGAAGTCTTTGACGCTCAAAATAACCCTGGGGGAGGACATATATTTATATACAGTACAGTATACCCACTACAATACATTCGACTACACCACTGAGACACTTTTGACGAAGGCCCAGAGGGACCGAAATGTTAGTTTTCTTTAAAGTTTCCCTGAATAAATGGTGAAAGTCCTTTTTGGCCAACGCACCTGCACAGAAGAATTGTTTGGATGTGGATTTTTTTTTTTTCTTTAAAAAGTACTCTGAGCGGTTCACGTCAGCCCAAAATTAAGACCGGTAATCATTTTAAAAATCAATAAATATCAATGGTTCTGCTGAGCTGATGTCTGAATGCATGATGATCACACGGGCAGGGAGGTTCAAAAATACTTGGAGAAACTCCTACAACTTTGTATTTTTATTATTTTTTTTAAAAAGTGATCAGAGTGATTCTTGCCAAATGGATTTGTTTTACCAAGGAGCAATTATACAATAGAGAAAAACAGCTGTTTCTCCCTCTGCCCTGTTCGCTCATCCTCTCGCCTCATTTCCTTCTCTTCTTCCTCCTTTGTTATCCCTTCTGTCATCTGTCCATATATATACTCTATTTCTACCTGCCTCCTGGGAATACATGTCTCGTTTTTCTTTCTCTCCGTCTACTTCTGTCATTGTTTTCTCTGGCGGGAGAAAGTCACTAAGTAAGGTTAGTATATTTAATCAAATAGCTACTTTAAGAGAAAACGGCATGCACCGTTTTGCTGCCCTTTCCGGGTTGAACGGCATGTTTCCTTCAACGTTCTTTGAGGTGTGCGTTTTCTCAACCCGTTCTCACTCCCAACTCGTCAGATACTCACGCTGGGTCAGTAGCCTCTCAGCGTCACATACCGACGCAAAAATCACCCTTTGGCGTCTGTGTGGAACACGCCGGGCAGAGCAGCAGCTCGACCGCGGCGCTGTAAGGTGACGTGGTATTAAGAGCGACAACGGTAGTGAGTAGTATGATGTGGTGGATGGGTCAAACAACACAGGACTTTCACCCAGGAAACCGGGGTTCGTGTCCCGTTCTTGTCCCGCGTGAAGGGTTGGGCATCATTTGGATTTTAACAATTCTGATTCCATTTCCGATTCTTCCTTTCGATTCCGGTTCTTATCGATTCTCGATTCCGATTATTTGAAGGGTAGAGTTGAAATGGGTTGCATCCGTATTTTCACAAATAAGAGGAAAGTTTTGTTTTGATTCAATGGTGGTTTGCAGTTTTACAGAGCTTTTTCAATGTAAAATAAAGCCACACCAGATTGCTGCTTACTGTGCTCCGAGGCTGCAACACAACAAGCGCAATTAAGAGATTTTGGCCTATATTTCTTCCATTACATGAAAAGAAAACATCCAAAGTCCACATGTCGTTTATTTTCCTTAAATATGGGATATTAGGTCAGCTGAGTCAGTGATCTCTTTTAGGTCCCTTCTTAAAACATACTTTTGTCGGAGAGCTTCTCCTGATTTTATTTGAGCTTGAACCTCCTTGTCTTTTATTCTTTTAAAACGGTTTTTTTCTTTTCTTTTCTACACTGTACAGGTTTATACATCAAATAGTTTTATTTGTTGTTTTAAAGTGCTCATATTACAGTATGCTTTTTGGCTTTTTCACTTTCCTTTATTGTGTTATATATCTTTTGTGTGCACGTTATAGGTTTACAAAGTGAAAAAGCCCCAAGTCCCCCCCAAAGGGACTTACCATCTCCAACAGAAAACACTGTTCACAAACTGCTCCAAACAGCTCTATTGTAGTCCAGCCTTTACTTCAGAGACAAACGTGGTCACTTTGGAACACACGTTATAATGCTCGCCTAGCTGCTAGCGTGGCGCGCCCTCATACTCTGCTTCTGACTGGCTAGTAGTCCTTACCTAGGTACTGTCAGGGCACGCCCTCAAACTCTGCTTCTGACTGGCTAGTAGTCCTTACCTAGCTACTGTCAGGGCATGCCCTCATACTCTGCTTCTGACTGGCTAGTAGTCCTTACCTAGGTACTATCAGGGCACGCCCTCATACTCTGCTTCTGACTGGCTAGTAGTCCTTACCTAGGTACTGTCAGGGAACGCCCTCATACTCTGCTTCTGACTGGCTAGTAGTCCTTACCTAGGTACTATCAGGGCACGCCCTCATACTCTGCTTCTGACTGGCTAGTAGTCCTTACCTAGGTACTGTCAGGGAACGCCCTCATACTCTGCTTCTGACTGGCTAGTAGTCCTTACCTAGGTACTATCAGGGCACGCCCTCATACTCTGCTTCTGACTGGCTAGTAGTCCTTACCTTGGTACTGCGCATGTGCGACTCCCAACAAAGATGGAACAGAAGTGAGATGTCTCACTCTGTAGCTAAAACAGAGAGCTCCACACACAGGGTGAAAAGAGGAGCTGCAGCCATGTGCAGTACGACAAAAATATGGTGTTTTTTGAAAATTAAACCATGTGAACCTATTCAGGTACAACCTCTAAATACAATTATGAAACTGAAAATGAGCATAATATGAGCACTTTAAAAACCGGATGTTTTTTATGGCTTGTTTTGTTTGTTTTGTGAAGCACTTTGTAACATGGAGTTTGAAAAGTGCTCTATAAATAAAGATTATTATTATTATTATTAAAATATGTCTCTTTGGGTCTGCAGATTTCAAGAACAATACACATTTTCGAAGGCTGTTTTCTCGAATATGTTTTTTTCTCAGACACTGAGCCAGAAATCTCCACCTCAGTAGCACTTACTGTACATACACCGACCTTTCCAGTTGTATTCCTATCTATACTCTGCAGGTTTTTACAAAAGGGGGTTTGTTCATGCGTCATTCACAGTCTGATTTATAGGACATATTATGTCCAATAACATGGAAATTCTTTTCTTTTTTTATGGCTGTAGTATTTTCTGATTAAAGTGAGTGATCCAAAAACCCCCTTTGACTCTAATATGTCAATAAAATAAATCAAGAATTTTGGGCCATGCTAACATAACGCATCATTTGCACATTTAAACATAACACTGAATACTTCTTCCACCACTAGCCTTCTCCTGTCTCCTGTCCCCTCTCTTTCTCCCTTTCCTCTCTTCCTCTCCCACCACTGCATGCCAGCTGTAAACTACCCCTCCCTCCCCATCCTGGTAATAGATGGTCGGTGTTGGTCAGTGTGACGGAGTCATTCTGCTGCCAGTCCATCTTCCTTCTGCTCAGATCTATACGAAAGCAGCTTCACAATATAAATCAACACACACACACACACACACACACACACACACACACACACACACACACACCATTAGCCTCCGATGGGTGCTCAGTCTCCCTCCGTTCTGACGATTGATGCGCGCCTTGTTGCTAAACGGCCGACATAATTAAACCCCACGCATCCCTCCCGTGTGTGTAGGTGTGTGGGTGTCCTGCTGTTGCATTGTTGCACACACATACACGATTAGACGACACACATCCGCTCTCTCTTCCTTTCTGCTCACACACACACACACACACACACACACACACACACACACACACACACCATTACACTACAAACACACACTTTATGTCCTTGTCCTTGCATTCCTACACACAATCTCTCTTTCTCCACACACACACTCACAGAAAAGAGAGAGAGAGAGAGAGAGGGAGGGAGGGAGGGAGGGAGGGAGAGAAAGCACCTGCTGGGCTGTAAAGCACTCGGACAAACGGCGTCTCTGTTTACGAAGACTTGAACAAATGGGAAAATTATACAGTGGAACCAAAACGGCACCCTTTCACCCAATGGTGCTTCACCCCTAGCTGAAGGAAATTCTTAAAAGCATATTTGCACTGCTTTTTTTTTCTTCTTTTTTTTTTAAGTATAAAAGTATAGTGTGTGTCTAAGTTTGTACGCATGCACACACATAGACACTTGACTCATGTAAATGGTATGTTTTAATGTAAGGGTTATGGTTATATATGGAGCAGAATGAAGCAGATGAGTGTATGTGAAGGCATACTGTACAGTAGATACATAACTGAAGGGGCCTAACGGGCACAGGGCAGGGCCCCCCCCCCCCGGAACAGAGCCCCTGTTTGAACGGACTGCTAACATTTCTTGGTTTGAAAGTCATTGAAGCGACTACAAAGACACCAAACGACCACACGTTTGTTTTTGTCTCTGCCAACCTGTCACCCAATGACTTTTCAAACCATTCCACTGTCGCAGACGAATTGAATGAACGTCTTTCTCAATCAAAAAACGTGTTTGATATTATCGTAGATTTTAAGAGTTTGTAGTAAAATCTTATAGTCTGGGACTAAAACCTCTGTGACATTATGACAGATTGTCTTTAGATGTGAGATGGTGTCAGACTTTAGACTTTTTCAAAGTCTTTTCACAGTCTTCTAGTGTCTGGTATAGGCATAAGTGTCTTGCTGTTGTACGTAGGAGGAGTGTGTGTGTGTGTGGGGGGGGGCTTACAGTATAAAAGGTCAATGTGTAAAGGTGAAAAAGGAAGAAAAAAAAAGGAGGGATCATCACAAGGCAAAAAAAAAAAAAAAGACACCCACAAAAACACAGTTGCTGCATTTTCAAGCAGACTTTTGATGTGTTTATTTTGCATTGCATCTCTGGCTTCTGGCTTCCCCCGCCCCCCCCCCCCCCCCCCTCCATGAGGGAATGCCTTTCACCCATGATGCCCAGCTTATAGCTCACTCATGTTACTTCCTACACACACGTGCAGTCTGATGAATGAAAAATGAGCAACCTATTGGCCTTAGGCAGGAGTTTGAGGAAATGGTGCATGGTGTGTTAAAGATCAAAGTGTGTAAAATGGTCAGACTGGTGTTCAGAATGTTTGGAACACTGCTGTTTTTCTCGGCTTCTTGCTAATTCATGGACACGGACACACACACACACACACACACACACACACACACACACACACACACACATACATGTTTTCTCTCTCCTTCTCACTCGTGCGTAAAAAAAACGCTCTATCCACCGCTCGGTCTCTCACCTCTCACATACACCGACAGAACGGGCGCGCGCACACATTCGAGCGCATAACTCAGCATCTCTCTGTCTTCCTCTCTCACACACACGCACGCACACACTTACACACACACACACACACACACACACACACACACACACACACACACACAAGCAGCCCTTGGAGTAAACTCATCGCAAGTGCGAGCGTGACATCCTCTTACCTGGCGTTGGAGAAACTAATCCAGAATCCAAGCCACGCGGGTGATGACGACACAATCTTGACCAGTCGTAAAGGTTGACAGGAAATAATAATCCAACCTCTGGCTCTGTCCTCGCGTCCGTCTTATCCAGCCAGTAACTCGGCTCTCCGAATGACAGATGAAAGGATAGAGGTCGGTTTTTGTTTTTCCTCTCCTCCTCTCTGCC